>NC_135712.1:122218303-122569803 GCF_964656455.1 Halichoerus grypus | reverse complement strand
AGGTTATAAAAAGATAAAAGGTCAGTCCAGGAGGTCAGCTTCACCTAACAGAAGTGCCAGTGAGAACAGAGAAAAGAGAAGAAATATTTAGCGAAACAAGAAAAATCCTCAGAGTTGAAGAACATCATTTTGCAGATTGAGAGGCCTTTGGGTACTCAGGAAAATGGATGAAAATAAATGTATACTATCAATCTGGGACTAGTCAGGAAAATGGAGATCACACAACCTATTATAACAGAATTTAATACAAAGAATTGTTTAGCCATCTTACGGATTGAATTGTGTTACCCCAAAAAGATGTGTTGAAGTTCTAGCCCTCCAGCACCTCAGAATGTGACCTTATTTGGAAATAGAGTCGTTACAGAGGTAATCAAGTTAAAGTGAGCTCCGTAGAGTGTGCCCTAATCCAATGTGACTGGTATTCTTAAATAACAGTAGAGGAATTTAGACACAAATATAGAGAGAAGATGGCCATCTACAAGCCAAGGAATACCTGAGGCTATGAGAAGCTAGGAGAGAGGCCTGGAACAGATCCTTCCCTAGTGCCTTAGAGAGGGCATTGCCAGTGCTTTGATTTTGGACTTCTGGCTTCCATAACTGTGAGATGGATTTTTGTGCTAAGCCAACACAGTTTGTGTTTCTTTGTTATAGCAGCCCTCAGAAACCAATACACTGGATAATTGGAAACTGAAAATGCAGTAAGGGAGCACTCAGGTCTCATAGAGATAGTAACTATAGGAAGTAATTACTAGCCCCTAGGGCTAGGAGAGCAAAGAAAGATACTGAGATTAATTTAGAAACATGAAGAGTGGCCCCAAGGAGCTGAAACTCCGACTTTTGCCTTGATGAGGCTGCTCTGTGAATGGCAGGAAAAACACAAAAGCAAAAAATTGCTAACTGGGGCCAACTGCTGCTGCTGGAATCTTCGCTGTTGCCAGAGTGAAGGTTGTTGATGGTTGATGCTGAACTGAAGGAGTATCTCTCCTGTTCCCTCTTTAGTCTTCTAATGTCTTTCTTGTGACCCTTACATGATTCTCCAAGTCTAATAGGGAGTCAGCTAGCAAAGGAGAAATGTGATTTAGAGGGTTCCAGCCCCCCAGCGTTACAAAGCAGAGTAGAGAAGTAGGTTTGAAGCCAGGGGCAATAACTAACTAGTACGTATAGACGCTGAGGTATGTCCTCCTGAAAGTCTGAAATACGTAAGACAAAGAAGATCCTGTAAACTTCCAGAGGTGGGGGAAATGGGTCATATTACAGAGATTGAGTATTTTCAGCTGCAGCCTCACAAGCCAGAAGATAGTGAGCAGTGCTCTCAAAATCTGGTAAAATGATTTCCAAGCTAGAATTCTGTTCCTAGCCAAATATTTTAATTTTAATTTTTTAATTTTTATTTTTTTAAGATTTTATTTGAGAGAGAGAGAGAGAAGGAGCAGAGGGAGAGGGAGAAGCAGACTCCCTGCTGAGCAGGGAGCCTGACATGGGGCTTGATCCCAGGTCTCCGAGATCATGACCTGAGCTGAAAGCAGACGCTTAACTGACTGAGCCACCCAGGCACCCCCCAGCCAAATTTTTAAGCATAAGTTTAGAGTGTAGACGTTTTCAGACATGCAAGGTCTCCAAAAATTTCTCTTCCTTACTTCTTCAGAAAGCTATTGTGTGATTTGCTCCACCCACAAAAGGAAGGAGAAAACCTCCATAAAAGAGAAGGTGAAAGATACAGAAAACCGGAAATCACATTCTAGAGAGATAAAGGGCATCCCTAAGGTCATAGTAAAAAGGACTCCCCAAATGCTGATTATCTGATAAAAGAGCAATGAGTCCAGATTTGAGCAGGTGAGAAGGTGTTGCCAGTTCTAGGACAGTGAAATCAATAGAATACCTGGTGGCTGTATATCTAATTTAGGCAATTGGCAGAAAAATTGGAGTTGAATTAGTGTTATCTTTCATTTGCTTAGTTTTTTATATTGGCATTTTAGAACTTTGTCCTGAAATTATTTCTCTCTTGTACTCTCTCATAGGTGATCCCATTCAGTCCTGTGATTTTAAATAGTATTGATAGGTGGATTCTTCACAAATTCATGTCTCTAGGAATGATCTCTCTACCATTACATTCCTACCAGTAGTGCACAAAGATTCCAGTTTCTCCAAATCCTTACCAACCCTTGTTATTTTTTTTCTCTCTCTTTCTGATAGTAGTCATCCTAATGGATGGATATAGGGCACTAACTCATTGTGGTTTTTATTTGCATTTTTTTAATGATTAGTGATGTTGAGCATCCTCTACTATGTTGGCCATTTGTATATCTTTGGAGAAATGTCTACTTAAGTTCTTTGTTTTTTCATTGGGTGATTGTTGAGTCTTAACTGATTTTTAAATTTCTGTTGTTTTTCTCTTTCCTTTTGACTCCTTCTTGATAGAGCAGGCAGAGAAATTAAGATTTCTGTATTAGTGATGGTATGCTAACAGCCCTAATTAACAAATCTTAGTGGTTTACACAATGGAAGTTTATAATACTTTCTCACATTACAGCCCAGTGTATGTGTGTGATGGAGTAGGAGTTGGGATACCTCTGTTCCATGCAGTCATTCAGGGACACAGGCTCTTTATCCTTTTTTTTTCTTTTTCTTTTTTTTTTTAGTAGACTCCATGTCGAGTGCGGAGGCCATTGTGGGGCTTGAACTTAAAACCCTGAGATCAAGACCTGAGCCGAGATCAAGAATTGGACACTTAACCAATTGAGCCACCCAGGCGCCCCTCCTCTTTCTTTTCTAAGTCATCACTGTTATCACCATATGGCTTTTGGGGTTGTTTTGAAAAGAGAAGATGTTATGGAAGAAGCTTTTAGCCCCAGGCTGGAAGTGGCATATATCACCTTCACCCACATTCCATTGATTAGAACTGAGTCACATGATCCCACCTAACTACACAGGTGGCTAATAATATTAGCCGTGTGCTAATAAAGGAGAGGAGAACAGAGACCTTAAGGAGCACTAGCAGTCTCTCACAGTGTTTACTGGATTAGAACTCCCCTGCTTAAAACTCTTTAATAACTTCTTTTTAATACATGGAATAAAATTGGCCTGTGTCTGTTTCATCCTTCTTTTGTATTACTTTCTCCATTATTATTAAGCTACATTAGACTAGGTCATTTCCCAAAACATGCCAAGCTTTTTCTTTCCTAGAACCTATGTGTTTTGTGGTTTCCTTTGCTTGGACCACTCTAAATATTTACATGACTGCCTCGTTTTCATCTTAAAATGTCAGCTTAAAGTCCATCTCTAACTCAAGTATCTAAAATAGCCCTCCTATTCTCTTTTTTGAAAGCACTGTGTTTATCACAATATATAATTTTTTTATTTGAACATTTTGTTTGCCTTTGCTGTGTCCTAGAAGGAGATGTCTCTTTTTGTCACTTTTCTATCCCTGCTGCACCCAGTCAGTACTTTAGCATATGCTAGTCATTTTGTAAATGTGTTGTATGAATGAAAGACTATTTATTATACACAAACTGAAGTAAAGAGACTGGAGTGGATAATAACCAAGAGCTCTTACAGTAATTTGGATGAATTGTTGAGGGTTTGGGTTTTAGTGGATGCAGTATCAGTGGAACAGAAAAGAATGAACGAGGAACATTTCAAAGGAAAATCCAACACAAATTGCTGTGTGACTTAAGCAGGGAGTCTGGGAGAATGGGATGATAGTGGTCTGTAATTAACCGGGATTAGTAAGGAGGTTAGAAGAGTTGGCTTTTTGGAGATAATGATGGGTTAGGGTTGATGCATGTTGAATTTGTGGTATTCAGTGTAGAAATGTTGAGGAATAGTACTTTGAATTAGAGGACACACTTGGAATTATAGATTTGGAAGTCAGCCGGCCAACAGTGATAAGATGAAGCCATAAAAATGGATGATCTGTTGAGAGAAAGGGTATACATTGAGAAGAACAGATGACTTAAGGGGAGAAAAAAGAGGAGCCACAAATGGAGACCAGGAGGAGTGGGTGGAGAAGAAGGAAGTGAACCTGTTGAGTATAGGTTAAGGAAACCAGAAAGAATTTTAGGAAAGAGGGATGGTTAGCTTGGCTGCTTCTAGTATGGCTATTCCTTGTGATATGTATTTGAAGGTTCTGAAGTGTTACCTTTCATGGAGGTTATAAAATGGTGATATTAATATCTGCTTCGTAAGATTGTTGTGAGAATTATTAACATATTATATTAAAAGCACTTAACATACTTATTGTACTGTGTCCCGTAAACACTTCTGAAGTGAAATGCAATGAGACAATACAGTTAGGGATTAAGGAGGTATTAAGTTTGTGGTTGGAGAAAAGGCTTCTGGGCTTCTGTAGCAACTTTCTTTAGAGGTATGTTCTTTTTAAATGTTACAGTAAGTTAGAATTGTACTAAAAGCTTATATAGAGATAACATTTATGAATTTTTATTGAAGTGTTTTTAGTAGGAATTTTCTGATCTGAAAGTATGCAGAATCATAGCAAAACAATGGCAGTTCATCTGTTTATGCTTCTTAACCATATCCTACTGAATCTTATTCCGGAAGCATTTATAATGCACGTGCCCTTTTGAAAGTGATTGTCCTTCAAAATAGTTTGAGTAAATTATTATTTAGCATTGAAATGAAATGAGAATATATTTAAATTGGAAGCATAGTTTAATATGTCAAATTGCATTAACACCAACTTAAAGAATCTTTTTTTTGGTAGTGGAACTTGGTTTTGGGTAGTATGGAGAAATTCCAGTTGCCACAGGCTTCTATCTCCAGGTAAAGAAGTATGAGAGTCATTTACACAAGGGAAAGTGGGAGCTTGTTGCATTCCTTTTTATTCTCATCTTTTAAAGTTTGCTCATCTTTTTGTTTACGGAACTTTGGTGGGTTAGCTGAGTAGAGTTTGGTAGCGGTTCGTATCTTGTATGATAATTTTTTTTCTAAACATCTATTATAATGGAAAAAATAAGTTATTGCTGCCTTTCTCATGATCATTAGCAGTCTAAGTAAGAATATAACTTTGGAATAAAGGATAAGGTAAAAAGGCAGGTAGGTAAGGAAAGAAGACGCAAGGGGAGAGAAAAAGAAGTTGAGAGATAATTGGTGAAAAGAGCTACTTAAGTTTATCTTTCCCTTGTATCAGGTTTCAGCTGGCAGTGAATTAACAGTTGAAAATTGCTTTGTCACCCAAATGTCCATCGATAGATAAATGGATAAAGAAGATGTGGTATATATATATATATACAATGGAATATTATCCAGCCATAAAAAAGAGGGAAATCTTGCCATTCGTAGTAACATCGATGGAGCTAGAGAGTATAATGCTAAGTGAAAAAAAGAGAAAGACAAATACCATATGATTTCACTTACATGTGGAATTTAAGAAACAAAATAAACCAGCAAGGGAAAAAAAACCAGACAAGCCAAGAAATAGACTCCTCACTCTTGAGAACAAATTGATGTTTACCAGAGGGGGGGTGGGGGGGAGACGGGTGAAATAGTTGTTGGGGATTAAGGAGTACACTTGTAGTGATGAGCACTGGGCGATGTATAGAATTGTTGAATCACTATATTGTATACCTGAAACTAATATTACACTGTATGTTAACTATACTGGAATTAAAATTAAAATAAATTGCTTTGTCAATAGCATATAATTTGTGACTTTTAGGTTATTTGCTACCTGGGAGAAACATAAATTCCTGATTGTAAAATTCAGATATAATTATCACTGAATTTATATCCATACAAACTGGTAGTGGAATTTTTAGCATTAGGTAGGAGGGTATGCGTGGGAAGTGTTTTATGTATTATTTTGTTTAATTTTCTCAGCCACCCTGTAGGTAGGTGTTACTAAAGCACAGAAAGGTTAAGTACCTTGCTCAGTGTCACACAGATAATAAATGGCAGAGCAAGAATTTATATATTTTTTTTTTTCAGAGCAAGAATTTAAACTGCTGTTTCTATCCTCTCGTAGTTACCTTTTATTAATCCCTTTGCTTTATTTTACAACTCCATTCAGTCACTTGTTGGCTTGTTGGCTTAAAGGAAAAAAAAAAGCTCTATTGAGTTACATTTCACATACTATACAATTCACCCATTTAAAGTATATGATTCAGTGCCTTTTAGTATTTTCAGAGTTTTGCAACCGTCATCACTATTTAGAACATTTACATCACCCCCTAAAGAAATCCCCTTCCTGTTAGTCATCACCCTCCAGCCTCTCCTATTCCCAGCCCTAGGCAACCATTAATCTATTTTCTGTCTCTATGGGTTTGCTCATTCTGGACATTTTACATAAATGGAATCCTACAATATGTGGTCCTTTGTGACTGGCTTCTATCCCTTACCGTATGTTTTTAAGGTTCATCTATGTTAAAGCATGCATCAATACTTCATTCCTTGTTATTGCTGAATAATATTCCATTGTATGGATATACCACATTTTATTTATTCATTCATCATTTGATGAACATTTGGGTTGGGTTCTCCCTTTTGACTATTAAGACTAATACTGATATGAACATTTATGTTTTTTTTTATTATTGTGGTAGAATATACATAACATAAAATTAACCGTTTTAACCTTTTTAAAGTGTATAGTTCTGTGGCTTTAAGTACGTTCACACTGTTGTGCACCACCATATATTTCCAGAACTTTTTCATCTTCCTCAGTGAAACTCTATCCATTAAACACTAAGTTCCTATTTCATTCCTCCAGTCCCCCTGGCAACGACCATTCTGTTTTCAGTCTCTATGTATTTGACTACTCTAGGAACCCTACATAAATAGAGTCATACAATATTTGTCCTTTATTAATTGGCTTATTTAACTTAATGTAATGTCTTCACAGACATACACATGTTGTAACGTGTCAAAATTTCCTTCTTTTTAAAGGCTGGTAACATCCCACTGATCGTATATATCACATTTTATTTACCCATACATCTGTTGGTGGACGCTTGGTTGCTTCTGCTTTTTCGCTATTGTGAATAATGGTGTTCTGAATATGGGTGTGTAAATACCTATTCAAGACCCTGCTTTCATTTGTTTTTTTTTGGCTGGATCATATGATAATTCTGCTTTTTATTTTTTGGGGAAAGGCTAAACTGTTTTCCACAGTGGCTGCACCATTTTACATTCCTACCAGCAATACACAAGGGTTCTAATTTCCCCATGTCTTCTAATACTTATTTTCTGTGTTTTGGTAATAGTTGACAATAGTTGATAATAGCTGTCCTGTTGTGTGTGAGGTGTTATCTCATTGTGGTTTTGATTTGCATTTTCTAAATGATTAGTGATGTTGAACATCTTTTTTTGTGCTTATTGGTCATTTGTGTATCTTCCTTGGAGAAATGTTTGTTCAGGTCCTTTGTCTATTTTTTAATTGGATTGTTTGTTTTTTTTGTTTTTGAGTTGTAAGAGTTCTTTATATATTCTGGATATCAGTCCCCCATCAGTTATATGACTTGCAAATATTATTTCCCATTCCATGATAGTGTCTTTTGATGCACAAAAGAGTTTAGTTTTGATGATGTCCAGTTTATCTGTTTTTTCTTCTGTTGCCTGTGCTTTTGTAGTCGGATCCAAGAAATTATTGCCAAATCCAATGGCAAAATGCTTTTGCCTCGTTTTCTTCTGTTTTATGATTGTAGCTTATTTGGGTCTTTGATGCATTTTAAGTTATTTTTGGATATAGTGTAAGGTAAGGGTCAACTTCATTTTATAAGTTTTTATGTGAATATATGTTTTCATTTATTTTGGTCGTATAACTAGGAGTGGAATTCCTGGGCTATAGGGTAACTTATGTTTCGCCTTTCAAGAACTGCTGAACTGTTTTCCAAAGTGGCTCTACCATTTTACATTCCACCAACAGTGTATGAGGGTTCTGGTTTCTCTATTGCTTTTTGAATCTAGACCACATTACCTTCTGACTGACTTATTTTAAAAATTTCCTTGGCAGGCCACTTTGGTGATAATCTCACAACTCTGTCTTTCTCCAGTCCTCTTGCACCAATTCTTAATACTGTTCATTGTGTCATAAGAGATTTGAGATGAAAGGAACTATAATCATGGAAGTTAAGCCATTCATTTTTCAGTTGATAAATAAAATTTGAGGAAGAGATTTGACCCAGTTATAGAGTGACATTGTCAACACTAGATACCCTACTCTGAATGTAGCTTTCACTTTATTAAATCATCGTGTTCCTCGTTTATGTGTCTAAAACTCTTTATCTGTGTTAACTATGTCTCCTCCCCAACATCTACCCTAAATTAGTCTAAAAGCAAGGAGTTGTGTGTAGGCAATTTATTTGGCAGGTGATCCTAGGGAACAAGAATAAGGGGCCAGAGTAAATGGGAAACAGGAAAAGAAGAAAAGCCAGTACAAGAATATATTATTGAGTTACTCACTGCTATGGCAACTAGGGCTCCATCCTAGTGGGAACTTCTGAGGATCTAGATGCTCCTTCAATTGTCTGCTTATGGATGGACAGGAGAAACTGTTGTCTGCTCTTGTTCTCCATCAGTTCACGTTGCCCTAGTGGCATGTAAATTCTTTCACCTTCCCTTTAACACTTCAAGACTCCACATAAGAGCCAGACAAGTGCATTGGTTCCCTGTGGTGTCTTACTTCATGGCCTCAGAAAAGCACAGGGCAGAAAGCAAATGAATCACAGTGAATTCTGCCTGGGAAATAAGTCAAAACTTACCCGGAAGCAATAGCTTTAGCTTATGACAAGTGTGGGGGTCAGAATAATGGTCTCTCAAAGATCCTAATCCTCTAAACCTGTTAATATGTTATCTTGCATCACAAAAGGGATTTTGTAGATAGTGAGATTTTCTTGGGTTATCTGGGTGGGCCCAGTGTAATCACAAAGAGCTTCTTTTTTTTAATAAGAGGTAGGCAGGAATGTCAGTCCAAGAAGGAGATGTGATAATGGAAGCAGAAGTCATGATGTGGCACGGGGCCAAGGAATACAGGCAGCCTCTAGAGGTTGGAATAGATAAGGAATGGATTTTCCCCTACAGCTCCTGAAGGAATGCAGGCTTTGATTTTAGTTCTGTAAAGCCTGTTTTGAAATTCTTATCTCTAGAACTTTAAGATAACAGATTTGTGTTGTTCTAAACCATTAAATATGTGGCAATTTGTTACCCAGCAGTAGGAAACTACTGTTACAGCTAGCATCAAAGGACAGGTGGACAGCATGAAGATGAAATGTAAGAGATTTCTGATAGAATCTACCTCTTGCTGTTGGCCTCTTCTTTGATTCTATCTGTATTAGCTTCCTACTGCTGTTTAGCAAGTTACCACAAATCTACTTCTTGCTCTGCTCAGATCTGCTTGGACCCTGCATTAATTCTAATCCATCATTGAGTCACCGCAGGCTCTTAACAGGGTTAAGGTGCAAACTAGTGCTGCCTGTGCTGCAACTGGTATTGAAGCAGGAATAAATATTAATCATTTCCTTCTTTCACCACCCATTCTAGATTTCCCTTATGCTTGCTTGTCTGTCAGCACGAGGAACCCAAAGTGACCAAGTAGTGGTCATACCTTTCAGGCTCAGTGGAACCATCAGTGTGTCTTCTGGTGGAAGCATTGCCTTCAGGACCTCTAATACAGGAGAGATTTTAAATCATTGGAATGAGTAACCCAAATTCCACAAGTGAGTTACTGGGATTGATGGTGAAGAGTCAGTCCAACTTCTGTGCCTTGGTTTCTGGACTCATGCATTCTAGATATTAGGGATATAACACCATAGCCATTGTTTCAGTGCATATACTGCATCCTAGGGGACCAATAAGGTGACTGTTTAGCTGAACTTTTAGTATAACGTTCCATCATTCTTTTAGTCAGTGTCCTGGTGATGTGATATGTGTAGGACCAGTGGATGCCATGATCAAATACTTCACCACTAAATAGATCTTTTGGTTTGGGGTGATGTCGTGATGGATTTTGGTAAGCATTTTGAAGCTGTTGGATGATGGTGCTGGGCAGAGGTACTATGAATGTTGAGGGACACTTTGGACAGAGAATGCAGTCCCATTTAAGTGAGTGTAAATTCTGCTGCCTTTCAGAATGCAAGAGTCCCAATCCCATCATGCCACCTGTTCAGCTCTATGTCTGATAAGTTGCTATTGGTATTCTGTAATGATCCTAATCCTGCTAGAAATCAGTCAATTTTAGTAAGACTTTTTAATTACATTTTTCAAAAGTAAGTTGATGTTTTTGATAATGGGGAATCTGATGAACAGGAGTTTTAAATTTTAATATGGTCAGCTAGTATTTCATTTATAAGGAATTCAAGAAAAGGCAAACTATAGTGACAGAAAGCTCATCAGTAATTGCCAGTGGGGAGGGAATTGGCTGTAAAGGGGTACAAGGGAACTTTTTGGGGTGATAAAAAGTGTTTTAGAGCTTGATTGTGGTATAGGTTACACAATTTTATACATTTGCCAAGACTCATTAAACTCTACACTTAAAATCAGTTACGTATAGATTACATCTCATAACTTAATTCAAGGAAAGAAGAGGATTTAATGTACTCATTTGTTAACCTTTTCCATATTAGTTTTTTTCCTTTATAGTTAATTTTTGATTTCTAGGTTTGAGAAACTCTTCTTCCCTTCTCTGGGATTTTTTTTTTTTCTGATTTTTCCCATTTTATTAATTTCTGTTCTTTATTTCCCTTATTGTCTTGAAATATATCCAGGATTTGTTTTAATTAGGGAGAGTAAGACACACAGAATGGGAATGACTGTCAGAAGGAAAAAGGTTTTACTCACAGTTGCCTTGGGGAAGCACAAGGGTTGGTGAGGAAGCAGAAGGAGCAAGGGAAAAGCATGTCCAGAGCTTTGATTATGGTTAAGTGGGAAGGAATTGAGGAAGGACAGGCAAGCCTGAGCAAGTTGAGGTTTGGATAGTTTGAATAATTTATAGTTCTGGGTGATACGGGTGGTCTTTAGTTTTCTAGTACCTGGCCGCAGGATGAGTTAGTGGGCATACCAGTTTGGTATGTGAGAATTTTTTTGAAAGGAGATGTTGGTTAGGGGGTATAGGCTTTGGATAGGTTGATTGTGCATCAGAGATGTGTTCTCAGGCAAGTTGTTTTTCTTTCTCTAGGAATTAGGTAACCCTGGGAAGGACAGTTCCTCCTTGGGTTCAAAGGGCCCTGCCATGTCAGACCATCATAAATATAGAAGAAATTTAAAAACATGATTAATACACTTATCCTTTCTTTTGGTTAACTTGGTTGCTTTTTTCTAGTTTCTTGATTAAAAGTGTTAATTAAGGGGTGCCTGGGTGGCTCAGTCATTTAAAGGTCCAACTCTTGATTTCGGCTCAGGTCATGATCTCGGGGCCGTGAGGTCAAGCCCTGCGTCGGGCTTCGTGGGGAGTCTGCTTGAGATTCTCTGTCTCCTTCTTCCTCATTTGTTAACCTTTTCTTAAGTCATTTTCTCCGAGTCTCCATGCTCTGATTCGTTCTTTCACCTGTTCAAATCTGCCTTTAAATCCCTCTGGTGAATTTTTCATTTTTGTAATTGTACCTTTCAGGTGGAGAATTTCTTAGGTTTTCTATTTCTTTAGATCATTTTCTTTATTTTCTCCACATCTTTCTTTAACCAAAGAGTATCTTTAAGATGTTTGTTTAAAGTCTTTGTTTAGTGGGTTTGTTAGCTGGTCTTTCTCCAGGATAGTTACTGTTGGTTTTTCCCTTTGAATGGGCCATATGTTCCTGTTTCTTTGAATCCCGTGTGTGTGTGTGTGTGTGTGTGTTGAAAACTGGATGCTTGAATCTAGTATTATGTGGTAAATCTGAAAATCAGATTGTCTCTCTTCCCCAGGTTTTGCTGGGGTTTTGTTTTTATTGTCGTAGGCGGTCTCTGTGCCAGGAATCACTTTGAGGTATAAACTTAAACTTTCCTCAGATCTTCACAGAACTTGCGCCTTTTTCGGGATATGTGTGGTGATTTTCTTAATTCCCCTAATACTAGTTCTTTATTGTCTAGCTCCTGAAAGGAGAAAGTTAAAAAAGGCACCAGCCCTTTAGATTTCCCTCAGCCTGAGGGAGAAGGGCTTACATAATTGGAGTGTGTGTGTGTGTGTGTGTATGTGTGTGCACACAGACACATCAGTGACTGCCTCTTTGTCAGCACCTCAGTGATCAGACGCATCATGCAGCTGTCAGAACATAGATCCCTGATATTTGGATGACAGGATCCTTACTGCTCACCTTAGTTCCTGCAAGCTGTTCTTCGAACTAATGCACAGCTACCTGATATGTGCCTGGGGAGTGGAAGATGTGTAGCCATTGCTGAGCTAAGAGCTGAAATTAACCAAAATTTACAGCCCATAACTTCCTCTGGAAGTTTCAAGCCTTGGAGTAGACTCCAGAGTTCTAAAATCATTAAATCAGACAGATTCTGCTAGTACATTGTTGTCTAGGTGGGGAGATGTATTCTTGGTGCTTCCTACTCCACCATCTTCCCAGAATCTTCTCATAACTTTACAAAAGAAAGTTTCATTATAGTTTCAAAGAGTTCTTAATCTTTTTCCCCTAGTTTTCCAGATTATACCTCAAAGCAAATACATTTGAGACCTTCAAGTTTAGATAGCAGACACTTAAAGGAGGAATTCTTGTTTCTGATCCTCTTTTTTTTTCCCCTAAGAAGAAAACTAAATGCTTCCAACTGGGAACAGTGTGAGAATGGAAATGGAGAGACCCCTTAAGGAGGCAATTGCTTTCGTTGCTACTAAGGTAGTGGTAGTGAGTGTGGAGATACATGGATTCATTTGAGTCCTGTGAAGGAGGTAAAAAGACATGACTTGAAATGCGGGGATTGACTGAGTTGGGGTTCATTAGTCCAGATAGCTGGATTATAATGGTGGTACTGTTCACCAAATTATAAAACACAGAAGCAGAAGCTCCAAAGGGAAATGTAGTTAAGTGTGAAGTGCCTATGGGGTAGATAAGTACAGTACTTTAGGAAGCATTTTCACACCTAGGAATTATAAGTAATAGTGTACTGGTTCCCTGTAATTCATAGGTCCTATTGCATGCATAAGCCAAAAGGTAACAGGAAGTACAATAACATGGAGGGCATGAGGGGGAAATAGACTTAAGCACAGCAGTTAATGTGAAAAATACTCAAATGTTATGATTAATTGCATATTAAATATGTCTGAGAGTTCAGGTTACCACAAGTTTAGTGTATGTATGTTAGGAGAATATGGTTGCTAAATGTGATGATATAATCTGAACCCTATTTATACTGTACAGCATGGGGAAATGATAGTTCCACTGTCCCCTGTGCTGTGTGCTTTCTTTTGGAAATATGTACAACTTGGAGCAACACTTTCAAGAAATACAGTAATTAGAGTCTATTAAAGAGTAAGGACTGGAATACCAAAGGATTAAGATGATGAAAAAATTAGAAAACACAGTACAAAGTCCAGATAATTTAAGGAGATAGTTTTGATATTGATTGTAGTTTTGATGTAACTCAAGAGACTTTTTTGATATAATCTGATTCAGTTCTCTTATTTTACAAATAAGAAAATGGAGTTTCAGTTAATATGACATTCCCTGACTCATAGTTAATGGCAAGGCAGTTTAATGGCAACCCCAGTTTGCTAAGCATATTTTATTTATAGGAACAGTGAAGCGAGGCTGGGACTAGAGTGAGGCAAGCAAGTTGCCTAGGGTACAAAATTGAAGGAGGCAGTCACTCTTAGATGCAGACCCTGCACTTGCAAGATCCTTATTTATCAGAGTAATATTTGAACATGGTTTAAAATGTCAAATAATCCTAGGAGACACCTCCCAGCCCTGCAGATTAAGGATAGCCTGAGGAAGCTAGATGGAGTGATGTAGAAGAGAATTATCCCTTAAGACCTAGCCCTCGGTATGTGGTAATCTAACGGTTTGCAAGTACCTGTGGAGCATTACCTCATGTTTTGTGAGAACAGTGTGGGGTGTTCTGTCTTCAGGCCTGGATTGGTTCCTGTACTCCTTTTTTTCCTTCAATCAGATCTCAGAGGCTGTAGTTTCCTCTGTGCTTTTAAAGCTGTTTTCATCCACAACCCCTTGGGGGTTCTTTCAACTTGGCTGGCTAGTTAGAGAATCTAGACATACCTCTCATTCCTTCTCTTTTATAGCTCACACAGCCAAATATGGAAACACTTTAGAGGTAATAGTAACAAAGACCTAAGAGATTAACCCAAATCTTCTGCGTTTACTGTCATGGCCTTTTTCTCTAGTTTCTGACTTCCATTTTGTTTTTGAGGGTGCAGTCACCTAGTTGAGCTCCATTCCCCTTAAGTAAAGGACATGTTTGTTTATGAGGGTTAGGGGTAAGATTTAGCTTTGTAAGCTGGATAGCTCATACTGTGCCTCGCACATAGTAGGGCCCGAAGATGAATAATAAACAAGTTGAAAGCTTGGTAAAATCAGTTATTTGGTTGTTTATAAGCTCCGCATAGTGTTCAGTATCAGCTTACATTAAACCTGTTCCAGAGTGTTTACACACACACACACACACACACACACACACACACACACAGTTGTTAAATTTGGGAATATTTATACTTGCTAGTATTTGGGTTTCCTTAATCTCCATCATTTTTTTTATTCTTGTTTTTGCATTTTTCTTATGTCTGAAGTCTTTTTTTTTTTTTTTTAGATTTTATTTATTTATTTGACAGAGAGAGTGAGAGAGAGAGAGCACACAAGCAGGGGGAACAGCAGAGGGAGAGGGAGAAGCAGGCTTCCTGCTGAGCAGGGAGCCCGATGTAGGGCTTGATCCCAGGACCCTGGGATCATGACCTGAGCCGATGGCAGACGCCTAACCGACTGAGCCACCCAGGCGCCCCTGTCTGAAATCTTCCTTATACAGTTTTCTTTTTTCTTTTAAATTTGATACTCTAGGGGCACCTGGCTGCCTCAGTTGGAAGAGCATGCAACTCTTGATCTCAGGATTGTGAGTTGGAGCCCCATGCTGGGTGTAGAGCTTACTTAAATAAACTTCAAAAAAATAAATTTGATAGTCTGTTCAGGTACCTGTTATCATATATTGGCCCTATTTGTTTTAACAGAAAAGTAATTTTGGCTTATGAAATGAAATATCCAGAGATAGGTTCTAGGTTGAGGAATAATTAGATTTGGAGGCTTAAAAAATGGAATCTAATCTCTGTGCACCTCTCACCTTAATTGTCAGGTTCTGTATGGTGACATTTACTCTGCTTTCAGGTTTAAGTCTGTTGGGAAAAGAGAGAGTATCTTACCGGTAACCCCTGTATACATCCCAGGAGTCTTTTTGAATGAACAACTTGAGTTTTAAGCCCATTTGTCACTAGTCTCAGGAATTAAGGGAATTTAATATTCTGATTGGCCATGTATGAATTGCATATAGTACCCCTGAGGTCTTGGAACTCCACTTAAAGAATGTCAAAATAGAATTGGGGGTGGGGATGGAGAGGATAGTTTCTGAGAACGAAGTTGAGACACTATTATGAAAAGAAGAGAAAATAGATACTGGTACACCTTAAAAGTCAGCTAGCTATTTAACATTTTGATTTAATTTTGATTTTTAAGGGATCAGTGAGGTTTTCTAAATTAATTTTTTAAATTATCAAAGTAATATATGAATGCAGATTAAAGTTTCAAATAGTGCTAAAAGGCCTAGTAACAAAAACAGCAGTCCTTTGCTCTCCTTTTTCTACCCCCTTGCCTCAAGAAGTAATCACTTTAAACTTTTTTGAGCTGTTCCAGAAGCAATAGCTTAAAAAGTTGAAAGTGATTACTTCTTGAGACAAGCAGGAAGAAAAAGCGGGAGGAGAACAAAGGACTGTTACTTTTGTTATAGGCCTTATAGCATTATTTGACATTTTAAACTATGTTCATGTATTACTTTGATAAATAAAAAGCATATAATTGTTAGTATTATCTCCAGATTCGTTAATTTTAGACATCTACTGATTTTCTGTTAAGATAAATAAGGGTTTGTATGCATGTATGTATTTATTAAATAATCTCTACACCCAACGTGGGCTTGAACTCACAACCCTGAGATTGGGAGTCACATGCTCTACCTACTGAGCCAGCCAGGTGCCCCCATTTATTTTCTTAATCTTTCTTAGCCCCATTGTCTTAATAAAATTATATATTCATATTCAGAATTTTTATCATTATGACTATAGAAACATATATTGTTTATAGCTGACCCACCTCCTATTATTAAATTGTCTTTCTTGTGTAATTTAGTTTTTCTGAAATTTATAAGAAATTTATATGGTTCACATTTAGAATTTTCTTCATTGTTTTTGAATTTATATCTAAGTCTTCCCACACTCTCCAGCAGTTCTATAAAATTTGTATTTGTATATAATTTTTCACATAGTCCTGTCAGATAATCTTACCATTTTTTTTTCTTTTTTTTTCCGGAATCTTACTCCAGGTTGGACTATTTATTCTAATCTGCTTCAGATCTTAATTTACTTTTGCTAGCATTCTGAAAATTCCTTTTGCTTTTCTTCATTGGTTTTCCTGCTTCTTAGATCCTTTGTCTTCTTTTTTCTTGTTTTACTCCTTTGATTTGCTGGAACATATCCTCTGGTTGTTTCTTAAGTCAAAGTGAATTGGAATTAAATATTTTGAGGATGCCTGCCCAAAAACGACTATTCATCTCTTACACTTAATTTTAATTGGTAGTTTGGCTGTATTGGAAAGTTATCATTTAAAGTGTATTGAGTTTCAGTTTTGCAAGATGAAAGTTATTCATGAGATGGATAGTGGTAGTGGTTGTACAACATTGTGAATGTACTTAATGCCACTGACTGGACACTTGAAAATGGTTCAGATGGTAAATTTTATTTGTAGTGTATTAGTTAGCTTGGGCTGCCATAACAAAGTATCATGGACTGGGTGGCTTAAACAACAGAAATTTATTGTCTCAAAATTGTGGTTGCTAGAGTCTAAGATCAAGTTGTTATCTGGGTTGGTTTCTTCTGAGGGCCTCTCTCTCTAACTTGTAGATGGTTGTCTTCTCCCAGTGTCTTCATATGGTCTTCCCACAGAGTGTGTCTGTATTCTAATCAGCTTTTCTTATAATAACACCAGTCATACTGGATAAGGGCCTACCCTAATGACCTCATTTTACTTAATTAGCTCTTTAAAGACCCTATCTCCAAATAGAGTCACATTCTGAGGTACTAGAGGATAGGATGTCAGCATCTGGATTTTGGACCGGAAAAAGTTCAGCCCATCACATGTACCACAGTTGTAAAAATATACATTAAGAACCTGAGTACAGGGGCGCCTGGGTAGCCCAGTTGTTTAAGCGTCTGCCTTTGACTCAGGTCATGATCCCAGGCTCATCAGGGAGTCTGCTTCTCCCTCTCCCTCTGCTGCTTTCCCTGCCCATTCTCTCACTTTCACTCTCAAATAAATAAATAAAATCTTTAAGAAAAAAAAAGTGAGTACAGTCAGTCATCCATCCATTTATGTTTAAATGCCATGTAGTACAGTAAGGGTTAAATCAGTTAATGGTTTATATTTGTTGTATTAATTATGACATTAAATTCTTTATTATGTTATTTTTTCATAGTTGGTGGATTATACAATAATTGCTCATCATTTAGCAATTTTAGCAAGATTATTTCATTCCTTTTACTTCAGTGGTAACATATAATGGCTTCTTCTTTAGATTATATAAAATGTAATATTCTTCAGATTATAGAATGGTGATATGTTCCTAAGGTGATCTTGGTACAGCTTACTATAATTCAGAGTAATAAGTAAAATTTTGTGGTACCTGACAAAATAATCATATAGGGAGTAATGCTTTATGTATGTAAGGCATTAATAAGTTGTTGAAAAATAGAATTAAAGTTGATATTTTTTAAAGATTTATTTATTTTAGGGGGGAGGGGCAGAGAGAGAGAGAATCCTGAAGCAGACTCCCCACTCAGTGGGGAGTCCTACAAAGGGCTCGATCCCAGGATCCTGAGATTATGACCTTAGCTGAAATCAAGAGCCAACCGCTTAACCAACTGAGCCACCCAGGCGCCCCTACGGTTGGTATTTTTTGAGAGCATGTTTGCTTGATATGCCTTTTTTTACTTTCAGGCCTTAGCTCTGTGTCCTCCTAGTCTATAACTACTCAGTAAACATTTTGTCGAATGAATAAATGAATAAATTTTTATATGCACGGGACTTTTGCCTGTGTTGTATTTTGTGTTTGCTTATACTGGATTTTCAAAGTGATATTTCCAAAAATAAATAGAATAAGATGGCATTTTATTTGACCTATTCTTTAAAAAAAAAAAAAAAGCTTGATTTTTAAAGGAGCCTTTATTTCAGACTAGCCTATAATTTTTTATTTTCCCCATGATGGATTCTTACCCATGTTGTTTCATTCTAAGAGTGTTTAACAATTAAAATTACTTGATAAGATAGTAGGGTTTAAAACATTGAATAGAATAAAATCATCTTATGAATTGCCTTGTCTTTTTTGCATTACTTACAGTACATTGAAGTTAGTTATTTGGGGATTTTTTTCCCCCTTCATTGTTTACCGAAAGATCTGTAACCCAACCAAACTTCCGGAGTTAGTCACTTGGGTATTGTCACTCTGCTGATTTTTATCAGAAACAGGAAATTGTCAAGTTATGTGTTAAACTATAAAAGAATCTAAAATTGCCTTTGTGTTAGCATGAGAGATTTCTCTTTAGAATTTTTTTCTGTCACTAGCTGGTTCCTTACTTTTCCAATGTAACAACTGGCTTGCCAAAAATGGTCATATTTATCATGGCCTATATACATAGCAAACTATATCTTTCCTTATAGTTTACGTATCATACATAATATGATTTGGTAAAATGATTTGACAAACTTAGTGTCATTTAATATATAGATATGCCCAATGAATTTGTAAAAGTAGGTTGGGGAAGAATATGTTTTTAGGTGTTTGGCCTGATGTTATGATTTCTGTATTTAGATTAGCAATTCTCTAGAGGTTCTTAAAGTACCTTTTAAGGAGTCTACAAGGCCAGACTATTTTCATTATACTGAAATATTAATTTCCATTTTCACTCTGGAGTTTCCAGAGGCTGTATGAATGCAATGATATTTTATAATAAATTAGATGTCAACATTTGAAGATCTGCAAAACTTAGTGAATGTATATTGCATGATGATACAAAATCATAAGTGAGTATAAACAGGTCCATTTAAAGTACAAGACTGAGCAGTGAATATTTTTGCTATATATTTTAGTTTACATTCAGTAAGATTGACACTTTTTGGAGTGTGATTGAGATTTGACACAGTTATGTAATCACCACATCTAAATTCAGAACAGTTCTTCACCCCTCATGCTTTGTAGTCCAGAATGTCATACATAGCCTTTTGAGTCTGGTTCGATGAGATCATATATGGTAATGTATGTTTAACTTTATAAGAAGCTGCTAAACTGTTACCCTTAGTAACTATATAAAACAGTAGCTATACTGTTTTGCATCCCCACTAGCAATGTATGAGTTCCCCCATTGTTTTGCATCCTCACTGGCACCTGGTACTGTTTGTGTTACCTCTCTCTCTCCTCCTTTACCTCTTTCCCCTCCCTCCCTTCTCCTCTTTCTTTACTACCTCTCTTATCTTTTGAAGCTATTTAATTTGCTGTGTTGTGATATCACTTTGTGGTTTTAATTTGCATTTCTATAATGACTAATGATGTTGAAGATCTTCACATGTGCTTGTATTTCATCCTTGTACAGTATTCCCTCTTTCCAAAAGTTCACATTATGCCACTTAAGACCTATATTAGTATGGTAACAGCTTTTTTTTTTTTTTTTGGTAAAAGTGAAAATCCTCTTCAGATTTCTTTTGTTTGGTGAAAACAGGTACTAATGTAGGTCTTTAGTAAAAGCAAAGTGGTGTGACTTGAACTTTAAGAAAGCAGGGGATATGCTTCACTTCATGTCATTTTGGCTTCTGGAAGGTTTCATAGGAATGCTCTACTTTCAAATAGTGGGAGAAACCTCTGTCTTCTTTGGTGAAGTATCTGTTCAAGTATTTGACAGTTTAAAAATGTTAAATATTTAAATATTTTTGTTCCATGGCTTTTCTGAGCACAGCTTGAGGCAGTGCTCCTTAGGGCGGAATAATATACCAGTGGCTCTACTGGCCTGGCCTCCACAGCTTTGGGCGGGGAGTCATCTGGCCTGTTGAAACCCGGGTGATAGCCTCCTCTTTTGAAATGGGGGAAGCAGCCTTAATGATCTCTGAGCCACCTTTTGGGTCCTTCTTCCCTTGTCTTGAAGAATAGCTCATGTTTGCAGTGGAATAGCTCTGTGGTTGCATCCTATACAATCAAGAAAACTTGACAATCTTTCTTAATTCCTTGTCTCTTTCGAGTTCAGATTGGCTGCTTCCTGCTGGGGCGGTTGATTGAATCTGATGTTCATACCCATACTAATCTCTGTCAAAGGATCTTGCCTCTTAGAACACTCTTAGTGTTTGGTTCTGAATGTGTTTCTCATTTTTTCTGCACTATAGCAGGCTGAGAATTTTCTACCTTTTAAATTAATTTCCCTTTTGATTAACAATTCCATCTTTAAGGTATTTTTTTTTCCATGTTTACTATAAGCATTCAAGAGAAGCCAAGCCACAGTTTCAACACTTTGCTTAGAAATGGCCTCAGTCATTTCATCCTTACAAGTTCTACCCTTCCACAAAACACTAGGACATGACAAAAGTTCAGCCAAGCGCCTTGCCATCTTATAACAAGGATCACTTTTCTTTCCGTTTCCAATAACATGTACCTCATTTCTGTCTGAGACATCAGATTGGCCTTTATTGTTGTTAAAAAACAAAATTCAACTGAGTAAATTTAAAGATCTTACTGGCTTTATTTGACGATTCATGAATTGGACAGCATCTCATCTAGCAGATAGAAAGGAGTTCCAAAGAGCTATACAAAAAGATTTTTATAGGCAGAGAGAGGCAGGAGAAGGAAGTTTCTAGCAAAGAGTGGATTGTTTCAGATAAGGTCACCTTCCTTTTGGAGGATGGCAGAGTCTGTTGGGTGGATTACCTCACTGGTGCTGACCAGGTAATTCCAGATTGACTGGTTAAAGGTTACATATCTGGGAGAGACTGAAACTGCAATTATGTTAAGTATTGAGCCTTAGTCTTAGTTTGTTGTTGTGGGGCTTAGCAGGAGCAACTCCAATTTGGGCCTGATGTCTCTTTTTTATTTTTTATTTTTTATTTATTTATTTTTTTTATAAAGATTTTATTTATTTATTTGACAGAGAGAGACACAGCAAGAGAGAGAGCACAAGCAGGGAGAGTGGGAGAGGGAGAAGCAGGCTTCCTGCCGAGCAGGGAGCCCGATGCGGGGCTTGATCCCAGGAGCCTGGGATCATGACCTGAGCTGAAGGCAGACACTTAACGACTGAGCCACCCAGGCGCCCCCTGATGTCTCTTTTTTAACACTGTCTGTATTTCAGCCAACATTCTGTTCATGAGCACTTAGGTATTCTCTTAAGAGGACTGAGGCTTGGGGCACCTGGGTGTGGCTCAGTTAGTTAAGCATCTGACTGCAACTCAGGTCATGATCTCAGGGTCCCGGGATCGAACCCTGCGTCAGGCTCCACACTCAGTGGGGAGTCTGCTTCTCCCTTTCCCTTTGCCCCTCCCCTGACTTGTGTGTGTGTGCACTCCCTCTCTCTCTCAAATAAATACAATCTTAAAAAAAAAGAGGATTGAGGCTTTCCCTATAGCTCTCCACTTCTGAGCCTTCAGAAGAATTTGCACCTAACAGTCTGTTCTTGGCAGTGTAGAATTTTTCTGGTGTGTACTTCCAGGTTCTGCCCATTATCTAGTTGAAAGCCACTCCCACATTTTTACGTATCTCTTAACAACCACACCCTCAATTCTTGGTACCAATTTTCTGTCTTACTATGTTTGAGCTAGTAAAACAAAATACTGTAGGCTGGGTGGCTTATAAATAGCAGAAACTTATTTCTGGAACAGAAAACAGGTCTGGAAGCTGGAAGTCTGAGATCAGGGTGCCAGCATGGTCATGTGAGCCCCTCCCTCCTCCATGTTGCAGGCTTCTTATATCCTCACATGGTGGAAGGGGCTAGGGATCTGTGTGGGATTTCTTTTACAAAAGTACTAATCCCATTGTTCAGAGCTCCAGTTTAGGGACTAATGCATTCCCAAAGGCCCTACTTCCTAATAACTATCACCTTATGGGGATTAAGGTTTCAACATTAATTTTGGGGAGACACATTCAGACCATACCAATAGTATTCTCTTACTATGTTTTTATGTTTTATGTTTCTTTCACTTCAGACATTGGTAAATTTGTCTTTTTAGTCATTCTTGCTACGGAGTTATCAATTTTCTTGGTCTTTTCAGAGAACATCTTTGGTTTCAATGGTTTTCTCTAATTTTTGTTTCAGTCTCACTGATCTCTGATCTTTATTATGTCCTTCCTTCTGTTTCCTCTGGGTTTAATGTGCTCTTCTTCTAGTTTCTTACAACAGAAGCTTACGTTATTATTGTTATTGTTATTATTTACTTATTTTGGAGCCCAGTGTGGGGCTTGAACTCATGACCCTGAGATCAAGACCTGAGCTGAAATCAAGAGTTGGATGCTTGATCGACAGTCACCCAGGTGCCCCCTTAGAAACTTACATTATTGATTTGGGACTTGTTTTCTAACATTTTATTAATGGCAATTAATACCATAAATTTCCTTATAAGTACTACTTTAGTTGCATCTAACAAATTTTTGTATGTTGTGTTTTCATTTTTACTTAGTTCAAAATATTTTCTAATTTCTCTTGAGTTTTCCTTTTTGATACATGAGTCGTTTAGAAGTGTGTTGTCTGATTTCCAAATACTTAAAGATTTTCTAGTTATCTTTCTGATACTGACTTCCTAGTTTAATTCCATCACAGTCAAGAGAACGTATGCTGTGCAATATCAATTCTTTCACATTTATTAAAGTTTATTTTATGGTCCAGAATATATCTGTCTTGGTGAATATTCCATGTGCACTTGAAAAGACATTTATGCTGCCGTAGAGTTCAGTGTTGTATAAAGGTCAGTTAGATTCAGTTGGTTGATGATGATGTTTAAATCTATTTTTTTTGCTGCTTTTCTACTTGTTCTATGGATTACTGAAAGTAGTTGCAGTTTTCAAGAATAGTGGATTTACTTCTTTCCATATTGATCATTTTTGCTTTATATATTTTGCAGCTCTATTAAGTATATATACATTCAGAATTGTTATGTCATCTTGATGAATTGACTTTTTTTACCATTTTCTCATGTGTCTCTACCCGGTAATTTTCCTTGTTCAGAAATCTACTTTGTCGTATATTTATATAGCAGCTCCAGCTTTCTTTTGATTCCTGTTTGTATGATCCTTTTACTTTTATGCTATATATCATTATATTCAAAATAGGTTTCTGATGACAGTTGAGTCTTTGTTAATTTGTCTGATCACCTCTCTGTCTTTTAATTAATGTAAGATCATTTATTTAATGTAATTATTGATATATTTGAGCTTAATTATGTGTTATCTATTTCTTGTGGGTTTTTTTGTTCCTCTGGTCTTTTCTTGTCTTCTTTGGATTATTTGAGCACTTTTTTTTAGTATCCATTTTATTGTATCTACTGGTTTTTGGTTATATCTCTTTGTCCTACCTTTTTTTTTTTTTTTTTAGTGATTGCCCTAAAGATTATAATATACTTTTCACAGTATATCTAGAATTTATATTTTACCACTTAAAATAGAACATAAAACCTTACAGCCATATAGGTCCCATTGCCCTCCCCACTTTATATGATAATTGTCATATGAATTCTACATTTGTGAAACCCCCGTGTTAGTATTATAATATTCCCTTTTAAGAGCTTTGTGTGTCTTAAAGAATTTAAGAGATGAAAAAGAATCTTATTATATTCACCCAGATGTTTACCATTTTTTTGCTTTTCCTTCATTGCTGAAGTTTCATGTTTCCCTCTGATAATCACTTTTCTTTTAGCCTTAAGACCTTCCTTTACATTTCTATTAGAGGCAGTCCACTGGGCAACAGAATGGCTTAGTTTTTCTTCATCTGAGAATGTCTTTATGTCATTTCATTCCTGAAGGATATTTTCACTGCATATAGAATTCTGGGTTGTTGGTTGCTTGCTTTCAGCATTTTTCAGATATAGTTCATGGTTTCTGATGAAAAATCCTTAGTCATTCAAATTGCTCCTATATTAGGTTTTCTTAACCTTAGCACATTGGACTGGATTATTCCTTACTGTGGAGGGCTGTCCTGTTTATTATAGGATGTTTAGCAGTATTCCTGGCCTCCCCTAGTAGCACCATCCTGTCCCCTTCTCTATAGTTGTGACAATGAAAATTGATTCCAGACATTGTTAAATATCTCCTTGGATGTGACATAATCCCCAATTAAGAACCACTGCCATGTATATACTATGTTGTTCTTCTGTGGCTGCTTTCAAGATTTTTCCTTTTACCTTTGGTTTTTAGCAGTTAGATTATGATGTGCCTGGACATGGTCTCAGTTTGTCCTGTTTGGAGTTTGCTTAGTTTCTTAAATTTATAAATTTAAGTCCTTCGCAGACTTTCAGGAAATTTCCACCACTGTTTCTTCAAGTATTTTTTTCTGTACCATTATCTTTTCTTTAGGGACTTCACAGAATGAATAGTAGCTCTTTTGATATTGTCCCTTTGGTCCTTGAAGCCCTGTTCCTTTTCCAAATATTCTCCCTACTCTGTTCTTCAGCTTGGATAATTGGTATTGATCTGTCTTCAGGTTCATATCATCTTTCTTCTGTTGTAGTATGCTGAATGGCAACCTCCAAAAAGATATATTCATTTCTTAATCCCTGGAATTTATGAATATTACTTCACATGGCAAAAGGTGTGATTAATGATGTTAAGGATTTTGAAAGGTAGAGAATATCCTGGATTATCTGTTGAGCCCCAAATCTAGTGACATGTGGCCTAATGAGGCAGGGGCAGATTTAATAGAAGAGGAGGAAGAGGCAGTGTGGCCACAGAGGCAGAGTTAGAGTGATGTAGCAACAGGGAATGCTCACAGCCACCAGAAGCTGGAAGAGGTAAGGTGCACATTCTTCCCTAGAGCCTTCAGAGGTAGTACAGCCCTGTTAACACCTTGATTTCAGATTCCTTGATTGAGTCCTTGATTGATATCTTTAGATCTATCACAATTAATTTGTTATTTTAAACCACCAGCTGTAGGAAATTAATACATCTGTTGTCTTGACCCTGCTATTCAGCCTCTCCAGTGAAGTTTTTATTTCAAATATTGTGATTTTTAGTTCTAAATTTCCATTTGTTTTTGTTTAATAGCTTCTCCTTCTCAGATGAGATTTATCTTTCTGTTTCAAGAGTGTTCACTTTACCTTATGGAACATGGTTATAACAGCTGCTTTGTTGTTGTTGTTGTTTGTTTTATAACAGCTGCTTTTAAGTCTTTTGATAATTCCAACATCTGGGTCATTTCTTGGTTGGCATCTGTTGGTTGTCTTTTTCTTCCAACTCTTGTTGGCCAGATTTTCCTGCTTCTTTGTATTTTGGATAATTTTAGATTGTATACTGGACATTTTAAATACAATTTTGTGAGACTTTGGATCCTGTTAAAATCCTTTGGAGAATTTTTATTTTGCTGTTGTTTTAACAGGCATCAATCTGATTAGATTCAAACCAATCTTTTTGCTTTTTGTGGGCAGTAGTGCCAGCATCAGTTTCATTTTCTAAACCTTTGCTGTAATGTTTGAGTCTGTATGTTATCTATAATAGTCAGGGATGGTCTGGAACTTGGGTGGTAGTTATTTTGTACTTAAGTTTTCAGTGCTTTTTTAATTAGTCTACCTGACTAGGCCATCTGGATTTGTAATTGACACTTACCCAGAGGAGAAACAAACTTATCTTTATGACAAGAGATGTGGTACAAATTAGAGCAAGGTGTCCACCAAAGTTGGGCCCCTACCCTCTACAGGGACTGGGAGCAAGAATGAGTCATATCTCATTGAATGTTTACATTTTATTTATTTATCTAATTATTACATTTTATTTATTTGTTTATTTATTTATTTATTTGAGGGAGTGTGTGTGGAGAGGGAGAGAGAGAACCCCAAGAAGGCTCCACACCCAGTGTGGAGCCCAATGTGGGGCTTGATCGCACGGCCCTGAAATCATGACCTGAACCAAAACCAAGAGTCAGATACCTAACCAGCTGAGCCACCCAGGTGCCCCGTTGAATGTTTACATTTTAAAGAGATGGCTCTCAGTTCTGAGAAGACACCTTTAGGTGGTAGAAGATTTATATTTCAAAGGGGCAGTGGAAATATTTATAATTTCAAGCTTTCTAAAGTAACTGCTCTAAGGGGGTTATAGGTACCTCTCTTCCTATCACCAAGTTTGGGCTGGAGCAAACAGTAAATTCTTGCAATATCGAGCTTCCTCATGCAGGGACTTATGGACTGGAGTTGTCATCCAAGGCATGTGGCCTTAACCCATTAGAAACGATGCTAGTGTTTGTTCAAGTCTCTTAGTGTGGGAGTGTGGACAAAGTCTTTATGCTAAGAGCCCGCAGTTTTTATAGGCCAAGATTGAGGCCTAGCCAAGAAGAGGGCTTAGAGGAGCCTGACTATTCGAGAAGAGAGTCTTTGTCATAGATTACCTTCACCAGCTCTTTTCTCATGGCAGTTTCCCCCATATTTACCTATCCTCAGCAATCCTCTTCCTGGTTCCTTTTACCAGAAAGGTTGGGTTTTCTTATTATGAGTTTTAGTCTTTCATGTTGTTACTCAATTCTGGGTATGGCTGTGCTCAACTTCAGGGTGAATTGGTGAGATAGTGGTTATTTCCCACTACCAGCTGGTTACTTTTAATCTTCCTTTATCCAGAAAGACAGGTTTTCTCTTGGGGTCTTATTGTATGTGACATCTCCACCATTGTGGCAGTGGTGCAGATCCATAACTGAGGCTAGCCTGGGGACAGCACTGGGAGAGGGGGAAAAAAGAAGAAATAAAACCTCAAGGATTTAACCCACAGTCTTCTGACTTTCAAGAGCCTTTCCCCCCTGTTTTTTGGCCTAATGAGCTTCTCTTGAGCTTTTTCCTGACTGTACCTGCTATTAAATTTCCTGTTATGCCTACCTTTGAGTCAAAGCCAGAAAATAAAACAGAAGGGGAAAACCAAAAGGAAATTTATTGTTGATGTATTGGTCTTTTTTCAGATTGATTTCCCTTCCCAATCTGCCTGTTATTATTTACTTTTCAGAGTCCTCAGGAGCTGATTCTTTGTATTTTTTCTGGAGATTTTAGTTGTAATCAGTTGGAGAGAGAGGCTGCAGTGGGCTTATACCCATTTCCCCTGGAACTAAAAATACTTAGGCCAATGAATTTTAACATAACTGTGTGGGAAAGTTTACTTGGTAAAGTTTTAGATTCCACATTACAAACTAGTGTTTAAGAAACTGTACCACTTGTCGAGTTTTAGTGTAGAATATCCACAATTATCTGAAAAGACTCTTAAAACTATTCTTCTTTTTCCAACTACACATTTGTGTGACACCAAGTTTTCTTTTCAACCAGAATAGTATGTTGCAGTACATTAAATGCAGAAACAGATACGAGAATCTATTAAATCAGGCATTAAAAAGATTTGCAAAAATGTAAAATAGCAGCACTCTTTTCACTAATGTTTTTGTTTGGGAAAATATAATTTTCATAAAAATGTTCTGTATTGCATTAAATATGATTATATTTAATTGAATTTAAAAATATCCAAACATTTTTTCACTTTTAATTCCCAGTGTGGTAAATATTGATCGATGTAACCAACATAAACAAAACCTTTTTGGGTCTTCAATTTGTAAGTATGTAAAGGGGTTTTGAGACTAAATAGTTTGAGAATTTCTGATTTAGTAGGCAGTTGGTTTCCATGCCTTTATAACCTGTACCCTTATTTTCTGGTCTTTAAGAGGCAGCATGGTACCACACATTGTTAGAGCTTGGAGTTGAGGCCACTGGCTGGCCAGTGAACTCACGAGTGTAGGTATTGTGCTACATGAGAGGCAAGTCTTTCACTAACACCACAAGGGTCTCTGGCCCAGTGAGTGGAGTTTGATAGTAATTCTTGCTACAAGTATTTAAAAAAAGAAAAAAGCAGCATGGTAATCAAAAGTACACCGACTTGTACAGTTATCATGATGAGCACTGAGTAATGAATAGAACTGTTGAATCACTATATTGTACACCTGAAACTAATGTAGCACTGTGTTATCTGTACTGGAATTAAAATTAAAAAAAAAAATATATGAATTTGGGGGAGGTGAAAAGAACATGCATTTTCTCCCAGTTTCTACCACTTATTTTCTAAGGTTTAAAAGTCATTTAACTTCTTTATATCGTATTTTGTAAAGTGAGGATAATACTTCAAAGGATTATTGTGAGGGAAATGCTAGGTTAATACCTGAATTATGTACATTCAGTAAACATTCGTTGGTGTAGAGTTACATATTTTTAACAACTCCCAGCCTTTGTGAAAGGTTATAAAGACCTCTGATTGTAAGCCAGTAGGTATTCTGCAATTTAATCTGCTGGTCCCTTTCCAATAATAAAGAGTAATAATTTATGCAGGTCTCTAGAATAGTAAAATCTGTATTGTCCTTAGTGACACTGAAATAATTGAGTTCTTTACTTTCAGTTTGGTCCTATTCTTGTAATATCCAGATCAGGAAAGGCCAGGAGTATGATCAGCAAGTGTGTATAGGTCTAGTTTGGGAATGAGATTGGAAGTGAATTTGAAAAACAAACTGAGATCAGGAAATAATCCCAGGAAGAAAAGGCAAGCAGGATGTGAGTACTGTAAAGGGACTGATGTCAATTCCAGGGTCCATGATACTTGTATTATCAGAGCAGGGCAGGCAATCAGTGGGGATCAAAACAGGCAGTTCACGTTCTATCAAAGAAAGCTGATACTTGATATCAGGCAGGAATTGGGCACTGGTTGGTAAGGCTCCTGGGTTCAGGTGCCAGGTACAAGGACACAAACAAAAGGCCAGGAATCCAGTTCTTGAAAGCAAGAGTAGGGTCCAGGAGCGTCCAACTATAAATTTCATGAGTGTAGTTGAAAACATGGAGCTGAAACTTTTGTAGGAGAATATAGAATGTTAAGTGACCACCTTTACAACCAGGCCTCTTGGCTGGATCAAAGAATAGTGCAGTTATACCATATTCAATTTATATAATTTGAACTAAGCTTGACTAAAAGATCAGTAGGGAAATGGCTGTTAAAATAATTTGGCCTCAGTTGCTGCTTCTCTTGTAGTGTAAGCATGTCATATCCCTATTTCTTTGTTTAAAGATAGTTTTCCCTATTATCTGGACTCTGAATTCAAGTTAGCTCTTTTATCTGCTACTTAACTGAAGAAATAGTCATCAAAGGAAAGTTAATTTATTAGTGTTTTTTGTTTTGTTTTTGTATGTTTTTGTTTCTTGTGGGTTTTTTTTTTTTTTTTTGCTTTAGGTTCTAATTGTATAGGTTTTAGTTGTGATTCTATGATAAAACAGATTTACTTTATATCCTTATTTCTCTCTCATTTCTTTTTCCCTCCGTTCCCTCTCATTTCTTTTTCCTCATACTTTCTCCATGTTTCCTCACACCTACTTTGTGTTTTGGCTTCCAGTTCCTATTAGTTATAGTTTTCAGTTGGTTTTCTCTTTTTATAGTAATTTTTTTTTTTTAAAGTAGAGTAATATTTTTGTAAAATATTCAAACCACACATATCTGTGGAGTATGGACTAAGTTTTACCAGTCTTACCACTCACTGAGGCTGCGACTTTTACAATTTGATGTATATCCTCCCAGAACTTTTTAATGCACATAACAAATACATGAATGGGAGTTTTTTTTAAAAATAGAATTATAATCCTGTTGCTTTAGAATTTGCATTTTTGCTTAGTATTTATTGGTCATTTTACCATGCCAGTACTTACAATTTAGACACTCTTGGTGTACATTTTATTCCTTATTTTTCACAGTTATGAGCATTGCCATAGCGAACATTCTTACACACATGACTTTGGATACTTGCATTATTTTTTCCTGTAGTATGTAGATTGCTGATTCAAAGAAATGTGCATGTAAGATTTTGACAATTACTGTCAAGTTGGTCTTCAAAAATTTTGTACGTAAAATATAATAACCCAAGTTAAAAAGACACATGACTGAAAAAAATTTATATCAAAGACAAAGGGCAAGTATTCCTACTATATAAAGAGCTTCTAAAAATTGGAAAAGAAAAGCCATACCTTGGGAAAATGGGCAAAAGATGTAAACAGGTAGTCCACACAGAAAAACAAAAGAAAATGTCCCTTAAATTGGGAAAAGGTGCTTAATTTCACTGTGATGGAGAAATACAATTAAAAACTGCTTTGAAATATCATTTCTTCCTTATCTGGCAGAAATCCAAAATCTATAGTTTGTTGGTAATGCTGTGAGGAAATAATCACTCCCATATATTGTGGAAAATATAAAAGGTTAAAGAACCTATGGACAGGGTATTGGGCACTATCTCACAAAATTATGTAAACCTTAAGCTTTAATTCAGCATTCTTACTTCTATGACTCTAACCCAAAGGTACACTAACAGAAAAACAAAATGACATGTATATTAGACTATTCATTGCAGCACTGGTTTTTATCAGAAGGCTGGAAACAACTCATTGTCCATCAGTAAGGTCTAGTTGAGGGAACTGAGATACTTCCATAATGATAAAGTACTGTGCAGTAGTTATATTAGAAAAGAACTCATACTGCTGTGGAATGATGTTCAGGATATATTGTTAAGCCTAACGCAAGGTTCAGACAGTACATAGTGTGCCCCTCCCTTTGTGTGTGTACATGTTTTGTTGTGAGGGGGTGTGAAAATTAGAATTTCCAATTTACATGTGTTTTCTTTTACATCTTTGAAAAGCAACAATAAACCAAAACCAATAAAAAATGGTTATCCTGTAGGGAGAGGGAGAGAAAAGAGAGAGAAGGTGAGTATGGAAGCAGAACTCTCTGAATGTACCTTGTTTGATTGATATACTTTTAGAACCATCTAAATGCTTTATATAATAATGAAATAAAATTAAATTTTAGGGACACCTGACTGGCTCATTCAGAAAAGCATGCAACTTCTGATCTTGGGTTTGTGAGATCAACATTGGGTGTAGAGATTATTTAAATAAATTAATAAACTTTAAAAATAATTAAATTTTTAAAAGGAAAAATAAAGTGAGCTCCAAAAAGTGGAAACAGATGAATCTGTTTATCTAGTTAGTTGGTGTTCTAAACACAGAAACATATATTCTGCCTTTCTTGTAGGGTCTGTGTATTAGTGTAATCAAAATGTTCTTAGTAAAACATTCGCAATTTCTAAAAGCAGGTATAGCTAGCAAATCATTTTGGAAATGGTAGATCTGGGCAGTGAACAGCAACAAAAGAATCTGGGGTGGGAGTGGGGCAGTAAAGCCTCTAGATAAAATTACCAATTTACAGGAAATAGGGGAGATAAAGGAATACCATGAGGATGCACCTCAATCAAATGCATAGTGTGGGAAGTGCTACAGGACAAATGAAGCCAGGTTCTTCAACAAATAAATGGCATGAAAATAGTGGGGAAAGAGAACTGTGTTATATAGATTAAGGAGATATAAAACATTAATATACAGACTTAGTTTAGATCCTAGTTCAGACCAACTATAAAAGACTTTTTATTTAAATACACTCAGATGAAATGAAAGAATTGTTGCAGGTGCTCTTAATAAAGAAGTACTTAATATTTTTAACAGTACAAGTTTTTAAAAAATATGTTAACTGAATTTCAGTATAGTTTATTTTATTTGCAATGTCATATATTTTTATGCATTTAAAACCTCATTCTGAGGAGGATTTATAGGTTTTACCAGACTTAACCTTTTTGCTATGGGGAGGGGGCCCATGGCAAAAAAGGTAAAAGACCCCTTGATTTGTCAATTTTTGTGGGGTATGTGTTCTTATCTGTTTGTATTTATAGGTGAAATCATAGGATTCCAGTGAATTGCAAAGTCAGATTATTGATAATTGAAGTTGGGTGATAGATATGGGGTTCATTATACTATTCCTTACTTTGTATGTGTTGAAAATTTACATAATTAAAAAAGTTAAGCTTTATATCAATTTTTAGTTTAATAATGCCAATATTGTATGTAGTGGAAGGCTTATTTTGTACATTCTTACAAAATAAGCCTTGGGTTTTTTTCTGTTACTCTGACAAAGAATAAAACCTTGATTTTCGTTTTCATTTCTTTAATTATATAAGAACATTCAGGATCTTTGTCCTTTCTCTTACATAATTGCTCTTTGTTCTTTGCCAATTTTTAAACTTAGTCTCATTGTTTGTTGATGTTGGTGATAGGTATGATAAAGGCTCCCCCAAAGATGAACACATCCTATTGTCCAGAACCTGTGAATATGTTACCTTACATAGTTCAAGAGACTTTGCATATGTTAAGGATTTTGAAATGGGGAGATTATTTTGTATTATTGTTATGGACCCACTGTAAATTATAAAGGTCCTTATGAGGGGGAGGCAGAAGGGTTAAAGTGAGCAAAATAGATGTGAGGATCACACTAAAGGTCAGGGTGATGTAATCATGAGCCAAGGAATGTAGGCAGCTTCTAGAACCTGGAAATGGCAAGGATTAGGTTTTCCCCTGTAGCCACTGGAAGGAACACAACACTACTGACACTTTGATTTTAGCCCATAAGACCCATTTCATACCTCTATAACCTCCAGAGCTGTAAGATAATTTGTGTTGTTTTAAGTCACTAAGTTTGTGATAATTTGTTAACAGCAGCAGTAGGTACTAATGTCCTTTGCTGTATAAAAGTTAAACATTTTTCATTTTATAGTTTCTAACACTGAAATCATGGTATTAAAAGACTTCCTTACTTCAGGAATGTGAACATATTATTTCTGTATTTTATTTTTTGTTTTGCTTTTTTATCTTGAATCAGTGTATTTTATTTTAAACTTTTAATTTTGAGATAATTATAGATCTACATGCAGTCATAAGAAATCTTACAACTTAACTAAAAGATCCAGTGTCTCCCTTACTTAGTTTCTCCCAGTGGTGACATCTGGCAAAAGTATAGTACAGTATAACAACCAGGATATTAATATTTATACAGTCAAGAGACAGAACATTTTCATCACCACAAGAATCCCTGATGTTGCCCTTTTATAACCACCCCCTCTTCCCTCCAACTCCAACTCCCTCCTTAACCCCAGGCAATCAAAATAATTTTGTCATTTCAAGAATGTCATATAAATGGAGTTACACAGTATATAAACTTTGGGATTGGTGTTTTGTTTTTGTATTTTTATTATTTCGGGGTTTTGTTTTTGTTTTTGTTTTTTTGTCACTCAGCGTAATTCCTTGGAGATACATTCAGGTTATTGTGTGTATCTATCATTTTTTCCCTTTTTATTGCTGAGTGATATTCCTTGGTATGGAATATACCACAGTATGTTTAACCATTCTCTTGTTGAAGGACTTCTGAGTGGTTTACCGTTTTTGGTTATTACAAATAAAGTTGATATAAACATTTATGTAAAAGTTTTTGTGTGAGTAAAAGTCTTCATTTCTCTGGGATAAATGCCAGGAATACAGTTGGTTTGGTATGGTAGTTGCATGTTTAATTTTATAAGAAGCTGCCAAACTTTTTAGAGCATCAGTGTCATTTAACATATTCTCATCAGCAGTGTATGAGTGATCCAGTTTCAGCATATCTTTATCAGCATTTGGTATTATTACTCTTTTATTTTAGCCATTTTGATAGGTGTGTAGTGACATTTCAACATGGTTTTAATTTGCATTTTCTTAATAGCTGCTGCTGATGAACATCTTTTTTTTTTTTTTTTAAAGATTTTATTTACTTATTTGACAGAGAACACAGCAAGAGAGGGAACACAAGCAGGGGGAGTGGGAGAGGGAGAAGCAGGCTTCCCGCGGAGCAGGGAGCCTGATGCGGGGCTCGATCCCAGGACCCTGGGATCATGACCTGAGCCGAAGGCAGACGCTTAACGACTGAGCCACCCAGGCGCCCCGATGAACATCTTTTTATGTGTTTGTTTGCCATCTCTATTTTATCTTCTTCAGTGAATGTCTGCATGTCTTTTGCTCGTTTTCTAACTGAATTTGTTTTTCTACTGTTGAGTTTTTCCTTTATGGATCTTGCTCTTGGTGTCACGTTTAAGAACTCTTTTTCTGGCTCTGTATCCTGAAGATTTTCTCCTATATATTTTTCTTAAAGTTTCATAATTTTACATTTAAGGTTGTCATTCATGTTGAGTTTGTGTTTGTATAAGGTGTGAGATTAGGTCTTGTACTTTTTTTGCAGGGGCAGGGGTTATTGATGTCGTTTTACTTTAGCAACATTTGTTGAGAAAGCTTCCCCCCACCCCACTGAATTACTTTTTGTACCTTAATCAGAGAGAGGGCCAGAGAGAGGATGCACAAGCAGGGAGAGTGGCAGGCAGAGGGAGAAGCAAGCGCACTGCTGAGCAAGGAGCCTGATGCAGAACTCAATCCCAGGACCCTGGGATCATGACCTGAGCTGAAGGTAGATGCTTAACTGACTGAGCCACCCAGGCGCCCCTTGGGTTCTCTTTTCCATTGATATACATGTCTGTTTCTTTGCTGATACCATGCAATCTTGACTACTCTAGCTATATAATAAGTTTCCCCCCATTTTATTTTGACTTTAAAATGTTTTAGCTATTCTAGTTATTTTGCCTTTCCATCTAATTTATAGAATAGTAGTGTCTATATATACAAAAAACTTTTGCTGGGACTTTGATAAGAATTATGTAAACCTATGTATCAATTTGGGAAAAAATAGCATCCTTATGAGTCTTCCATTTCAAAAACACTTTTATTTAGATCTTCTTTAATTTCTTTCATCTGCATTGTATAGTTTTCAACATACAGTCTCCTTCATGTTTTGTTAGGTTTGCAACTCTTTCATTTTTTTTTTTTTTTAAGATTTTATTCATTTATCTGACAGAGAGAACACAAACAGAGGGAGAAGCAGGCTCCCCACAGAGCAGGGAGCAAATAAATTCAGCTTTTAGTTTTGGATATTGAATAGCATTATCTTTTTTCTTTCTTTCTTTCTTTCTTTCTTTCTTTTTTTTTTTTTTTTAAGAGTTTGTCAGAGAGAGAGAGAGCACGCACGCACAAGCAGGGGGAGCGGCAGGCAGAGGGAGAAAAAGGTGGACAGAGAGCCTGATGTGGGACTTGATCCCAGGATCCTGGGATCATGACCTGAGCCAAAGGCAGATGCTTAACTGACTGAGCCACCAGGCGCCCCTGCACCTCTTTCATTTTTTTTCCTTTTTTATTTTAGTAATTATAAATGGTATTGCATTTTTAATTTTGGTGTCCATGTGTTCATTGATAGTATATAGAAATACAATTTATTTTTGCATGTTCATCTTGTGTCTTGCGACCTTGCTGAATTCACTAGTTAGTACTAGGAGGGTTTTGGGGGGGTTGTTTTTTGGGGGTTTTTTTGTAGCTTTTAGAATCTTCTCTGTAATCAGTCATGTCATCTGCAAATAAGGAGAGTTTTATTTCTTCTTTTCTGATCTGTATGCCATTTATATCCTTTTCTTACCTTGCTGAATTTGCTAAAACTTGCAGCACTTTGTTGAGTGAGAATAGTGAGAGTGGGTATCTGCCTTGTTCTTGATTGTAGGAGGAAGGCATCTGTCTTTTACCATTAAGTATGTTGTTAGCTGTAGGTTTTTTGTAGATCCTATTTATCAGGTTGAGGAAGTTCCCTTCTATTTCTGTTTTTCTGAGAACTTTTATCATGGGGGTTAAATTTTGTCAGATGCTTTTTCTGCATTGAGTAATATGCTCATATGATTTTTCTTAGCTTGTTAATGTGGTGAATTATACTGATTAATTTTATATATTGAACCAGCTTTGCATCCCTGGAAAAAACCCTACTTGGTCATGGAGTATTAATTCTTTTTATATACTGCTGAATTCTCTTTGCTAGTATTTTGTTAAGGATTTTTGCATCTGTTTTAATGAGGGATATTGATTGTTAGTTTCCTCTTTTTATACTGTTGTGTAGTTTTGACATAAGTTAATATCAATTTCAAAGATAAATTGGGCAGTATTTCCCCTCTGCTATTTTCTAGAAGGGATTATGTAGAATTGGTGTAAATTCTTTAAATAATTGGTAGAATTCTTGAGAAGCCATCTAGACCTGGAGATTTCTTTTGCGGGGAAAACTTGGAGTTTTCAAGTTATGAATTTAATTTCCTGCATAGTGACAGGGCTATTCAAATTATCTATTTCATATTGAGTGTGTTTTGGTACTTTGTGTTTTTTGAAGAATTGGTCCATTTCCTCTAAGTTGTTGAATTCGTGTGTGTGGATTGTTTGTAGCATTCCCTTATTATCCTTTTGATTGGAGGAGACAGCTTTGACTAACCCAAATACAGCTTAGAAACTAGGGTCAGTCCCCACAAGTTGCATGGCTAATATAATAATAGTAAGGTGACAACTGGAAGGATCATTGGGATGTTGATAGGAAACTAGAAAATTCTGGGTATACAACCTTCAGTGTCATATCAACTCTAATTTTCTATATAATGTCATTTGCCGGTTTTATGTGATTACTCTTTTAGATAAATTTTAAAGTCAGTTTGTCAAGTTTCAAAATAAATTCCTTTGGGGCCTAGGATTAAATTTATAGATTAATTATAAGGGTGTGTGTGTGCAGGTTCCCACAGGGAAGGAATCAAAGTCAGTGTTCAAGTATGCCTGGAAAAAAACCCTCTCTGCTTTCTATTGCCTCAGAAAGTCATCATTCATTGTTGTAAATTTTTTGCATCATGTGCTAGTAATAATTAAGACTTGATTATAACTTTTTATTTGCAAGTAATTTCAAACAGAAAAAAATGCAAGAATACAAATTGATTTTTCTGGTTTCTCTGTTCATTTTTTTTGAATACCACATCATCCTCTTATTTTAGCATTAGTTAATTTCACTGCTGTACATACTTGAGCCATTCTTTCAGAAGAATGTGTGGTAGGTTTTGAGGCCTTGCAATGCCACCCAAAAAGCATCTACCTTATAAACACAAAGTATCTACGCTTTAATACTAGTGGATGTTGAATTGTAGATTAAAATGCATTTCTTTGAGAATATTGAACAACTTGCTTCGTTGTTGAGAAAAGAGAATGCTGGGACACCTGGGTGGCTCAGTTGGTTAAGCTTCTGCCTTCAGCTCAGGTCATGATCCCAGGATCCTGGGATTGAGTGCCATATCAGGCTCTCTGTTCAGGGGGGAGCCTTCTTCTCCCTCTGCCCACCGCTCGCCCTACTTGTGTGTGTGTGCTCTCTCTCTCTCTGACAAATAAATAAATAAAATCTTAAAAAGAAAGAAAGAAAAGAGAATGCAATTCAAGATCCAAAACTATTTGATTTGCTTGTTAAGCCGGGGTAGCTGTTTATGTAAAATAATCTCTCTGAAGAAAGCAGGGAGCTCATCTTATAAATTCAAGAGTGAGTTAGGCTTGTAATTTTCCTTTCTTTCTTCTGAAAGAGTTTGTATAAATTGGAATTACTTGTTCTTTGAATTTTAATAGAACTTGCATGTAAACCGAGTGGTCCAGATGTTCATTATGGGAAGATTTCTTAATGACTGATTAAATATTACTACTTTTTTAATTTTTATTTTTCTATGAATTTGTATATTTTAGTTTCAGATTTATTGATAAAGTTATTTTTAATATTGCCAGGTGATTTGAATGTCTGCAGCATCTGTAATTATGACTCCCTTTTTATTACTAGTATTTGGGTGTGTTTTTTCCTTTTCTCATTTATAAGTCTTGCCAGAACTATGTCCATTTTGTTAGTCATGACAAAGAATTACCTTTTTGTTCTGTTGAGCCTTTCTTCTATATCGTTTTGTTTCATGAAATTCTACTTTTATTTGTATTATTTCATTTTTTCTACTTTATATTATTCTGTGTTTCTAACTGCTTAAGACATCCAGTTCATTAATTTATTTCAAGGTTTTCTTTTCTGATGTAACTATTTACAACTAGAATCTCTTTCTATATATTCCTTTTGCTGCATCCGACAAGTTTGATTATATAAAGTCTTTTATTATTTTAGTCCTCTGAGTATTTTCACAATGCTATTATAATTTCTTCTTTGACACATGAAGTTTTAGAAGTTCCCAAACAGGAGGTTTTTAACAAGCTCTTTTTATAATGATTGTCAGAGAATATGGTTGTAGGATATCAAGTACATGAAAGTTATTGAGACTTTATCACCTCACATTGGTAATTTTTATATATGTTCCATTATATATGTATTCTGCTTAGAAGTAATATTGGTGTCTATTTATTAGATCAGACTCAATGGTTTTGATGTCAGTTCTTATCTAGTCTTATTAATTTTTTTGTATCCTTATTACTGAGATAAAGTTAAAAATTATCCTCTGTGACAATGGATTTGTCACATTTTTTTTGTGGTTCTGTCAGTCTATTTTGGAACTATGTTAATAGGTACATATAAGTTTGGCTGTTATGTATATTTAATAAAACCTTCAATTGTGTAGTGAACTTCTTTATTACTGGTAATGGTTTACCTAAGTGGTTTGCTCTTTTTGTGTATTATTAATATAGCTACACCAGTTTTGTCTTGATTAGTATTAGTATTGCCTGTTTTTGTTTATGTTTTTTTCATATTTTTTCCTTTCAACCTTTCAGTTCTCTTAGGTTTTTATGTGTATCTTTTTTGAAAAGCATGTAGACTACTCCTAGACCTTATAAAAATGTTTTATATGTGGTTACAGTGTAGCTGAAGCTGCTGAAAGATGGCAGAAGAAGTGGTGGTAGTAGCCAAATTTGATTATGTGGCCCAGCAAGAACAAGAGCTGGACATCAAGAAGAATGAGAGATTATGGCTTCTGGATGACTCTAAATCCTGGTGGCGAGTTCGAAACTCCATGAATAAAACGGGTTTTGTGCCTTCTAACTATGTGGAGAGGAAAAACAGTGCTCGGAAAGCATCTATTGTAAAAAATCTAAAGGATACCTTAGGTAAGTTATTTTTGTATTAAAACACCAATAATACTTTCTTTTAAATGGATGCTAGAGCTTGGTTCTTTGTATAGAATTTTGGCAGCATTGGGCAGAATTGACTAGAAAAGGCCAAGACTAGAATTTCAGCTAGGCCAGGTAGGTTTGCTCATAGCAGGGATTCAGCCAAGTCAGAAGAGCAGTAAAGGCCATAAGTGTTAGTGGGCAGTTTCTATAAATCTAGCTGGTGTTCAAGGGCCAGACCAGGGTGGTGCCCATGAGCGGACTGAATCTGATCCTCTAGCCGGGACCCCTTGAACTGTGAGTGCCTGTTGGGGTTTAGGTAAATTCTGCATCTAATTGAGACAGGGATAAATGAGGGAGATTCAGAATTGCCTCCTTGGCATTAAGGCAGTTTTTTTTAACATGGCACATTGCTGTATTTTAACCTTTAATAGCTTACATTTTGAATTTTGCTTTTAAAAACAAACCATCATTTTGTTTTTGCATTTGATAAGAGAGTTTTAAATTGTGGATTATTACTGTAGATTACCATCTACAAAGCTGATTTCTTATTTTGTTTTTCTTTTTTCCCCCTTTTTCTTCCTCTAACTGTAAAGTTTGTTTGTTTTTACTAGCTCTCCATTAGGGCCAGAGATAATGGAACCCGCTTCACAGTGGGCTTGGCTGAGCTGATAGGAAGGAAATATGCACAGATGAGGACTGGCCTCTTTCTTTTTTCTTTTAATTAAACTCCTACTTGGCTGACAGGAAGGAATGGGAGGGACAGAATTTCATTTTTGGTATTCAGGCAAACATGCTGTTACTTAATGGTTCTTTGTATATATGTGGATGAGAAAGTAAAATTTCTCTTTGCAGAAATAGTTTGGGAGTAATGTGGCATGATTGACAAATATGAAATATTATTGACCAACTGCTTTATATTAGCTTTATTTTTTATTCAGCATTATTGTTATTCTAGAGTGTTCTTTCAGATACCAGCAATAGATGACAAATCTTTTATTTTTAACACTGTAAAATAGCCAAAACCAAAATATAGTACGACTCAAATATAAAATATTTTAATATTGGTTTGTGAGTGAATAACATTTCTAGTATTCTTTTTTTTTTTTTTAAAGATTTTATTTATTTATTTAAGACAGAGAGAATGAGAGAGAGAGAGAGAGAGAGCACATGAGATGGGGGAGGGTCAGAGGGAGAAGCAGACTCCCTGCCGAGCAGGGAGCCCGATGCGGGACTCGATCCCGGGACTCCAGGATCATGACCTGAGCCGAAGGCAGTTGCTTAACCAACTGAGCCACCCAGGCGCCCCATTTCTAGTATTCTAAAGGTAGTTTAATAAAGGGAGTTATTAATCTGGATTTTCACCATGAGTTTTAACTGCTGTATTTGAGGTTACCTTTTATTAAGATTTTAATAATTAGCAAATAAGACCATTATTATTAGTTTTTAAGTGAAGGACAAATCAGAAAGAGATTATCCTTGACAAGCTGAAGAGACCATAGTTAGAGCCAGGAACTTCTGATTTTGTAAATATTGGACACTTATTTAAAGCATGTAGATCAGAGATATTAGGGAAAATTAAGGTAACTTCTATGAAGGGAAGTATGCCTCATAGTGATGAAGGCACAAAAAGGATTAGGGCTACCCTAGGTAGACTTTTTTGTTCCTTTTTAAAAGGATACTAGTTTCCTGGGACTAGAGCAAATGTTTAAACAGAAGATCATGAAAAACGTAATATCATAGAGCAAAATGGAAATATATCCCAGTTTTAGATATTACTGCATATAAACTTAAAAAGCCCAACTGGATAGAATTTTTATTATTTGTTAATACGCCTGGGAAACCTTCCATACTATTTTCTGATATTATTGAGACGATTTTGGAAAGACTATATCCATTTAAGTCCTAGAATATCTCTGTTAACTTTATTACTATATTATAGTTATTGCTGTCTATATTGCAGGATACTTGAAAACATTGTTTTAAGTTAATGATCTTTTAGTTCTCCTATATAATGATGTAATTCCAGCTTTTGTATCAGATAGCCTTCTTTTTCTCAGAATTTCTGAACCCCTTTTTGATAACTTAAATGTCCTATGTGGTTAATGGATTTGTTTCACAATGATTGTGCTGGTGGAGACATTGTTTGAAAAATAAGAAAGAAAAGGAGAAAACAAAGGAGAGAGTGAATGTATGAATGTATTTTCAACTATTGAAAATATATGCTTTAAAACGTCTTCCAAAATAAGTTTGAATAATAAGGTAACATTTGTGGCCATGATGATATACTTGTTTTACAGGTTCTGTTATAGTTCAGTGGGGGGAAAGTTTTAGAAAGAGAGAAGCCTCAGAAAAACTTTCTATTGCCTGGGTGTAGGCCAAGTCACATGGATTGGGTGTGGGGAGTTTCAGTGTTGCAGAACAGACCAGGAAGCTCACTGAGAATTATCCTGAGCTGTGTTAACAAACTGACAAAAGAGAACACGGGATTTTTATTCAAAATGGATTGGTTAAACGTCTTTAAAGACTTTTTCAGTAAGTTCATCTGTTTATTAAATCCATAGTTTTCTTGTAGTTTTTGAATTCGATTTTTCACTTTAAAGAATTTAAAGAAAAACTGTATGGAACCTGGTATGTTTATATAATAGACTGGTGCTTTATACTGTTTATGAAACATAAGCTAAATGATTGGTGATACTTCAAATAATATTAGTTTTGACTTGTTAAGTAATATGGTTTTAAAATATTTTAGTATCAGTGTTTAAAAATAAAGAGAAAAAGGATATAAATGAGTTTGCAGTTTTAATTTGGTAACTTTGAACTTAGCATAGACGTTTGAAGTGAATTAAATTATAACATTAAAAATATGAGGAAAGAAAGTATTAGGTGAGCCAAGTTCCTTCATCCTCAGTATTTAAATTAACATTGTTTTAGTACTTTTTACTTAGATTTTAGAGGAACAATATAGACGATAACATTTAATAAAGCAGTAAAGAGAATGTTTTGATTTAATCAATGTAGGATTGCTAGAAATGGCTCTTTTGGTAATTGTGAGATTTGATATTTTGAAATGAGTCTTGAGAGCAGCTGCATACAAAGAAAATGAAAGCACTGAAAGAAACTAGTGAATTATTGGGATTGTTTTGAGTCCAGGTCATAATGTAATACTGATACTAACTTACCAGAGCCTAATGTGTATATTTGCTAATGGCCTTTTTATGATCTTATGATAGTGAACTTGATTTGATCTCTTTGAACATTTGTTTGGTGTTTCTAGAAGAATGAACAGAGGAGTTGTTGTAGAAGTCTCATGCATAAGGAATCTAAGGAAACAAAGAGTAACCTGTTGAGATTTCATTTTCAGTCAGAATGGAAAAGGAGCAAGTACTTTGTTGAGAAAGAATATGTAATTGTAATATTAAGATTCATTTGTTTCTTTAGTTAACTTTGGTGGCCAAGTGAATCCTGGAATACCTCTCTTTTGTTTACTTTTTGGAAAGTTAATACATTTTTAGATCCACTTTTTGGGTTAGTTTTCCTTTTGGAAAGTTATTAATTTATTCATTTGTTTTATCAACATATTTTTCTTGAGAACCTACTGCAAGCCAGACAAAAATCATAGAATGAAAAACTAAGACTAACTTGCATAGAATTTACATGGTGAGGAGGTAGATGGAGGTTGTTATTTAATATTAATACAGTGGATTTCATATCTTGGTTTGGTCATAAGTGATGGTCACTTGGTGGTCATAAGTGACCATAAATCAACCAGAAATGGTGTAAAAAGCATCATTGATACAGTGATTCATTATATACCATCAGTACAGTGATAAAATTATCATTCTCTCTGTTGTCTCAGAAAGTCGATAATCTTACATACATTTGTAGACCTGAGGGTCAGGGTTTGAGATTTGCAACCAAGATACTCCTTTTTTCGTTACCTGCAGCAACCCAAAATTTGTATTTATTTTGCTTTGCAGTAGAAGATACAGTAAATGTGCTCCTTGTGTGGTGGCTAGAGTAAACAAAGAGGGTACAGTATTTTAGATAAAACAGAGAATAATAAAAAATAATAATTTATCTTATTTCATGTAGATGAAATGAACAGATAAAAATACAAAAATTTAAATAAAAACTTGTAATGGAAAGAACACCATATATTTGTATTTAGAATTCCCTAGTTTTGCTCCCAGATGTACCACTTATTTAACCATGTGGCAAGGGGTATATAACTAAACTTTCCTGATTTCTTATTATTTGTGAAGGAGAGTTGGGCAAGACTAGATGATCACGGAATGTCCCTTCCAACTCTAAAAGTCTTACAGTCCTGGTAAAACAACTGATAAGTCTTACATGTGATAGAAATCAAGGGAAAATCCATGAGGGAGAAGCTGGTTTTGAAGAAGTAGGAATGTAAAAACCAGAACTACAGTTCCTTAAAGAATTAGAATCAGTAATACTTTCTTTGGCCTCATTCTGTTGAACATTTATTTAGTCAGTGATTTAGATGGAGGGAAGATGACATGCTTAAAGAAAAGAAGACTGAGGCCAAAAGAATAACTAATAAATTTAGTTCAGATATATATTTGAAAGGTAAAAACTGAGATAGAAATAAATAAGGTGAATAGGGACAGACGTTATAATGTAAAATTCTACATTAAGGTTTTTTTTTTTTTTTAAAAGATTTTATTATTTATTTGACAGAGAGAGACACAGCAAGAGAGGGAACACATGCAGGGGGAGTGAGAGAGGGAGAAGCAGGCTTCCCACAGAGCAGGGAGCCTGTTGTGGGGCTTGATCCCAGGACCCTGGGATCATGACCTGAGCCGAAGGCAGGTGCTTAACGACTGAGCCACCCAGGCGCCCCTCTACATTAAGTTTTTAAAGGGAATTGAAAAGATTACTGAGAACCTGGCCTGGCAGGATTTTATATGAGTAAGAGCTGCTATGAGGTCATGATCTCGGGGTCGTGGGATTGACCCCGCATTGGGCTCCACACTAGGTGTGGAGCCTGCTTAAGATTCTCTCTCCCTCTCCCTCTGCCCTTCTCCCCGCTCTAAAAATTAAACAAAAGAAAGACTGCTATGATATTGTGGGTGCTAAAGAATTTCAATGCAGTGCATGATAGATCTATGTCGTTCAAGTGAAAGGATGCAAATAGCTACTTTTTGTGTGTGCTGGCCAAATGAGACATGACGTAGTTTATCCACTTTGGATAGGTATACTTTAACAGTGGTATTGAGAAACTTGGATGCTTCCAAATACTGGCATCCAGCATATCAAGGATTTGGAAACCAGGTTATATAAAAGTAGTTATGTGTAAAAAGATTTGCCTTAGGAAAAAGACAACTGTCATGTGAGTGGAATATTCACAATGCTTAAACAGATTCTTAAAAACTTGGAGGAGTTAATAATACATTGTTTTGGTCAAGAAACAGTGCTATAGGAGGAGAGAAATAAGATCAGTGGGTAGGAGTGAGGGGCAGATTGGAAGCTATACTAACACTTGGTTTTTCTTTGAACAAAGCTAATGATAAAAATGACTACCTCATTGTTGAATGAGCACATCTTCAGTGCTCAGACCTGAGCATTCCCTCCCAACCCTGGCCAAGTCTAGCTATAAAATGGAATAATAAAGATTTTAAGTGTTTTTGAAAAATTAAATGCCAGAAGCACTAGGAGTAATAACTACCATTGATTAACAGAGTGCCTGCTCTGTGCTATGTACTGTGCTGGGGACTTTACGTATAAACTTCTTTAAACAAATGTTGGAAGGTAGGTACTTCTACACACCACCATTTCACAAACCTGAAAACTGGAGTTAAAATGAAGATTAAATAACTCAACGAAGATCAGATGAACCAGTAAGTAGCAGGACTAAAATTTTGTTAGAGTTTTCCTAGTGTACCCATTATGACTAAAGAGTAGAGAAAGAATTAGAATCAGATAAGCAATGGATTAGAAAGATTTGATGCAAGGGGGACTAAGATTAGGAGGATTGTGAACTAACTATGAAGTTGAGAAGAATTTAGAAAAGTTAATACCTTGATCTGGGTGGGGGGGCGCCTGCTTGTTGTGGATGATCTCATTGTTGCTGATTGAGAAATTAAGAGATACTGATATTTTACATTTGCATAATTTTGTAAAGTACTTTTCCATGGATTCTCTCATTGGTACCAGGAAATTGGAAAGACCATTTTTTAGCAGTAGAGACAAAAGGGCAATAAACAGGTTCTTCTCAAAGAATTGTAAGTAGGGGAGAGAAAAGCAGCCTATTGATTATGCATGTATTTGTCAGTCAGTCACATGATAAACACTAATGGAACACTTAATATGGGCTAGGCATTGGGGATGGAGCAGTGATTAAACACGTGTTTGTTCTCAAAGAAGTAAATATTGGTATACAGAGGATCAAACAGTACATTAAAAATATTTACAAAGAATAGTAATGGCACAAGAGAGAAATACATCCGTTCTGTTTGGGGAGAGAGGGAAATCTCCAGTGAGAAGAAGATACCTTGTTTGAGTCTTGAAGAATGAGGGGGCATGTGTTTGAGGTGAAAAAAAAAACGTCATAGGCAAAGACTCAGAGTCTTGAAAAGATCTGGGGCTTTGGGGTACTGAGGAGCTTATATGTCTTAGCATTAGTATGAGGTTAAAGAAATGCTCATGAGATCACAGAGGGCTTTGTGCTGCATAGGAAACAAATATTCTAAGCTTTTGTTTTTTTCCCTGAAATATTTCTGGCTTCTGCAATTAAAATAGGTTGTTTTTGGTGTTTTTCCACTTGGAAGTTTAATGGGTGGGTCTGTCCAAAAATTCTTCATTCTTTTTTTTGACAATATATAATTAGTCTTAGGCATCTTTTTCAGAATTAAAAAAAAAACATTTTGGAACTAGCCGTTAGCTTCAAGTTTAAATTTGTATTTGCTTATATCACTCTTCAGTTTTAATCAACCTAACATTTATTGAGCATCTGGTATATGCACAGTTCTAAATAGTATAGGAAATGAAAAAGATCAGTGAGACATGGAATGCTCTTCCTTTCTGGAAGCTGCTGGCTATAGTAGATAAGCTTGAAAGACAAACACAAGAAATGTTACAATACAAGTACCTCACAAGTACAAAGTACTAGAGTGCTTTAAAAAGGAGAGCTTACATTATTGGGAGATGATGGTGGGAAATGAAGGATGTTGGAAAACACAAAATGGGAAGTGAATAAAATAAAATTGTTACTTGAAGTGGCGCTTCTTGAATGGGTAGATTTTTGATAGGCAGAAGTTTTTTTTGTTTTTTTTTGTTTAGATTTTATGTATGTATGTATGTGACAGAGAGAACACAAGCAGGGGGAGCAACAGAGGGGAGGGAGAGGGAGAAGCAGGCTCCCTTTTGAGCAGGGAGCCCGATGCGGGGGGTCAATCCCAGGACCCGGGGATCCCATGACCTGAGCCTAAGGCAGATGCTTACCCGACCAAGCCACCCAGGTACCCCAATAGGCAGAAGTTTTAATAGGTTTTGGAAAGAAACTAGCAAACAAGGCAAACGAAATACTGAAGGTTGAAATATTATTTATTCCTGGGTTTTTAAGTGGCCCATTTTTATTGAGATTTAGGATAGTTTCATTGCAGGTTATTACGGAAAGAATATTTTATTTAACAATTACTATATGTAATATGCTATTATTTTACATTATTCACTTTTTAAAAATTTATTTACTTCTTATAACACTGTGACAGTAAGTGGTGTTTTCTCCATTTCTAAGCTCAGAAAAGTGAAATAGTTTGCTCAGGTTTCCACAGTAAGTGGTATAGCTGGGATTTGAACCCAAAGGCTCATTCAAAGTCTATGCTGTTTTTTGGGACGCCTGGGCGGCTCATTCGGTTAAGCGTCTGCCTTTGGCTTGAGTTGTGATCCTGGGGTCCTGGGATCAAGTCCTGCATCGTGCTCCCTGCTCAGCGGGGAGCCTGCTTCTCCCTCTGCCTGCCGCTCCCCCTCCTTGTGTGTGCTCTCTCTCTCTGTCAAATAAATAAAATCTTTTAAAAAAAAATTACAAAGTCTTTGCTCTTTTCAGTACTCTATACCATAAGCCTAGAAAGGAAGAGTGAGGACATTCTGGAGAGGGCTATAGATTCTAGGAAGAGTATTTCTCTTAATTTGATAGTCAATAAAGAGCCACTGTTGACTTCTGAGCAATAATGTCATGTGATTGCAACTGTATTTATGGATGATGGGTTGGAGTGGGATGGATTGGATTAGTAAGGAAACTAGTTTAGAGGGTTATTGAAGACTCAAACACAACAAAATGGGCCTGAAATAGCATGGGAATAGTGGGAATGGAAAGTGTTGGCAGAAAGGAAGTACGGATTTTATGTGGGAATCTTTTAAGAAAAAATTTTTATGAGGTAAAATTCATATAACAAAATCATTTTAAAGTGTACATTTCAGTGGTATTTAGTATACTAACAGTGTTGTGCAACCATCACCCTCCCTTCATCCCCTGGCAATTGCTAATCTGCTCTCTGTATATATGAATTTACCTATTCTGGCTATTTCATGTAAATGGAATTATACAATATGTGATCTCTTGTGTCAGGTTTCTTTCAGTTGGCATCCTGTTTTTGAGGTTCATCTATGTTGTAGCATGTGTCGGTACTTCATCCCTTTTATGGCTGAATAATACTCCATTATATGGATATATACCACATTTTGTTTATCCATTAATCTGTTGATGGGCATTTGGGTTGTTTCTACCTTTTTGTTACTGTGTATAGTGAAGCTATGAACATTTGTGTACAAGTGTTTGAATATGTATTTTTGGTTCTTTTGAGTATATACCTAGGAGTGGAATTAATGGATCATGTGGTAATTACGTTTTTTAACATTTTGAAGGGACCATTAAATTGTTTTCCACAGCAGTTGTACCATTTTACATTTTAGTCAACAGGGTAGGAAGGGTTCCAGTTTTATCCATATCCCCATCAACACTTGTTATTTTCTTTTTTTTTTTTAGTTTGGTTTTGTTTTGTTATAGATATCCTGATAGGTGTGAAGTGGTATTTCATTGTGTTTTGATTTGCATTTTAACAAAGATGGTGAACATCTTTTCATGTGTTTTGGGGGCATTTGTATATCTTTGTTGGGGAAATGTTTGTTCAAGTCCTTTGCCTGTTGTTAAAGTAGGTTCTTTTTGCTTCTGGGTTCTAAGAGTTCTTTATATGTTCTGGATATAGACCTTAGACTGTAATCTTTTTTAAATTATTATTGTTTGTGCTTTAGGGGTCACAAGAATTCATTGCTAACTCCCAGGTCATAAAGATTTTCCCCGATAGTTTTAAAATTTTAACTCTTACATTTGAGTAATTGATCCATTTTGAGTTAATTTTTTTTTGTCATGCGAGGTAGGAGTATAGCTTCATTCTTTTGTACATGGATATCCATTTCTTCCAGCACCATTTGTTGAAGAGCCTGTTGTTTCCTCCATTAAATGGTCTTGGCACCCTTGTTGAAATCAATGGACCGTGGATGTATGAGTTTATCTCAGGACTCTCAGCTCTATTCTTTTGGTCTATATGTCTGTCCTTTTGTGCTAGTACCATACTGTTTTGATTACTTTGTGGCTTAGAAGTGAGTTTTGAAATTGGGAAGTGTGAATCCTCCAGTTTTGTTTTCATTTTTTCATTTTCGGGGGTTGGGGGCAAAGGGAGAGGGAGAGAGAGAGAGAGAATCTTAAGCAGGCTCCATGCCCAGTATGGAGCCCAACACGAGGCTCGATCTCACAACCCTAAGATTGTGCCCTAGCTGAAATCGAGAGTCATTGCTTAACCAACTAAGCCACCCAGGTGCCCCATTGTTTTCATTTCGTAGGATTGTTTTGGTTATTTGGTGTGCCTTGCAATTCCATATGAATTTTAGAATCAGCATTTCCATTTCTGCAAAAAAGGAGTATTGGAACTTTGATAAGGATTACATGGAATCTATGGATCACTTTGGGTAGTATTGCCATTTAAAAATATTGAACCCTCAAATCCATAAACACAATGTCTTTTCATTTATTTAGGTATACTTTAATTTCAGCAATATTTTGTAGTGTTCAGTATACTGGTCTTGTACCTCCTTGATTAAAAAACTTAACCTGTGTATTTTATTATTAATGCTATTATAAATGGAATTGTTTTCTCAATTTCCTCTTCAAATTGTTCACTGCTAGTGTATAGAAATGCAACTGTTTTTTGTGTGTTGATTTTGTATCTTGCAACCTTGATAAATTTGTTTCCTCTAACATTCTTTTGGTGTGGGTTTTTTTAGGATTTTCTGTATATATGATCATGTCATCTGCAAATAAAGATTATTTTACTTCTTCCTTTCTTGTTTGGATCTCTTTTATTTCTTTTTCTTGCTTACTTGCCCTGGCTAGCACTTCCAGTACACTGTTGAATAGAAGCGGCTGAAAGGGTATCCATGTCTTATTCCTGATCTTAGCTTTCAGTCTTTTACTATTGAGTGTGATGGTAACTTTTTTTTTTTTTTTTTAAATAAATGCCCTTTATGATGTTGAGGAAATTCCCTTGTATTCCTAGTTGGCTGATACTTTTTATCATGAAAGGATGTTAGATTTTATCCAATGCTTTTCTACATCATTTGAAATGGTCACGTGTGTTTTTTTCCTTCCTTATATTAATGTGGTATATAATATTGATTTTCATATTGTTGAATAGATGAACTACTCTTCCATTCCCAGGACAAATATCCCTTTGTCATGATATACATTCCTATGAATATGCTGCTATATTGTTTGTTAGTATAGATGATCCCTATTTTGGGGGCACCTGGGTGGCTCAGTCGTTAAGCGTCTGCCTTCAGCTCAGGTCATGATCCCAGGGTCCTGGGATCGAGCCCTGCATCGGGCTCCCTGCTCAGCGGGAAGCCTGCTTCTCCTTCTCCCACTCCCCCTGCTTGTGTTCCTGCTCTCACTATCTCTCTCTCTCTGTCACATAAATAAATAAAATCTTTAAAAAAAAAATGTTTAGATGATCCCTATTTTTTGCAGGTTCCATATTTGTGAATTTGCCTACTTGCTAAAATTTATTTCTAAGCCCAAATTGATAATTGTGGTGCTTTTGTGGACATGTACAGAGTGGCAAAAATCTTGAGTTGCCTGATGCACATGTTGCCAGCTGATGTTGAACAAGGGTGATGCTTAACCAACTGCACCACCCAGGCTCCCCCTAGAATTCCATCTTTATACGTTGTATGCCCATTAACCTAGATTTAAAATTACTGTTTTATACGTTTGTATCTTAAATCATATAGGAAAAAAGGATTTATAAGCCAAAAATGTAATATTACTGGCTCTTATATTTATGAATGAAGCTACCTTTACTATTGTTCTTTATTTCTTCATATGGCTTCAAGTTACTGTTTAGTGTCTTTTCATTTTATTTTATTTTTTTTAAAGATTTTATTTATTCGAGAGAGTGAGAATGAGAGAGAGAGAGCATGAGAGGGGGAAGGGGGCAGAGAGAGAAGCAGACTCCCTGCTGAGCAGGGAGCCCGATGTGGGACTCAATCCTGGGACTACAGGGTCATGACCTGAGCCGAAGGCAGTTGCTTAACCAACTGAGCCACCCAGGCTCCCATGTCTCTTCATTTTAGCATGGAGAACTTTCTTTAGCATTTCTTGCTCCTTCAGTTTTTGTTTAGGAGTGTCTTAATTTCTCCTTTGGTTTTGAAGGACAGTTTTGCTGGGTATAGAATTCTTGGTTGACAGTTTTTTCTTCTATCATCAGATTCTGCCTCCTTCCTAGGGTTTGTTGCTTTTTATTATAGGTTGTTGTGTGCTTGTTTAGTGAGTTTTCTAAGCTATTTTTGTAAAGTCTGTATTCTTTGTCATGTGTGGCCTCTGAAGTTGGGTGTTCTGTCTTTTCCTTCCCAGCGTTTTCATTCTGTCTGTTCCTTGTCCCAGTTGTTGTCCCTTGCCCCAGGCTGCTGCATCAATTAAATGATTTCAGTAAAAGAATGAGAATGTTCCAGGTCCAGTGAAACCAAGGCAAGCCTTTGTGCCAGTCCTTCACGTGGCTGCCAGATAGGTTGTGAAACCCAGCATCACAATTCTTTGAGAATAAGATCTGTGTTGCTTTCTCTGGCATTAGGAGTGCCAGTTGCTGCCTCAAAGCCACTACTGATTTGGGATGTAAGAGATGGTAGACAGGCAATTTAAAATGCCACAGCATTCTCTTACTACAAAGCAGCAACTTCTTTTCCCACTAATCCTTGCCCTAGTTTTTGTAAGGTTGTTTTTTTTTATTAGATTCCAGAGTTCTGTAAAAGTTGATTCTGACATTATCTGCCAGCTCATATTAATTGTTTTTTTTTGGATGGATGGAGCCCTAGAATTCCCTACTCTGCCAGAAATCCCTGATGTGGGGAATTTTCAGGATATCATTAACCACTAGTAAGGAAGTTGGGAGGCAGGGAATTGATTTATGGGCATGGGAGAGGTTATTTTTATTTGAACATGAGTGTTGTATTTGAGGTGCTAATAGTACAATCTGTAGATGTCTAGTGACAGTTGGAATTGTAGTGCTTGAATTCCAGAAAGAGCTTAGACCTGCAGAGAGACCTTGGAACCTTCTATACAGAAGTTACAGAAAATAAAAGTATAAGATATCCTTGAAGTAGAAAGGAAGTCCAGGCATCATATCTTGGGAAACACTTTCAACTGAGGAATCTATTCACTTTTTCATTCAGCAAACATTCACTTGTTCCTATTGTGTGGGCGCTGGAGATAAGAAAGGTATTAAGATCCAATTTTCTACCAGGAAACTCACTCTCATATTAAGGAAGGCAAGAAAATAAGTACAATACAATTTTGTAACAAGGTTTAGAGAAGCCCAGACAGAGATACACAAGAATATCTAAAAAGGTAAGACAGGAGACTCTCAAGGGAGTTAAAGGAGAAAACAATAGAATAATCTATGATCTTGGTTGCTGCATAGAGAGTTTAAAAAGAATGAGGGCTCTAAAAGTACTGATTTGGCAGTAAAGAGATGACACAGTTTTTATAAGAATGGTTTAATTGAGTAGTTTGGTAGAATGGTAGAGATTAAAGGACCAGATCATAAGGAGTTAGGAGTGAATGAATGGTGAAGAAGTTGAAGGAAAAAAAGAGGCAGCTTTTTAAAGAATGGTGTAATTCAAAAGGAGTAGCAGAATTGAAGTAACTTTATTTTGGAATAGAAGTGATCTGTGAGTATGATTTTAGACAGTAGAAGGGACTGAGTAGGAGGGAAACAAGGATGGCCAAGAGTCCCAAAAGAGGCAGGAAAGGTGATATTTAAAAACCCAGGAGGATCAGAGATTGGAAACTTGCATGAAGAAAAAGAGTGAGGGTAATAAGAAAGTTTTGAGATTGTGGGAAGGTACAAGAAGTTTTATCTAGGAATGCCTCTGTTTTCTCAGTAAAAGCAGAATACAAAATCATGTGCTAAGAAATGATCAGTAGTGAAAACACATGACAAAAATTGACGTAGCATACATTTATGATGGTAGTACCATGTGGTGCTTTTCTCATTTCTTTCAACAAATATATATTAAGCATCTACTGTATACTAAGCACTGTCTGAGATCTTTGGTGTTATATCTGTGAACAAAGTAAACAAAAATCCCTGCTCTTCTGTAGCTTGCATGTGAACAGGGTGAGGGTATACAAACAAGGAAATAATGTATTATTTTAAAATAAACATAATGAGGAAAATAGAGCAACATGGACCTGGGAACTAAGAAAGCAAATGGAAGGATTACCCAGACATAACTACAATCTTATATTACATATCAAGTTGTAATTTATTGTTCTATTTCCATACAGCTAATTGCAAAATTAGGTTGATAAAAGTAAGACAAGAATATGTACTTAGATTGTAGATATGAGAGAAATAATCTATATTTACATTTGGAAGAAATTTTTTTAAATTTAGGAAAACTGTCATTATGTTATACAATTATTTCAGCACCTTTGAGAGAAAAGTGAGAAGGTAAACTGTCATATAATAACTGCATTTACATGTTTGGTTATGAAAAGAATTTGTGAAGGAAGTCAAAAGGTACAACTTCCAATTATAAAATAAGTCATGAAGATGTAAAATAAAGGAAAAAAAGAAATTTGTTATCTATTAAGTTTAAAGGCTGAAAGAGCTACAGAGGTGAAGATCCTTTTTAAAGAATGAATAAATTGGGTTTTTTGGTTTTCATTATCTTATATTCTCTTCTTATTACTCTTTTTTTATGTGAACAGGCATTGGAAAAGTGAAAAGAAAACATAGTGTGCCAGATTCTGCATCTCCTGCTGATGATAGCTTTGTTGACCCAGGGGAACGTCTCTATGACCTCAACATGCCTGCTTATGTGAAATTTAACTACATGGCAGAGAGAGAGGATGAATTATCATTGATAAAAGGGACAAAGGTGATCGTCATGGAGAAATGCAGTGATGGGTGGTGGCGGGGTAGCTACAATGGACAAGTTGGATGGTTCCCTTCAAACTATGTAACTGAGGAAGGTGACAGTCCTTTGGGTGACCATGTGGGTTCTCTGTCAGAGAAATTAGCAGCAGTTGTCAATAACCTGAATACTGGGCAAGTGTTGCATGTGGTACAGGCTCTTTACCCATTCAGTTCGTCCAATGATGAAGAACTTAATTTTGAGAAAGGAGATGTAATGGATGTTATTGAAAAGCCTGAAAATGACCCTGAATGGTGGAAATGCAGGAAGATCAATGGAATGGTTGGTCTGGTGCCAAAAAACTATGTTACCATTATGCAGAATAATCCATTAACCTCAGGTTTGGAACCATCACCTCCGCAGTGTGATTACATTAGGCCTTCACTCACTGGAAAGTTTGCTGGCAATCCATGGTATTATGGGAAAGTCACCAGGCATCAAGCAGAAATGGCATTAAATGAAAGAGGGCATGAAGGTGATTTCCTCATTCGTGATAGTGAATCTTCGGTAAGTTGGTTTTCAAATAAATGGAAATAGAGCTCTGAGTATTAAAAAAAATAAATAGAAGATTGGAAGGGTTAAGTTTCTTCCCTAAAATTAACCAGGTGATAAGTTGGGACATAAATTTAGATGTTCTGAACCTAAAATCAGTGTTCTTCACAGTTGTATTTATTTTGGATAAAATATAGCCCTAGCAGTGATAACTACACTGGATTATTTGGCCTTGTTTAATTCTGTTTGTCTTGCCTTTCTGAAATATCTTCTCTTGCGTTAAACTGAAAAATGGAGAAAACTGAACCATGGCTTCTTCAGAGTAAAACAACACAATGAACTAAACTGGGAAAATACTTTTTTTTGAGAAAAAAGAGAGAGAGAGCATGAGTGGGGGGAAGGGCAGAGGGAGAGAGAGAGAGAATCTCAAGCAGGCTTCATGCTCAGTGCAGAGCATAATGTGGGGCTTGATATCACAACCCTGAGATCATGACCTGAGACGAGGTCATGACCTGAGATGAAATCATAAGTCGGATGCTTAACTGACTGAGCCACCCAGGCACACCTGGGAAAACATTTCTTAAATTGCATATTGGATGTGCTGTCATGCTTAGTAAAGGAAATCCCTAAATTAAAAAAAATTAAGTTTTAACTTTCTTCATAGATTGGTTGTTTGGAAGTTGGAAACCCTTAAATTATTTACCTCAAAAACCTATTTTAATACTCACTGTATTTGAAATGCATTTGCAATAAAAGATACATTTTTTCCAATACTAGTAAAACAGTAAAAGTATAAAACCATAAAATTGAATAATAATTATATGGGCTCTTTTGGTTAATGTTTAGGATATTAGAATTTGATGATATTTATTTCCCTTTAAAATGGTCTTTATTTTTCCTTTTAAAAGGATACCACTACTTTTCCACTTTTCAAAACATTAGTACTGGTTTTGTTTCTGTGTATGAGTTGTACAAAAGTGAACGTGTGATTGTGTAAAAGGTTGAAAGTCGGAAGAAAACCTATCTGTTTGGTGTGTGTGTGTGTGCACATGCATATGGTGTATATATGTTTATAAGAGGGAGGGAAGAAAGTAGAGAAGGAGAAACCAAGGCTAATTGAACTGCTTGATATGAAGTTCAGGAAATGGGGCCTATACATACCCCCTAAGGAAGAGCATGATCGATGATAGGGAAGAGTGGTGGGATTTGTTTTCTGTTAGATGCCTGACTTAACCCTGCTTTCCAGGACAAGCAATGGGCAAGAGGGGTTAGGAAGTGAGTGACCTCAGAGCAGGTGGTAAGAGTAACCATAGGTATAGGATGTTTCCAAGAAGCCCACTGTTTGAAACTTTGTCAGTAATTATATAAAAGGAGACTTTTTTAGACTGTTCAGAAAAGTATTAGCTTAAAACAAAACAAAACAAAAAACCTAAGAAAGTAGCTTGATTACAGAACACTGTATTTTCTTGTGGTGGGTAATTGAGCATAGATATTATCCAAAATACACCATTATTTTTAGCAGTAGAATTTTTAAAGTAAAGGTCTCAAACAGGCATATTGTGTTTGACCTGAGCAATGTTTTTTAAACATTCGAATTTGTTACCAGTATTTAAATACTGAGAGATTTATTATAAAAATTCAGATGACAGACTTCCTTTTAAAATTGGAAGGCCTGCCAGCATTACCCCTATTCCTACAAGGCAACAATCACAGCTAAGTGGCCACCTCCTTTAGATTGGCCATGCACTGTTCCTTCTCTCTATCCACACTGTCACTTGTTTACATGTCTTTTTACCCTTGTAGGCATTTGAGTTTATGACCTCTCATTAGTGTCTGTCATCTTTGAGAATTCAGAACATTGTCTCAGCTAGTCTGTAAGATAGCTACTATTAGCTCACATTAGCTCATGTTTTCTCATGTGTTTCTCCAGTTGTCTGGCAGGAGAGAAGATAGCTGTTGTGCTTCAGATGTTAAACTTTAAACTAAAGGATTTGCTGTGGGTGTTAGAGCATATTATTTAAGAGACTCTGGAGTTGGGGCGCCTGGGTGGCTCAGTCGTTAAGCATCTGCCTTCGGCTCAGGCATGATCCCAGGGTCCTGAGATCGAGCCCCTCATTGGGCTCCCTGCTCAGTGGGAAGCCTGCTTCTCCCTCTCCCACTCCCACTGCTTGTGTTCCCTCTCTCGCTGTCTCTCTCTCTCTGTCAAATAAATAAATAAAATCTTTAAAAAAAAAAAAAAAAGAGACTTTGGAGTCTGACTGCTTGAGTTTGAATCCTGGCTTTCTTGTTAACTAGATGGATGATTTTGAGGAATTTAGCTTCTCTTGGCCTGGATTTTCTCATCTCTGAAAGGGGTTGGTTGGAGGTATAAAGGAGATAATCTATGTAAATAATTTAGCATAGTGCCTAGTACTTAGCTAAAATTTGAGCACTTACTGTTATTAGTCTAATATAAAATGGATGTCTTTCAAAATGTTTACCCTGGGGCGCCTGGGTGGCTCAGTCGTTAAGCGTCTGCCTTCGGCTCGGGTCGTGATCCCGGGGTCCTGGGATCGAGTCCTGCATCGGGCTCCCTGCTTGGTGGGAAGCCTGCTTCTCCCTCTCCCACTCCCCCTGCTTGTGTTCCTGCTCTCGCTATCTCTCTCTGCTAAATAAATGAATGAAATCTTAAAAAAAAAAAAAAATGTTTACCCTATGTGTTTTTTTTCTCTTTTAGCCAAATGATTTCTCTGTATCACTAAAAGCACAAGGGAAAAACAAGCATTTTAAAGTCCAACTAAAAGAGACTGTCTACTGCATTGGGCAGCGTAAATTCAGCACCATGGAAGAACTTGTAGAACATTACAAAAAGGCACCAATTTTCACAAGTGAACAAGGAGAAAAACTGTATCTTATCAAGCATTTGTCATGATAATGCTGACCAGAAGTGACTGCCTCACAGCTATAATTCGTCATGTAATTAAAGACTGAGAAAATGTCAGTCCAGTCATGTTTGATTGGAAATCGCTTTCTGACCCTACATGAGAATTGACTATAATACATAAGTATTTTTATTATAACTCAGCCCATACATATATACTACGTATGCAAAGCATCTGCACAAAGCAGTTCCTTATCCTTGGTCTTCTGTTTTATTGTTTTCTTTGCTGTTTTTCTCTTTGCTTCTAATATTAAGGTTTTATATTTTGAAAAAAATAATGCAGATCAAAAGTCTTTACATGGAAGAATTTATTGGTTTATTTTCTTTATTTCCTTGTACGGGCACCATATTAGTCACTTCTGCAATGGTTTCTCTTCATATAAAATTATTATATCAGTATATGGCATATGCTAAAATAAATTTCTTGGACAATGTTTTTTTCTGTGACTAAATAGCAATAATAAATGGAAAATTAGAAATTATTTTCAGGTATTTGTTGTAAGCCATTGTAAATATCAAGTATGTTGTGTCTGCCATTTTAAAAAATTTATTCATTGTCTTCATTGTAAAGCAAAACAAATAGGACATACGTTTGAAAACGTATCTTGTACACTTTTAATTTACAGCTGTTGGAAACAAAAATCTCTAAATTTCTAAGATTTTTTGGGGGGTGCTTCTTTTCTGGTTATTCAAGAGAATAAAGCAGTCTCTGAGATATTTAGCTTTTCAAACTGTAAATGGATGCTCTAGTGTTATATATTACTTTTTCCCCTAGTGTTATTTTACCAAAGCATCTTGTATTGGGGTATATCTGTGTCAGTGTGAAAAAAGCTGTGGCCAGATATTGGGGAAATAGGAGGCAGTGAGATACTTGGTTTCCCTCCCACCTCTAAACATCAGTAATTATCAGGCATAGTATTTCTACTATTTTCATTTCCTCCTTTCAGCTTTGGGTTTTGTTGACTAAGACACTAAAATGGATTATACCTGAGGAAAAGATGGGATGTGCCAAATGGTTAGAGAAAGTTATTTTTAAAATCTTACTTTTTGGAGGGTTTCTGTTATGTTTTTGTTTACTAAGCAGAAGTTTGGGTGTATGGATGAGAGGCTTTTATGGAGTATTGAATCTACTTCTGCAGGTTATAGAAGAAAACAACTGTATTTTGTGAGCCCCCCCCATTATTAATTCTGGAATTTAAATTTAAGTAAAGTAACCTTCAATATTTTAATTAAAATACTTACTAAAATCATATAACTTAGTAGGAAATCATATGGTATTTTCAAAAATTTCCCCAGTGCTGCCTAAGCAAATGAATGTTTTCTGTTCTTTAATATGTTATAGATAAGTATTTAATATACCAATATTACTGATGTTAAAATTGAAGTTGTCTAATTCCTGAGGTTTTTAGTTTGGGTTTTTTTTTTAATATTAAATATTTAGTTCTTTAAATCTTAAAATCATTTAAGACTGACATTGCCACTGGGTGGCAGCCCTGGCTTCTCCCACTAAGCAACAGGAGTTAGCAAATGTAATTAAGACTTTGATGTACAATTTTTCATTTTCATTACATCCGCTTTTAAAGCCTTTTAGTTCATATTTCATTATCTTTGTCAGTCTCCCTTTGTTTATTGAAATGATTATTAGTAGACAGTGTAATAGAAATAAAAGTCGTGTGCTTACCTTTTTTGCTGTAAAATCACTTGAATATAAGTTGAAGAAAATAGTTTCAAAGTGTTAAAATATGACTAGGTAGTAAGCATCTTTTTATTTAAACAAACATTTGATGATGCTTTCTTTTTCTCCATTTTTTTTGTTTTTCCCCCCAGTCTTCCTTTTTTTTTTTTAAGAGGTTTGTTTAAAAAAAAAGCAATTAATCTTTTGTATCACAGACATGAACTGTATTTATAGCAAACCCCACTGAGCTTATGTTAAGGATTTTGAGAAAGCAGCTAGGAATGGAGTAGCACTGGAAGTAGATTGCACATTTCTGTGCCATAATTAGATTCATAATAACTAGAGAGTTCCCAGATAGCCCACATGACCATTTTAACAAGCACTGCATTTACTAATCTTCCACAAGTTGGCCATCTGGTTGTTCAACAAAACAGAGCTTGAACAGCATCCAGGACGTGAGGCAGGCAAACCAGGCTGTAGAACTTTAACATTTGTTAAATCAGGCAAGAGAAAATGTATTCCACACAGATATAAAAGGTGTCATCACTCTTCTTTTTCTGTTGCCACATTTTTCTTCTTTCAGGTATCCTGTAGTTTCTCAAGTCCTTCTTTAGTCCCTCTCCTGTGCATGCACAGGTGGGCTGCAAAATGCCAGGGAGTTGATGAGCCAGTAATACCTATTGTGTGCTGTTATTATACTGGGACAAAAACCTCACTGGGAACTACGGAATTTTGTACTTAAACTTTTTATCGATTTTTAAAAAGTCTTGAACCAACCCTTACATCAATGACTGTTTTTATAAACCCAAATTTTACTTGAAGCAATTTTCTTAAGAATTAGAACAACCTTAAAAAACATCTATATAGCTAGCGAGTAGCAGGGCTTGTATTAGAAACCAGGTTTCCTTATTCCCAGCCTGATACATTCTGTTTGGTGGACACACTGCCATCTGTCTGCTTGTTTTAGACTCAGGGTTCTGGGGGTAGCCTGGGTGGCTCAGTTGAGTGTCCAACTCTTGGTTTCGGCTCAGGTCATAAGTTCAGGGTCATGGGCTCAAGCCTTGCATTGGGCTCTGCTCAGCGGGGATTCTGCTTGAGATTCTCTCCCTCTTGTGCTCTCGTTCTCTCTCTCTTTCTCTCTCTCTAAAATAAATTAAGTCTTACATTAAAAAAAACAGAGAGTTCTGGGAAGAGCAGATTTACAGAAATTTTCTTTTACATACGAGGAGACACTTAGCTATCAATTTGAACACAGATAACACACTTAACCCTGCCTAGCCCACTTCTATAAATAACTTCTCCAAAATCTTGGAAGAAGTTATTTGAGAACTTTATATAAGTTCAGTAATGAAAGGCTATTGTTGCAGTATCTATTAATTGGTCATAGGTACTTAGGATTCAGCTGAATGTGTATGAACACATACAATGTATCTTTTACTATACACAGTAACACAGGTACGTAGCACAATTAAAGACAGTGTCACAGATATATCACTAAAAACAGGAAGGCTAACTAATCCATTGCTATTGCTGGCAGATGAGCAACTTGGGTTGGTAGAAAAAGGCCATCCTTACAGATACAGGTACATAAATTATCTCCAGCTTTAATGCTCCCATCCTGTCTTCTACTCCAGAGATTGCAAAGAAGCAGGGGCACTACTGTCAGTGTAACTTGTGAGAATTAGGAAAAGGCACCTCTTACCCTTCACCCCTGCCCAAACGCACGACCAGCCTTTTTCCTTGTAGAAAAGTCCAAATTTCACCACTGCCCCCTCCCACATCTTGGCCAGGTGCCCTGTTCAGGGTACAACCAAATAGGAATACAGTTCAGCCCACACAGTACAAAAAAAGGAATTGTTCACACTTAAAAATTGGGGAATTTAACATAAAATTTAGTTTTGGTTTCCCCTGAGTAATAAGCTGACAGTCCTGGAATTGAATTCCCACAAGGTGACTATTGGATGGAACCTAATGTGAATGGCCCCTTTATGTTTATTAATGTACATGGTTTAAAAAAAAGCGTAAAAGTCTCCTTTCCAACCCTTATCTCCCTAGTTCACATCTCCAAATGCAGTCGTTGTTAGGCCCTATCTTTCCTGTAAATGGAGTTTTTGGTTTAGAATCTGGAAACTTATTTTTCAGAAACACCTCAGATGCAATGTCCAAATCAACAAATTAGGAATGTAGCATTACAATATGATTTAGCCTTTCCACTTTAATATTTTCCTCCACAATAAGGGGGCCCTTTGTATTGTGTATATAGATAGATAGATTAGATAGATCTTTTAACTGTTTCCAAATGGCTTCACAACTGTAGTCACTTCTTTAAAGGACATTTGATATAAGAGAGATGACATCTTCATTTTATGTTCTGAACAGCATCCAGTGGACTTTTTAAAAAATGCAACATTGCTGGGGAAAACCATTATTTGATTCTACTGTGAAGAAAGGTAGGAAGCTCCTCTCTTCTGATAAGCTGGTTCTATTGGTTTAGCGAGTTTATATGACTCAACTCTGTCATCTTCTAAACACATGCAGACCAGCATACTATGCATACTCCACACCCTAATTTCTTGCTGTTACATGACCTAAACCAAGTCATGTAACCGAAAGGAACCAAAATATATTTTTCTAGTTTACCACTGAGGTGTTTTTTGATCTGAAAGTATACAGTTTGCTGAGACTTTTTTGTTTAATGAGTAGAACCTAAATTGAGTGTGTGAGGTTTTGAAGAACGGGAGAAGTTTCAGTTACAGTTGGCCATGTTCATAGAGGTAAATTTTTAAACCAAAGTGTCTTTTTAAGATTATGTTTGCTGGCCAGAGTACTTTTATTATCGAATATTTCAGAATTGGTCTGTTGCTCACAGTGGCTTAGCACAAACATTTATCTACTGGTCTGGCTGATTTTTAAATGTTTCACTCAAATTAGCTTTTAAGGCTAGGTAAAACTGGGCTCAGTATTTTGGAATAATGTAAATTTCATTTGTAGTTATAACTACAGAAGACAGAGTAGTCAATTTCCTTTTGTCCATGTTTTTTGGTACCTTTTGGAATAATAATGACTTTCAAGCAGGAAAATATAAATAGACAATTAAAAATAGATATCTAAGGTAAAGATACCTAGTTGCTTTAAATAAATCTCTGGGCTGACTCTAAGAAGATTTGTATCTGAGACTATATAGAGAAGTTGCAGATAGCCTTTGGATAATTATGGAGATAGTTGGGTTCCAGAATGAGACTGAAGTGTTACCTGTTTTAGAAGAACGATTATTGAATTGATTTTCTTGGGCTCTTATGGAAGAAATTTGTAGTCCCTGAATAAGCACGTTGTTTCTAGGAGTATGTAATGCCAAATTTTACTTGTTTTGATATGTTTTCTAGACTATAGATAAGAGGAATGTTATAGAAAACAAATACTGATTTCCTCAGGGTATATGCTAATCACTTGGTGCCAAGATGAAAAGAATATTATTTGAACTATTATATCTATATGTATGATTATATGTCAGTGTTTAGCTTTTGGAGATATTTATCCATCATCCAGCCATCCAACCAACTCACCTCAAATATTTGAATGCTCAGGTGTCAGAGTTTTGAGCTAGCAATATGATACTGAAGAAAATAGACAAATCTGTCTAAAAGCTGTCATAAAATTTATATTGCTAGTGATGAGATGCCTAACAGTGAAGTGCTCTAAAGAAAGAATAGAGCAGCAGGTTGAGGAGGCTGAGAGTGAGAAGTGGGGTGTTAATATATATAGGGTGATCAAAGGATGCCTCTAATAATAAAAATTGACCTTTGAGCATATTGTGTGCTCCACTTAATAGAATCACTGATGACTGACCAGGATTAAACCGGTGGTTGAGTGAAAATACAGCAACCATAGCCATTTAAAAATTATAGTACAATCTTCACTATTGCAGAGCATTGTTTCTGGTTTTCAATTTTTTAAAATTGAGTAAAATGGCATTTAAGTATAGAACTTTTAACTCAAAGGGCTGTTCTAAATAAAGCTTGATTCTCCATCTTAAGAGGAGTTGTTGGGGGATGTCACATTGAAAAAAAAATCAGTTCTAACTACAGGAAGAAGAACCATTTGACAGACAAGGTTTTTAATTGATCACACCCAAAGGAAAGAATTGAGGTTAAGGAAGGTTAAATTCCTGGTTCTCTGCGCTGGTGGCCAGACAATAAACTTAGGAAATTGAAAAGTATATTCAGAGGAGGTGAAAAAGGGCTACAAGAACCCTGAAAACCAGAGCTTGAAAGTGGAAATTACATCCGGAGCAGACTCAGTGGAAGCAGGAGTTAGAAGAGTATAAGACAGGGGCTCCTGGGTGGCTCAGTCGTTAAGTGTCTGCCTTCGGCTCAGGTCATGATCCCAGGGTCCTGGAATCGAGCCCTGCATCGAGCCCCGCATCGGGCTCCCTGCTCAGCATGGCAGATGGGCATCTTGACAGGAACCCATGCCCAAGTAGAGCTAACTATCCTAAGACCCAAGTTCTGTTGAACAACTCTCCTGCTTCCCCTACAGCATAAGTAAATGAGTGTTGTTCTGTCTGTCATTTTCTGTTTATGGACCTTTTCCTTTCCATCCTCAGTCTGTATTCCCTTTAACTTTTCGGTCCTGAGCCTGGCTCATGCCACTGGCCCAGTGGCTAAACTGAGTGCATCTCTCCTACCCAAATCTAAATTGGTAGATCCTTAGGATTCCATATTGAGATTTGTCTATTCCCTAAAACCTTTGCTAATTTCCGGGATCACTTACCCCACTGTGCTCCTCAGACACATTGTGGGGCAGTAAGGTGAGTGTAAAGGACTTGGAGTTAGGCAAACCTCAGTTGGAATTCCTGTCTCCATCCCTGATTAGCTCTGTGATCTACAATAAATAAATTTCTCTGAGCTCTGTGTCCTCATCTGAAAAGTTGGAAATCAAATCTTACCTTGTCTCTTGTATAATGTCTTTATAATTATGGAAAACCTTCAGGGACAATTCCTGGCAGGTAGTAGATACCCAGTACTCATTGACTTTTATTGTTAGCTTTTAACATGTGGAAATTGTGGGCAGAAATGGACTTAGGATAGAGGAATCAGGAAGCCAGGAGTGGGAGAAGAAAAGTAAAAGTGGGGACAGGTGTTAACACCAGTATGTATGAAGCACTCCCAAATTGGGGCGTGTCCAGACCCAAAGGCAGAGGGGGCCAGGATCAGAAGCTAGGAGAGCAGTGAGAGACTGTGTACAAGCAGCTGGTGACCAGAGGTCAAGGCACAGATGTGGCCACTGACTCAGTGCTGGGATCAAGGAGAACATGCACCAAGTGTTCTTGACCATGATGTAGTAAAAAATATACAGGTAATATTTACTGTACACTTACTTTGCCAGATCCCATTCTAAGTATAATACCATCCTATTTAGTCCTCACAACAGCCCTATGAATTAGGTACTATGGTCTCCAATTTACAGATGAAGACACTAAAACAGACTGTTTAAATGACTTTCCTAAAAAATACAACTAGTAAGTGGCAGAGCCTAGATGCCAACCCAGACAGTTGTCTCCAGAGCCTTCTTTTAACTACCCTCTAATAGTTATCTTCAACTGGAAGCCTTTCTTTGCTGATCCAGGGGCCGAACCGTAAGATGGGGAGCCTGCAAAGGACCAGCCAAAGTGAATAATACCCAATGTATATATTGTGTGTTTTTTTTTTAAGATTTTATTTTTAAGTGATCTCTACACTGAGTGTGGGACTCGAACCCACAACTCCGAGATCAAGGTTGCATGCTCCACTGACTGAGCCAGCCAGGGGCCCGTGTATTTATTGTTAACATTTTTTTTTAAAGATTTTATTAATTTATTTTACAGATAGCGAGAGCAGGAACACAAGCAGGGGGAGCGGGGGAGGGAGAAGCAGGCTTCCCACCGAGCTGGGAGTCCAATGCGGGGCTCGATCCCAGAACCCTGGGATCATGACCTGAGCCATGATCTGAAGGCAGACGCTTAACGAACGACTGAGCCACCCAGGCGCCCCTATTGTTAACATGGTTAATACAGCATTTGTGAAGACTACTGTGTTCCTGGCACTGGGCTAATTGTGCTTTGCCTGTATTCTTTAATCCCACAACTATTATGTAAGACATTATCTATTTTGTAAATGAAAAAATGAGGCTCATGGAGTTGCTTTCTTCCCATTCACATCAAAGGAGTACTACTTTTCCTATTCACTCCTCAACCTACAACTATCCCATGAGCCAAGCTCTCCACTGAAACTCTTCTTACTGAGATTACAAATGGCCTTCCAGGGGCTAAATCGAGGGGACATTTTTCAGTGATCAACTCAATGACTCTTCTGCACTCCTCCTTGATGATTTCCCCATCCTTGATCATTTCCAGGACCACAGTTTGCTCCAGGGCTACCTCTCTGACCTATTTTTTCTCCCTATATCTCCATATCTTTTTTCCTGTGCTGGTGCTTATATGTAGGTCTTCTCCAAGAGCACGTTCACGTGTCTCCTTAATCTACATACTCTCCTTGCATGTTTTCACCCACTTCCTGGTCTCTGCTACCGCTGGAATGCTGAAAGTAGGGGAAATGGTGCCATATTCTTGACACCCATAAGAGTTGAGGCAAAGATAATTAACATACTAGAGACTGCTGCTGCCCATAGAAGTGTGTCAAATTGAAGTGTATCAAGGTGAACACATGAAACCTTCTGTACCACCCCCAACCCTACCTAGCCTGACCTCACCTCTCCCTCCTCCTTTCCATTATTTTTTTTTTAAAGATTTTATTTATTTATTTGACAGAGACACACAGCAAGAGAGGGAACACAAGCAGGGGGAGTGGGGGAGGGAGAAGCAGGCTTCCCGCGGAGCAGAGAGCCTGATGCGGGGCTCGATCCCAGGACCCTAGGATCATGACCTGAGCCGAAGGCAGACGCTTAACGACTGAGCCACCCAGGCACCCGTCCTTTCCATTATTTTGATTGAGGTGCTGCCATCCACCCAGTTACTCAAACCTAGAACCTGAAAGTCATGTTTTCCTCCTCCACCCTCCTAATCCACTCTATATCTAAGAGCTATCAATTCTACCTCCTTCATCTTTTGAATTTAGTCACTTCTCTCTACAGACCTGGGAAAGCCTAGTGGAAGCCAACAGTATCTCTCACCTCACTGACCAGCATAGTTTATTCCTTGCCCTCCTCCCTCCAGTTTTGTCCCTTCCACTGTTTTCTCCACTCTAGTCATAAACTTTTTAAACCTCCAATTCAGGGAATAACATGATGAGATTTGAGGTTTTAACCCCTCTTTTGACCTTCATTGCTCTCAGGATAAACTCTTAACCTCTTCGACAAAGCATTCAAAGCTGTCTGGAATCCTGGATCTGTCTGCCTTTGAGCCTCATTTCTTGCCACCCAATCTTGCTCTTCAGTTGAACGAAACTTCTTGTGGTTTCCTAAGTACACCATGCCTGGCTAATTTTTTTCAGCATTTAACACTCAGGTTAAAAGTCACCTCTTTCAGGAAGCCTTCTCTAATCCTCCAGGCTAGGTTAGGTATTTCTCCTTAATGCTCCTATATTTCTTTGTGGATATTTCTGTCATTTTATCTTCAGTATTGATTTATGATTATTCCCATACCTATATTCATCACCAGTTGAAAAGTTATTGGTTTAGGACAGGGTCTATTGAATTCCCAGATTCTAGTACACAGTAGGCCCTTAGTGAATATTTGTTGAATGAATAAATAACTTTCCCAAAGGGTATAATGCAAATAAATTCTGAAACTGGAACCAAAATCTGTAGCACTCTAAAGCCCATGTTCTCCCACTAATGCACCCCACTAATGCTTACATCAAACAGTACAAAAAGATATGCAGCACCCAAAAGAATTGAAAGTAGGTCTTGAAGAGATGTTTGTACACCCATGTTCACAGCAGCATTATTCACAATAGCTAAAAAGTGGAAGCAACTCAAATGTCCATTGATGGATGAATGAATGGATAAGCAAAATGTGGTATGTACATACAATGGAATATTATTTAGCTTTAGAAAGGAAGGAAATTCTGTAATATGCTACAACGTGGGTGAATCTTGAGGACATTATGCTAAGCAAAATAAATCAGTCATAGAAAAAGACAAGTAATTGCATGATTCCATTTATATGAGATACTTAGTGTAGTCAAAATCATAAAGGCAGAGAGTATAATGGTGGTTGCCAGGGGCTAAGGGGAGGGGAGAATGGGGAGTTACTGTTTAATTGGTATGGAGTTTCAGTTTCACAAGATGAAAAGATTTATAGGGACGGATGGTGGTGATGGTTGCACAACAATTTGAATATATTAATACCACTTAAAAATGGTTAAGAAGGAAGTCAGAAAGACAAATATCATATGATTTCACTCATACATAGAATTTAAGAAACAAAACAGATGAACATAGGGGAAGGGAAGGAAAAATAAGATGAAAACAGAAAGGGAAGCAAACCATAAGAGACTCTTAACTCTAGGAAATAAACTGAGGGTTGCTGGAGGGGGGATGGGTGGGGGATGGGGTAACTGGGTGATGGATATTAAGGAGGACACTTGAAGTAGTGAGCACTGGGTGTTATATGCAACTGATGAATCACTAAATTCTACCTCTGAAACTAGTAATACAGTGTATGTTAATTAAATTGAATTTAAATAAATTTTTTTAAATAGTTAAGAAGGTAAATTTTATGTTATGTGTATTTTACCAAAATAAAAAACAAATTTCAAAAAAATCCCTAAACAAACAAAGATATACTGCAAGGAGTCTTGGTCCCATTTTTCTCCTCCATCTTGCGGATTCCCACTCTCTGCTCCAAGGTAACCAATCTTGTTAGTTTCTGTATCTCCTTCCAGGTTTTCTTTTTGCAAATATAAACAAATATAAAGCTATAATATTCACCTTCTGACTTTTTAAAAGATATTTTTTTTTAACTTCTTTACTTTTTCTGGAGTATGTAGCAAAAGGAGCTAGTAAGTACCCAGTTTGAATGAACTCACAAGATGGAGACTTGGAAGAAGATAGGATAGCTATTTGAGGAGAGGGTAAAATAATCTTGCTTGCTCACCGCAAGTGAGGCTTCTAGGGACATCCAGGGTCCCCCAGGACAGAGCCTTGGTCAGCTATCTCTCCTAGGCAGATTCTCAAGCTCCTCAGAGTTACCCTTTCTCTGAAACTCTCCTAGGCCACTCCCTCTGATGTAATATCTGGGTTTGGACAGAAAGGAGGGAGCTGTCTGGGCTGGCTCCTCTTTTCTGAGCTGTCTGGGCTGGCTCCTCTTTCTAGAACAATTCAGTCTTCACGGCAACTCAGACCTCAGCTCCAACATCTGCATTCTGAAGCAAGGATGGCTGAGATGGGCAGAATGCTTCATTCTGGAAGGAAACAATGTCCCAGGTCGAGCTGAATCTGCCAAACACAGACCCTCTCTGTGGTTTTAGAAGAAATCTTGACAAGTCTTATCATGTGGTTTTTCTACGCCTTGATACCTTGTTTACTCATAGGTAAGTATGAATTAGAATATAGCCAATAGCTTGGGATTCAAATATAGGTTAAGAAGGTGAAAAATACTTTAGCAGAGTTTGGAGTTTCAATATATGTGTAGAACATCTTATGTCTGTTTTTAAGAATGTTTCTCACATCTTAAACCTTCATCCCCACTCACAAAGCAAAAGCCTGCCTTCTGTTCAGAAATCTCATTCCTAATGATCACAGAACAATTTGGAAAGATAAAGTATCAAAACAGATAGTCTAAAGATTAGCAGAGCTCCATGCATTTTATTATTTATCTCATCTGGTTTTAAAAGTACAACATGGTTATCTTGGTTTTTCTGTGTGTGCCTTGGAGATGTTAACTGTAAGGACAGGTTAAAGTAAAATAAAGATTCTAACAAAATATACATGAATAAAAGGCTTAATTGGCAACCTTAATATTGGGTATAAGACTTACAAAAATTGGATTTCTCCTGGTCACTGCAGAAAAAGTAGCGGTTAGGTACTCCATAGCATTTTAAAAAATTTGGTTTGGGGTATTTTCCCTACCAGTAAGATTACATAATTTTCTCTGCTCCATTCCTGGCTGCGTACCTACATGCTTTGTTGTTCCAAAACTGAAGCTCCTTAGTCTTTGATGTTTCTTCATGTCAAAACACTTTCAAGAGAAATTTCTAATTTTAATGCTCCAAGTTACTGGGCGCTTTGCAGTGTTGGTGGGAGCCTTGAGTACTTTCTGTCTTCTCTTTTTTCTTTCTTTCTTTCAACACTGAGGACTAATTGTTTTAGTTTAAATCAGGCAACAAATTAGTCTAAAGCGATTTGCAAATGTTTAGAATGGCTTTAACATCAAATTTATAATGTCCCTTCTTAGCTCAAAAACTTTGCAGTTCCCAATTGTTCAGCACATGGCATTCAAGTCTGCTGTTTGTTTCATGACCCAGCCTATTCAGGCCTCAACTCTATTCCCCACTGTTCTTTGACAACAAATAGGAACCACAGGTAGCTGCTGTCTTTACAATTGACCTGTAACACCCTCATTTCCTCCTCCCAGCTTTATGATTGTTATTTCCTACCAAAGCACCATCTCCAGTTCCTTTCCCCATCTCGAGCCCATACTCCCATCATCATTCCCTCCCCCTTTAGACTCTTCCCAGACTTCTCTCTCCTTTGACCCTTGACCCCACATACTCTGCTTAGGTGGGTTACTTCTGTTTCCTGCACTGGCCTGAGGGAAAGGCCTGGACATCTTTTCTGGTGTCCTCACAGCTGCTAGCATAGGCTAATCATGTTGGTTATCTGGTTAGTTAGCTGACTGACTATTGGTGAAACAAGTTGCCAGAAAAACACACCCCCACTAAGCCAGAGGGAGAATATGGGGAGGCTAAATGAGAAGGGGAAGGCTCAACATTTTTTTTCCGGATTCTTTTTCTTTTATTGAGGTGTAATTGACATATAACATTATATTACTTTCAGGTATACACCATAATGATTTGGTATTTGTATATATTGCAAAATGATGACCATAATAAATCTAGTTAACATCCATCATACATAGTTATGTAACCGAACCAATGTGAGTTGGCTCCTGACGAGTCAGAAACTGCACCAAGTTAATTTGTTGCACAAAGAAAACTTTTATTTGCAGCAAATAAGGAGATCATGGTGAATGGCTTCCAAAGCGGTTACTCTCCCAGGGTGAATGGGTTCTTTTTGTTTAGAGTTAGAATGAATATTTTAGATAGGAAAGCCCTGTCATGGTATATAGAGGTGGGCATAAGGTTGCACATGTGCCTTAAGGAAACATGCCTAGGCCCACATTGTATGTTATATAAATGAGGCAAGTGCTCCTCCTTGGGCGGAGATTTTAGTATTACAATGAAGTAAAGGTAATTGCTGGTCATTCCAGAGGTCACTCCATGGTCCATCTGCGTAGGCACTAGCCTGGGGTTTAGCTCAAACAGTCTGGGTGGTCTGGGGCAGTGGAAGGTGTTGTCAGGGCAGTCGCCATCCCCTGGGTGTGGTTTTGGGTTTCATTTGCCTGAGTTAAGAGGTAAGCCAAAAAGAGAGCTTAAAGGAAAAATACAAGACGAAGGTTAGTGAGTATATAAGCAGGTGGGTAGTAAATGGCAGGTCTTGGAGTCTAGCTGGTGACAGTTACACATTTTTTTTTCTTGTGATGCAATACAGTACTATTTAAATACTTCAAAATATGCAATACAGTATTATTTAGTCACCATGCTGTGCATTACATCCCTAGCACTTAACCGATTTCACTTAAAACTGGAAATTTTTACATTTTGACTCCCTTCACCCATTTTTAAATTTGACATTTTCTTCAGTGAGGCAGTCCAGTCTTTTAAGCCTTTCCTGAAACTCCTGTTTCAAACAGACCTGGAAATGAGTGTGCTCTTCTGCCACCTATAAACCTATACAGAAAAAACAAAAACAAACCAGTAGAGGAAACCACAAGGATGTCAGAGCCAGAGAGGCCTGTGTGAGTTTTGACTCCATCGCTTGCTAGCTCAGTGACTATATCATACAACTTCATTTTCTTCATCAATGAAATGGTTAAAAAAAAAAAGCCACCTTGAAATTGGGAGGTGTTTTAATTAAATGAGATGATGCAAACAAAAGCACTCCGAAGATGTCAATGTGTGCCACCCCCCCATGTTAATTATTATTATCTGTGGGTTACGTAAACAGATGGTGTTCTCAGCAAATAATTGCTTTAGCTGAGGTTGCCTTTGTGCAATTTTGACTATTTCCTCTGGATGGTGTAGGTGATTGCAATGAATTCTGCAAATTCTAAATGAACTTCTGTTAGTTACTCTAGATCCCTGGACAGATGGGTAGAAGTTCTTGCTCACCTTTATAGAATTCATTTGCCTTGCCCTGACCCTTCCAAATGATAGTGTGTGATTCAGGAAACTGATCCCTGCTACCACCACCACCACCACCACCACCACCACCACCACCACTCCCACTACTACTATTTCCACTACTACTACTACCGACAACATCAATAACAGTAGCAGCAACAACAATCACAGTGGCCATTTCTGAGCTCACACTGTGCTCTAGTTTAGCAAAAATGTTCTCTTGACTTCTCACAATCCTGCAAAGTACGTGGTATTATCTCCATTTTACATACTATGAAACAGAGATTCAGAGAGGTTCAGTAATTTGCCCAAATGTATACATCTAGTAAGTGGGAGAATTGAGATTTGACTCTGGTTTGGCTGGTTCCAGAGCCTGTGCTCTCTGCAGAAGCTGAGACACTGAAGCAGGCTAGGAAAAGGGAGGACAGACAAAGTACAGGGAATAAAGATGCTGCTACCTTTTCTGAGCATTTGCTATAAGGGCTATTAGAAGTAGAAGTGGCAGAAGGGGACCCAAATGAAGGAGCTGATAGTAGACCCAGTGGGAGGAAGCCAGCATTGGCATCATTCTAGGGAGGAGATACAAGGATTTCTGCCTGGAAAATTTGCCCAAGGGCTTTGAGGTGGGTAGCCTTTACTTAGCAGCAAAACTGTCTAATGTAAGATAGATAGGGGATTAGGAAAAAGGAAGTCAGGCTGAGGCTAAATTCACTAAGGGAGCCAAGACCTGATTCACTTACTTAGTTTTCATTCATTTGGTATTTCTGGTACCTTCTGTGTGCTGGATTCTGGGCTAGGGGCTGATTATAGAAGAACAAATTGGAGTCCCTTGTCTTCAGGGAACATAGAGCCTGCTGGGAAATACATTTAAGTCTTTGACATTTGGGAACCTAACATTATAGTTTCAGCTATTCTTTGGCAATGAGAGGTAAGGTCTGCATTAGTGGTACTCAGTCTCAAATGCACATTGTAATCACCTGGGGAGCTTTTAAAACTATGAATGCCTGGGTTTCACAGCCAGAGATTCTGACTTAATTAATCTAGGGTGCTTCCTGGGCATTGGAATTTTTCAAAACTCCTGGCTGGGGCTCCTTAGAGAAGTGGTTTATTCCAGGACTGGGCAGAGAAAATACAGGACAAGTCTGGAGCATTTGTGGTAAGTAAGAAAGTACTCAAAAAAGGATGGAGTCCTAAATGAAATGAGTATTCTGGATTGGATCCTGGATTGGAAAAAAGAACATTAGTGGAAAAACAGACGAAATTCAAGTAAGTGTAGAGTTTGGTTAATGGTAATGTACCAATGTTGGTTTCTTAGTTTTGACAAATACATCATGGTTATGTAAGATGTTAGTATTAGGGGAAGCTGGGTGAGGATATGTAGAAACTCTGTGTGTACTGTCTGAAGTTTTTTCTGTAAATCTAAAATTATTCCAAAAATAAAAATTCTATTAATAAAAATAACATGTAAAAAGAGATTGAGGAGTGGGAGTAAATAAAAAGGACAGAAGAACCAATCTGAAGGGGCACCTAGGTGGCTCAGTCCATTAAGCATCTGCCTTCGGCTCGGGTCATGATCCCAGGGTCCTGGGATAGAGCTCCATATCGGGTTTCCTGCTCAGCGGGTAGCCTGCTTCTCCCTCTCCCTCTGCCACTCACCCTGCTTGTGCTCTCTCTCTGTCCAATAAATAAATAAAATCTTAAAAAACAAAACAAAACAAACAAAAAAACAATCTGAAAGAGCTCCCAATGGCCAAAGCTGGAATAATTTAACAAAGTAACAATAGAATAAAATAAATATTCATGACCCCATACTAATATAAGTAGTTGAATGAATGAATGAATCAATAAATGAGTGAATAAATAGTGGAGAAGGAACAGCTCTTCCTTACAGAATTCCAATTAATAAATAGTAAATCATGGTTAATTAGAACATCACAGCAATAATTGTTGCAATAATAGCCACTAGTAAGTGCTAAAATTAATGGATAAAAGTTTGAGAAGCAGAATATTCACACAGTGTCAAAGTATGTCCCCTAAGTTATTTATTAATTATAAAGGGGGAAAATGGTAACTTTTATAGTAGAGACACCACCTTAACCAAGTGACCAAGGTTAACATCACCTGCAATAAGACATTAACATCATGTACTCCCTGTGAATACATGCTAAAAATGTATTACCTCAGTCAAATTATGGGAAAATATCAGACAAACTCAAACTGAGGAATATTCTACAAAACAACTGACTACTACTCTTTTAAAATTAACATATAATGTATTATTTGTTTCAGGGGTTCAGGCCTGTGATTCATCAGTCTTATATAATACCCAGTGCTCATTATATCATGTGCCCTCCCCAACGTCCATCACCCAGTTACCCCATTCCCCTACCCCCCGCCCCTCCAGCAACCTTCAGCTTGTTTCCTGAAATTAAGAGTCTCTTACGGTTTGTCTCCCTCTCTGATTTTGTCTTGTTTTATTTTTTCCTCTCTTCCCCTATGATCCTCACATGAGTGAGATCATATGATAATTGTCTTTCTCTGACTGATTTATTTCACTTAGCATAATACCCTCGAGTTCCATCCATGTTGTTGCAAATGGTGAGATTTCATTTTTTTTTTTTTAAAGATTTTATTTATTTATCTGACAGAGAGAGAGATAGCGAGAGCAGGAACACAAGCAGGGGGAGTGGGAGAGGGAGAAGCAGGCTTTCTGCCGAGTAGGGAGCCCGATGTGGGACTTGATCCCAGGAGCCTGGGATCATGACCTGAGCTGAAGGCAGACGCTTTACAACTGAGCCACCCAGGCGCCTGAGATTTCATTTTTGATGGCTGCATAATATTCCTGTGTGTGTGTGTGTGTGTGTGTGTGTGTGTGTGTGTGTGTCTTCTTTATCCACTCATCTGTTGTTGGACATCTGGGCTCTTTCTGTAGTTTGGCTATTGTGGACATTGCTGCTATAAACACTGGGCTACACATGCCCCTTCGGATCACAACATTTGTATCTTTGGGGTAAATACCCAGTCGTGCGATTGCTGGGTCGTAGGGTAGCTCTACTTTCAACTTTTTGAGGAACCTCCATACTGTTTTCCAGAGTGGCTGCACCAGCTTGCATTCCCATCAACAGTGTAGGAGGGTTCCCCTTTCTCTGCATCCTCGCCAACATCTGTCAGTTCCTGACTTGTTAATTTTACCCATTCTGACTGGTGTGAGGTGGTATCTCATTGAGGTTTTGATTTGGATTTCCCTGTTGCCGAGTGATGTTGAGCACTTTTTCATGTGTCTGTTGGCCATTTGGAAGTCTTCTTTGCAGAAATGTCTGTTCATGTCATCTTGATTGGATTATTTGTTCTTTGGGTGTTGAGTTTGATAAGTTCTTTATAGATTTTGGATACTAGCCCTTTATCTGATATGTCATTTGCAAATATCTTCTCCCATTCTGTCAGTTGTCTTTTGGTTTTGTTGACTGTTTCCTTTGCTTTGCAAAAGCTTTTATCTTGATGAAGTCCCAATAGTTCATTTTTGCTTTTGTTTCCCTTGCCTTTGGAGACGTGTCTTGCAAGAAGTTGCTGCGGCCAATGTCACAGAGGTTGCTGCCAGTGTTCTCCTCAAGGATTTTGATGGATTCCTGTCCCACATTTTGGTCTTTCATCCATTTTGAGTCTATTTTTGTGTATGGTGTAGGAAAATGGTCCAGTTTCATTCTTCTGCATGTGGCTGTCCAGTTTTCCCAACATCATTTATTGAAGAGACTGTCTTTTTTCCATTGGACATTCTTTCCTGCTTTGTCAAAGATTAGTTGACTGTAGAGCTTGAGGGTCCATTTCTGGGTTCTCTAATCTGTTCCATTGATCTATGTGTCTGTTTTTGTGCCAGTACCATACTGTTTTGATGATTACAGCTTTGTAATAGAGCTTGAAATCCGGAATTGTGATGCCACCATCTTTTTCAACATTCCTCTGGTTATCCGGGGTCTTTTCTGGTTCCATACAAATTTTAGGATTATTTGTTCCATTTTTTTGAAAAAAGTTGATGGTATTTTGAATGTGTAGATTGCTCTAGGTAGCATTAGACATTTTAACAATATTTGTCTTCCAATCCATGAGCATTGAATGTTTTTCCATTTCTTTGTGTCTTCCTCAATTTCTTTCATGAGTGTCCTATAGTTTTCTGAGTACAGATCCTTTCCCTCTTTGGTTAGGTTTATTCCTAGGTATCTTATGGTTTTGGGTGCAATTGTAAATGGGATTGACTCTTTAGTTTCTCTTTCTTCTGTCTCGTTGGTATATAGAAATGCAACTGATTTCTGTGCATTGATTTTTATATCCTGCCACTTTACTGAATTCATGTATGAGTTTTAGCAATTTTGGGGTGGAGTTTTTTGAGTTTCCACATAGAGTATCATGGCATCTGCAAAGAGTAAGAGTTTGACTTCTTCTTTGCCAATTCAGATGCCTTTTATTTCTTTTTGTTGTCTGATTGCTGAAGTTAGGACTTCTAGTACTATGTTGAACAGCAGTGGTGATACTGGACATCCCTGCCACGTTCCTGACCTTAGGGGAAAAGCTCTCAGCTTTTCCCTATTGTGAATGATTTTCATAGATGGCTTTTATATTGAGGTATGTACACTGTGAAGAGTTTTAATCAAGAAAGGATGCTGTACTTTGTCAAATGCTTTTACTGCATCTATTGAGAGGATCATACGATTCTTGTCCTTTTATTTATGTAGTGTATCACATTGATTGATTTGCAGATGTTGAACCAGCTTTGCAGCCCAGGAATAAATCCCACTTGGTAGGGTGAATAATCCTTGTAATGTACTGTTGGATCCTATTGGGTAGTATCTTGCATCCATGTTCATCAGGGATATTGGTCTGTAATTCTCCTTTTTGATGGGGTCTTTAGCTGGGTTGGGGATCAAGGTAATGCTGGCCTAATAAAAAGAGTTTGCAAGTTTTCCTTCCATTTCTGTTTTTGGAAACAGCTTTAGAAGAATAGGTATTAATTCTTCTTTAAATGTTTGGTAGAATTCCCCTGGGATGCCATCTGGCCCTGGACTCTTGTTTGTTGGGACATTTTTGATGATTGCTTCAATTTCCTTGATGGTTATGGTTCTGTTCAGGTTTTCTATTTCTTCCTGGTTCAGTTTTGGTAGTTTATATGTCTCTAGGAATGCATCCATTTCTTCCAGATTGCCTAATTTGTTGGCATACGGTTGCTCATAATATGTTCTTATAATTGTTTGTATTTCTTCAGTGTTTGTTGTGATCGCTCCTCTTTCATTCATGGTTTTATTTATTTGGGTCCTTTCTCTTCTTTTTGATAAGTCTGGCCAGAGGTTTATCAATCTTATTAATTCTTTCAAAGAACCAGCTCCTAGTTCCGTTGATCTGTTCTACTGTTCTTTTGGTTTCTATTTCATTGATTTCTGCTCTAATCTTTATTATTTCTCTTCTGCTGGGTTTAGGCTTTATTTGCTGTTCTTTCGCCAGCTCCTTTAGGTGTAGGGTTAGGTTGTGTATTTGAGACCTTTCTTGTTTCTTGAGAAAGGCTTGTAGTGCTATATACTTTCCTCTTAGGACTGCCTTTGCTGCATCCCAAAGATTTTGAACAGTTGTGTTTTCATTTTCATTTGTTTCCATGAATTTTTTTTAACTCTTCTTTAATTTCCTGGTTGGCCCATTCATTCTTTAGTAAGATGCTCTTTAGTCTCCATGTATTTGAGTTTTTTCCAACTTTCCTCTTGTGACTTGAGTTCCAGTTTCAAAGCACTGTGATCCAAAAATATGCAGGGAATGATCCCAATCTTTTGATACTGGTTGAGACCTGATTTATGACCCAGGATGTTATCTATTCTGGAGAATGTTCCATTTACCCTCGAGAAGAATGGGTATTCTGTTGCTTTAGGATGGAATGCTCTGTATATATCTTTGAAGTCCATCTGGTCCAGTGTGTCATTCAAAGCCCTTATTTCCTTGATCTTCTGCTTAAATGATCTGTCCATTGCAGTGATTGGGGTGTTAAAGTCCCCTACTATTATTGTATTATTATCAATATGTTTCTTTGATTTTGTTATTAATTGGCTTAAATAATTGGCTGCATCCATGTTAGGGGCATAAATATTTACAATTGTTAGATCCTCTTATTGGATAGACACTTTAATTATGATATACTGTCCTTCCTCATCTCTTATTACAGTCTTTGGTTTAAAATCTAATTTGTCTAATATAAGGATTGCCACCCCAGCTTTCTTTTGATAAAGTCTGTTAGCATGGTAAATGATTTTCCACCCCCTCACTTTAAATCTGGAGGTGTCTTTGGGTCTAAAATGAGTCTTTTGCAGAGAGCATATCGATGGGTCTTGCTTTTTTATCCAGTCTGATACCCTTCGTCTTTTGATTGTGACATTTAGCCCATTTACATTCAGAGTAACTATTAAGAGATATGAATTTAGTGCCATTGTATTGCCTGTAAGGTGACTGTTACTGTATATTGTCTCTGTTCCTTTCTGGTCTATGTTAGTTTTGGTCTCTGTCTTTGCTTAGAGGACCCCTTTCAATATTTATTGTATTTGTGGTCTGGTGATCACAAATTCTTTTAGTTTCTGTTTGTCCTGAAAGCTTTTTATCACTCCTATTTTGAATGGCATCCTAGCTGGATAAAGTATTCTTGGCTGCATATTTTTCTCATTTAGCACCCTGAATATATCATGCCAGTCCTTTCTGGCCTACTAGTCTCTGTGGATAGGTCTGTTGCCAATCTAATAAACCTACCATTGTAGGTTGCAGATCTCTTCTCCCAAGCTGCTTTCAGGATTTTCTCTTTGTCTCTGAGACTCGTAAGTTTTACTATTAGATGTCGGGGTGTTGACCTATTTTTATTGATTTTGGGGGGTTCTCTGTGCCTCCTGGATTTTGATGCCTGTTTCCTTCCCCAAATTAGGGAAGTTCTCTGCTATAATTTGCTCCAATATACCTTCTGCCCCTCTCTCTCTTTCTTCTTCTTTGGGGATCCCAATTATTCTAATATTGTTTTATCTTATGGTATCACTTATCTCTCGAATTCTGCCCTCGTGATCCAGTAGTTGTTTATCTCTCTTTTTCTCAGCTTCTTTATTTTCCATCATTTGGTGTTCTATATCACTAATTCTCTCTTCTGCCTCATTTATCCTAGCAGTTAGAGCCTCCATTTTTGATTGCACCTCATTAATAGCCTTTTTGATTTCGACTTGTTTAGATTTTAGTTCTTTTATTTCTCCAGAAGGGGATTCTCTAGTGTCTTCTATGCTTTTTTCAAGCCCACCTAGTATCTTTATAATCATTATTCTGAACTCTGGTTCTGACATCTTACTAATGTCCATACTGATTAGGTCCCTGGCAGTCAGTACTGCCTCTTCTTCTCTTTTTTGAGTTGAGTTTGTCCATCTTGTCATTCTGTCCAGAGAAGAATAGATGAACAAGAGAACAAAATACTAAAATGGCAACAGCGACCCCAGAGAAATATGCACTAAACAAATCAGAAGAGACCCAAAACTGGGAGGAAAAAGAAGAATTTAATCAGACAGGTGAGCAGAATAGAGCAATACACTGGATTCTGTATATTTTGGTCTGTTTTTTAGAAAACTAGATCCCAAAGTTATAAAGAAAGAAAAACTTATATATGTACAAAAATAAAATTAAATACAATGAAAGGATAGAATGTAACTGTAAAAATGGAAATTAAAAGACAAGAAAATCAAAAGAGAAAAAGAACAACAACAATAATAAAAAAAAGGATATAAACAGACAGGTGAACAGAACAGAGCAATACACTAACTCCTGAGTGTATTTTGGTCAGTTTGTTAGAGGAAACTACATCTCAAAATTGTAAAGAAAGAAACACTTCTATATACAAAAATAAAATTAAATACATTGAAAGGATAGAATGTAACTGTAAAGATGAAAATTAAAAAGAATTGAACAAAAAAAAAAAGGAAGAAGAAAAAAAAAGAGAATATGATCAGGCGGGTGAATAGAACAGAGCCATATACTAGATTTTCGGTGTATTTTGGTCTGTTAGAAGAAACTGCATCCCAAAATTTTAAAGAAAGAAAAACTTAAATAAGATTAAATACAATGAAGGGATAGAATGTAAATGCAAAAATGAAAATTAAAAGAGATTTTAAAAAGGAGTTGATAAAATAAGTTCGTTGAAAAGGGGAGAAGAAAAATTAAAAAATAAAGAAAATTAAAAAAATTAAAGTTGAAAGATTAAAGAATCATGGGAAAAAAGCTATGATTTCTATGTGCAGTATTCCCCTAGTGCTGGAGTTCTGCCGTTCTCATTGATTGGTAAACTTGGTCTTGGCTGGCTGTTCTTGCTGATCTTCTGGGGGAGGGGCCTATTGCAGTGATTCTCAAATGTCTTTGCCCTGGGCGGAACTGAACCACCCTTGCCAGGGGCTAGGCTAAGTAAGCTTCTCTGGTTTGCTCTATGTGGCTTTTGTTCCCTGAAGGCTTTCTCCGTGCAGCTTTAGAGGACAAGAATGAAAACGGTGGCTTCCCAGTCTCCGGCCCTGGAGGAGCCAAGAGCCTGGGGCCCCACTCCTCAGTGAGCCCTCAGTTTTCTCTCTCTCCCTGGTCTCCCGCCGCACTCTGTGCTTCTCTGGCCTGTGACCAAGCGTTTCTATCTCAGGCACGTGACCCCTTGGAGTTTCCAAACCCAGCAGATTCCTGCAGCGCACTCCCAGGCTGCTCCTCCCAGGGGAGGAAGTAGGGTCTCCTCGGTTCTGCCATGGATCTAGGTTTATGGCTACGGTGAACTGAGAGCCCACTCCTGGGCTCACTCTTTGCAGCCAGCTTCCCTGCTCTGATACCTGGGAGCTCTGCCACACCTCAGGCACCCCTGGTCTTTCTGTGACCCTGAGGATCCTGAGACCCACTGTCCCGGCGAGGCCCCCCCCCTCACCCTTAGCTGCCTGAGTGATGTCCCAAACTGGAGCAGACTTCTAAAAGTTCCGATTTTGTGCTCTGCTGCTCTATCACTTGCCAGTAGCTGGCTCCCTCCCCCATCGGTCTATCTTCCCAAATATCACCTCAGATTCACTTCTCTGAACGTCTTACCTTCCAGAAAGTGGTCGCTTTTCTGTTCATAGAATTTCTGCTGTTCTTTTCTTTGATCTCCGATTGAGTTAGCAGGTGTTCAGAATGATTTGATAGCTATCTAGCTGAATTCCCTGGGACCAGACGAAATTAAGGTCTCCTCCTCCTCCGAGATTTTGGATTCTTCTCCCTGACTAGTACTCTTTTTTTTTTTTTTTTTTAAGATTTTTATTATTTTGACAGAGAGAGAGACAGTGAGAGAGGGAACACAAGCAGGGGGAGTGGGAGAGGGAGAAGCAGGCTTCCCGCTGAGCAGGGAGCCCCATGCGGGGCTCGATCCCAGGACCCTGGGATCATGACCTGAGCCGAAGGCAGATGCTTAACGACTGAGCCACCCAGGTGCCCCTGTGACTAGTACTCTTAAAGGTAAGATCACAAAGACAAAGACTGAGAACAGATTGGAGGAGACTAACTAGATATGATAACCAAATGTGGGATCCTGGATTGGTTCCTAGGAAAAAAGAAAGGACATTAGGGGGAAAACTGGTCACATTTAAATGAAGACTGAAGCTTCATTAATGATAGTGTACCAATGTTAATATCTTAATTTTCATATTATGTTATGGTTATGTATACATGGAAGGCTGAAGTAGAGGGTATATGGGAGCTCTCTGTACTATTTTTGCAACTCTTCTCTAAGTCTGAAATTATTTTTTTAAGATTTATTTATTTGAGAGAGAGCGAGAGCACGTGAACGAGTGGGGGGAGGGGCAGAGGGAGAGAATCTTTCAAGCTGACTACCCGCTGAACAGGGAGCCCACTGGGAGGCTCAATGCCATGACCCTGAGATCATGACCCTAGCTGAAACCAAGAGCCAGATGCCCAACCGACTGAGCCACCCAGGTGCCCCTAAGTCTGAAATTATTTAAAAATAAAACTTAACAGGGGAGCCTGCGTGGCTCAGTCAGTTAGCATTGGACTCTTGATTTCGGCTCAGGTCATTATCTTAGGGTCCTGGAATCGAGCCCTGCATCAGGCTCTGCGCTCAGTGTGGAGTCAGCTTGAGATTCTCCCTCTCCCTCTGCCCCTGCCACTCCCCCCGTGCTCTCTCTCTCTCAAAATAAATACATAAAATCTTTTAAAAAATAAAATAAGACTTAAGGAACAAAACAAAACCATTTCTCTAGTGATTCTAATGGGCAGCCAAGTTTGAGAATGGCTTCTGGACCCATGTTTCTCAAACTTTAATGTGCATATGAATTACCTGGGGATCTTGTTAAAATGCAGATTCTGGTTCAGTAATGCATAGGTTGCGCCTCAGAGTCTATATTTCTTTCTTTCTTTTTTTTTTTTTAAGATTTATTTATTTATTTGAGGATGGTGGGAGGGGCAGAGGGAAAGGGAGAGAAGAAGACTCTCCGTTGAGCATGGAGCCCGACTTGGGGGACTGGACGCAGGGCTTGACCTCCCAACCCTGAGATCATGACCTTAGCTGAAATTAAGAGTCTGATGCTTAACTAACTGAGACACCCAAGCACCCTGAGAGTCTGTATTTCTAATAAACTTCTGGGTAATGTGATGCTGCTGATCCAAAGACTGTACTTTAAGACCATGAAGTATTCTATCACTTTCCTGAGGCATGAATTTACACACCTTTTGAAGCTGGGATGTAGGCATTAATTACTCAAGCAGCAAGTGGTACCAGCAGCCTGCTTAGCAGCCATGTCCTAGTTCAGCATTGGTCTTTTCTTCTTCTGGTCACATACAAAGTAATTCTCTTGCAATAATTGACTATGTTTGAGGAAGAAATTTGAGCACATAGTGTCAGTTTATAGTACCAATATCCTCTATAGTGCAAGCCCCATGTTGTAGGCAGAAAAATGGTTCTCCAAAGATGTGCATGCTCTAATTACTGGAACCTGTGCTATGTCACCTTCCATGGAAAAAGGAATTTTTTTTTAAAAGATTTTATTTATTTATTTGACAGAGAGAGACACAGCGAGAGAGGGAACACAAGCAGGGGGAGTGGGGGAGGGAGAAGCAGGCTTCCTGGGGAGTGGGGAGCCCCATGTGGGGCTTGATCTCAGGACCCTGGGATCATGACCTGAGCCAAAGACAGACACTTAACAACTGAGCCACCCAGGCGCCCCAGAAAAAGGAATTTTATTGAGAGAGAGAAATAGAGAGCATGAGGGGGGGAAGGGTGGGGCAGGGGGAAAGGGAAAAGCAGGCCCCACTGAGCAGGGAGCCTGACGCAGGACTTGATCCCAGGACCCTGGGATCATGACCTGAGCCAAAGGCAGACACTTAACCAACTGAGCCACCCAGGTGCCCCTGGAAAGAGGAATTTTAAAGATGTGACTAATATTAAGTATGGGATCTTGAGATGGGGAGATTATCCTGGATTATCAGGGTGGGCCCAATCTAATACATGGGTCCTTAAAAACTGAGAACCTTTTCTGGATGCAGTGAGAGAGAGATGGGAAGACAGAAGAGAAGGCAGGAGAAATTTGAAGCATGAAAGGGATTCAATCAGCCATTGTTGACTTTGAAGATGGAGGACGGGGGCCTTGAGCAGGAATGTAGGCGGCCTCTAGAAGCTGGAATGTCAAAGAAACAGATTCTTCCCCGGAGCTTCTAAAAGAAATGCAGTCCTGCCAACTCACAGGCTCCTGGAGACCTGTGTCAGACTTCTGACCTACAGAACTGTAATATAATAAATCTGTGTTGTTTTACAAGATGCTAAATTTGTGGTAATTTGTTACAACAGCAATAGAACACTTAATAAGCTGCAAGAGAGAGAGAGATCAGCACTGTGAATGAAGCTCTGTGCAAAATATGTTGCTTAGTTTTGCCCACACTGAATCTTAATAGGTCACTGTCACCAGGCTCAAGTCCCTGTTGGAAACACCCAAAGGAGCTCCACCCAGTCATCTTTCTTAAGATACTTGAGTCAGACTGCTAGAATGAGAAAAGGACAATGTTCTATAGGAACAAAGCACAAATATTTCCAAGGAACCAAAAGATTATACAGAGGGTTCCAGCATCTCTCTCCAACTCTGGTGAGAACCCTCATCCAACGTGGCTGAAGATGTAATTCTTCCAGGTTTGTCACCCTCCTTGCTGTGGCTAGTCTGTCCTTCCTGCTCACACTTGAAGTTTACTCTCCTCTTTCCCCTTGCCTATACAGTGGAGCCTTGAACAACACACCAATCCTGGTGCAATAAAAAATCCATTGTAACTTTTTTTTTAGATTTTTAAAAAAGATTTTATTTATTTATTTTAGAGAGAGAGCGCACGAGCAAAGGTAGGAGCAGAGAGAGAGAGACTGAGAGAGAGAGAGAGAAGCAGACTCCCTGCTGAGCATGGAGCCCCACTTGGGGCTTGATCTCACCACCCTGAGATCATGACCTAAGCCGGAATCAAGAGTCGGATGCTTAACCAATGAGCCACCCAGGTGCCCTCCCATATAGCTTTTGAATTCTCCAAAACTTAATTACTAATAGGCTGCTATTGACCAGAAGTCTTACCAAGTCTTATCATAAACCGTTGATTAACACATATTTTGAATGCTATATGTATTATATCCTCTATTCTATAATGAAGTAAACTAGAAAAAAGAAAATGTCATTAAGAAAGCCATAAGAGAGAATACATTATAGTATTGTACTGTATTTATCAAAAGAGATCTGTGTATAAGTGGACCTGCGATCCCAGGACCCAGAGATCATGACCTGAGCTGAAGGCAGATGCTTAACCAACTGAGCCACCCAGGTGCCTCAAGAAGCAGCAGTTTTCATTTTGATACAGGAATGACACTGAGTATTTTGCCCATAATCAAGTTAGATTTGGAAATTCACAAGTAGAAGAGAGTAACGCAAGTGCAAATTATTGCATTAACATAATGGGGCTACCTAAAAGTTGGAACATCTTTTGCTGTTTTCCCGCCTGGGCGCCCCCACATGAAGAAAGACATACCCAGTAATTCAACCTCAGGGTGTGTTGCTTAAATCCTTGAGTGCCCTAATCATCAGGTCACTCTCCCTAAACAGGTCGCCGTCACTGATTTAATTGACTGGATCGAATTGTAGAACTTTATTTGTTTTTCCTAGGTACATTTCATATTGAGTTTATCCCATCATGATCTTTTAAAATATATCCTGTCATTCAGATAATCATAATTAATACAATTTTTTTAGGTGTGATGACTTCATAGTTGTATTTTTTAATTGAAAATTTGTTGAGGAAAATCTGGATTCATATGAAATTATAAGAAATAATACAGGGAGCTCAGGTTCCCCCAGTGGTATTTTGCAAAATGATAGCACAATATCACAACCAGGATTTTGACATCATTGATATAATCCCATCTTATTCTGATTTCTCCAGTTTGACTTGTACTCATTTGTGTATATAGCTTTGTGTATTTACCACCACAGTTAACATACTGAACTTTTCCAACATCACAATGATAACTTCTGTTGCCTTTTATAACTATACCCACCTCCCTCTTACCGCTTTCCCTTCCCCACTGTTACTAACCCCTGGTAACCACTAATCTATTCTCAATTTCTAAAATTTTATCATTTCAAAAATGTTATATAAATAGAATCATATAGTATGTAACTTTTGGGATTAGCTTTTTTCATTCAGCAAAATTCCTTGGAGATTCCCTAAGTTGTTTTGTGTATCATTAGTTTGTTCCTTTTTATTGCTGAATAGTATTCCATGGATGGATATACTATAGTTTGTTTAACTATTTAGCTCTTGAAGGACGTATGAGCTAATTCCAGTTTGTCTATGGACATTTATGTGCAGATCTTTTGTGATATAAGTTTTCATTTCTTTGGAATAAATGCCCAAGAGTGAAATTGCTGGGTTATATAATAATCACAAGTTTAGTTTTATAAGAAACTGCTAACATATTTTCCAGAGTGGCTAATACCATTTTACATTCCTACCAGCAATGTGTAAGTGATCCAGTTTCTCTGCATCCTCACCAGGCTTTTTTTTTTTTTTTTTTTTTTTAAATTTTAGCCATTCTGATAGCTGTATAGTGCTATTTTATTGTGGTTTTAATTTGCATTTTCCTAATAGCTAAGGATGTTGAACATCTGTTCATGTACTTTTTTGCCATCTGTATGTACTCTTCAGTGGAATGTCTCTTCATGTCTTTTGCCCATTTTCTAATTATTATTTGCTTTTATACTATTGAATTTTGAGAGTTCTTTATATGTTCTAGACATGAGTCCTTTGTGAGCTACGTAGCTTGCAAAGATTTTCTCCCACTCTGTAGCCTCTCTTCTCATTCTTTTAATAGGTTCTTTTGCAGAGCAAAGGGTTTTAATTTTGATAATGTTAAATTATAAATTTTTCCTTTTATGAATCTTGCTTTTGGTATCAACTCTTTGCTTGGCCCTGAAAATTTTCTTAATGTTTTTTCTTAAAAGTTTTAGAGTTTTACATTTTACATTAAGTCTATGATCCATTTTGAGTTCATTTTTAAATAAGGTGTGGAATTTAGGCTGGGATTTATTAGAATTATTATTTGTCTTACAGATGTCGTATTGCTCTAGTATTGTTTGTTGAAAAGGCTATCCTTCTTCTACTGAATTACTTTTGTACCTTTGCCAAAAATCATTTGAGCATATTTATGTAGGTCTATTTCTGGGACCTCTATTGTGTTTCATTGATCTAAGTGTCTATTTTTTTTTTTTTTTTTTTTTTTGCCAAACCATATAGTCTCAATTACTGTAAGTCTTGAAATTGGGTAGATTTATTCCTCTCGTTTTATTATTTTTCAAAATTGTCTTAATTATTCTAGTTCCTTTACCTTTTATGTATTTTAGAAAAAACTTGTCTATATCTACAAAAACCCTTGATGGGTTTCGATAGGAATTACATTAAACCTGTATATCAATTTGGGGGAAATTACCGTTTTAATTATGTTGAATTGCCCCATCCATCAACACAGTATGTCTCTCCATTTATTTAGATTTTCTTTGAAATCTTTCACCAGCATTGTGGAGTTTTTTCCATACAAATCCTAGATATGTTTTGCTAGGTTTATACCTAAGTATTTCTTTTTCTTTTTTCTTTTTTCTTTTTTTTTGAGTGATTGTCAATAGTATTTCTAACTTTGGTGTGTAAGTGTTCATTGTTAATATGTAGAAGTACAATTAATTTTTTGTTTATCTTGTATCCTATGAATTTGCTGAACTCACTTATTAGTTTTAGGAAATTTTTGTTTTGTCTTGTTTTTTGTAGATTACGTGGGGTTTTCTTTCTTTTTTCTTTCTTTCTCTCTCTCTTTCTTTCTTTCTTTCTCTCTCTCTTTCTTTCTTTCTGCTTTTATTTTTTTTAAGTATTCCTAACACCCAATGTGGGGTTCAAACTCACAATCCTGAGATCCAAAGTTGCATGATCTACTGACTGAGCCAGCCAGGTACCCCAATTCCCTGGGATTTTCTATATAGCCTATCATGTTACTGCAGACAGGAGGAGTTTCATTGCTTCATTTCCAATCTGTAAAGCCTTTTACATCTTTTGTTTGCCTTATGGCAGTTGCTACAACTTTCAGTACTATGTTGAATAAAAGTGGTGAGAGTAAACATCCTTACCTTGTTCCTGATTTTAGGGGGAAAGCGTTTAGTCTTTCGCCATTAAGTAAGATACTAGCTGTAGGTTTTTTATAGATGATCTTTATCAAATTGAGATAACTCCCTGCTGTTCTTAACTTGAAGAGAGATGTTTTCTTTTTTACTTCATGAATGAGTGTTAGATTTTATTGACTATGATTTTTCTTCTTTAGTTTATTGATATGGTGGATTACATTAATTGATTTTCAAATGTTGAACTAACCTTGCATACCTGGAATAAATCCCACTTGGTCATGGTGTATGATCTTTTTTATACATTATTGAATTTGTATTGCTGGTATTTTGTTGAAGATTTTTGCATCTAAGTGCATGAGATATATTGTTCTGTTGGGTTTTGTTTTTGTTTTTAAAAACACACACTATCTTTGTCTGATTATGGTTTCAGGGTAATGCTTGCTTCATAAAATAAGTTGGAAAGTTTTTCTCTTCTATTTTTTTTTAAGAGGTTGTATAATATTGGTGTTTATTTATTTATTTATTTTTTAATAAGTGGTGGCATTCTCCAGTGAAAGCATCTGGGCCTGGAGATTTAATTTTTGAGAGTTTAAAAATCACTAATTATAGTTGTATATTGACATAGCTATATAATACCCATATATCTGACTAGAGAAATGTGTTGTATACTTTACCAGAGGAAGGATGTTGGAGAGGACCATGCTCCACCCTCCTGTGCCATCCCACTGCAGCTGGCTCTTTTCCTTTTCATCCCTTGGGTGATTGCAAAGTTGAGTGGGGAGGGTAGAAAGCCTCCCTATGGGTACCCCAGGTGTTTCCTTGCAGGGCAGGCTATGGATGCTGTGACTGAGATGGAGGTGTATCACCAGGGTCCTACATCAGAGAAGAAAGGGCATCAGGCGGGATGTCCCCAGCAGCTCCCCATCCCCTCGTGGTCACAGGGCTTGATAACGAACAACAGGTGCCAATCTGGAGACAGGCACAGAGATGAAAAGACCCCGGGTGAGGGCCCCCATTCCTCCCACACTGTTATCGATGTTATCACTGCAGTTGTAACAGCAAAGGGAGGCAGGTGTTAGGCATTAAAAGAGAAGTGTGTAAAAGTGGGAGGAGAAGGGCCATAACAGAAGATCCAGACTGCACCCTGGGCTGCATGCAAGGATGGACCCCAGGACTGCCCACCTCCTTAGGAGTGCAGGTTCATTTCCACAGGTCTCTTTGATTCTGCGTGAAAACTGCAGACCCACTCTGGGCACACTCTGGGCACACCACACACACCTGTGTGAGGAGATGTGTGGGTCCCACCTGGCTTAGGGTCCTGTGGTCTGCCTGGTGGAGCCTCTGATCTGGCTTGGTGCCCTTCTGGATTGGACTCATTCCACAGCAGACCTGAACCTGCACTTCCCAGCTGGCAGCTGATGCCCCATTTGGCTTCTTGGGGGATGTGAAGGGATGTGTTTTCGTCCCCGAGGATGGCAGTAGCGGAGAAGGAGGTAATGAGAAAGTGGCAGGAGCCTGCATTGGTTTGGTCACATGGTTCGTAAGTGGCAGAGCCAAGGCCTGCATCTAGGTGGATCTGATATAAAAGTTGCAAATAATGTGCTTCAGTTTTCTCATTTGTACAATGGAGAAACCAATGGTCCTTACCTCATGAAGATTATGATCATGAAGATCAAATGAGATAATCATGTAACAATCTACCATGTGGCCTAGATAGAACATAGTAAGTACTCATAATATTAGCCATTATTATTATTAATGTTAATATGCCATTTATCACCAAAGGCAGAATTACAATGACGATAGCAAACATTTAACATCAACACAAGTATGATGAAATTAGAATTGTTTCTCATTCATTAACATGTGAGGCCTTTCATTAGAAACTAATTTGAAGCTGTGACATTCCTCTGATACGAACCCACATGTCAGCCTGTCTAAATGCCTCAAACCCAGATGGAGTGACCGTCCTGCCTGCCCCTCAGAACCTCTCTGTACAATCAACCAACATGAAGCATCTCTTGACGTGGAGCCCAGTGATTGTGCCTGGAGAAATAATATACTATTTTGTCGAGTACCAGGGGTGAGTTTTTTTGCTTCTAATTTTTCTCCCTTTAAAGAGTAGTTGATTCCTGGAGGTACAGTCCTCATTCCAGAGCTCAAGGAGACTTTGTGAGCCCAGAGATAGGTTATTTCCCATGAACTGTCTCCTCCTCTGCATGGGCATTAGGACAGTTGAAGAAGCAAGGAAAATTGTCCTGTGGATTTGACCATGAACTCTCTGGGAATATAAGTGTGTATAAACACATTTTGGTAGAGCTTCTTTTCAACAGTGAGCCAACTGTCCAATGCTAAAGAAAATCTTGAGAAATGAGTTTGACTCTGACTTGAGGTGGATAAATCATTGGAGATGCAGATCCTTTGGAAGTGGGAGGAGACCTCAGTTTTCCTGACTTAGAGCATGTCCGTAGGAACCAAAATAAATCATGACCCTAAAGGTCAGCTGGACCTGGGGCCAAGCAGGACTCTGCTCTTCTCCAGGTGTCCAGGCTCTGAGAGCTGTTGAGGAGGGACAGGGACCCAGAAGGCGCTCAATCTGTTTCATGAACAGTAAATACAAACTGAGCACTTATGTGTGTAGACATTCCTCTAGACTCAGGGGTATAGTTGACAAGGTTTCTAGATATGGGGAGCTTACATTTAGAAGAGGAGACAGACAGTAAAAGGGTAAAGAAATATATACACTAGATCTGCACTGTCCAGTGTGGTAGCACTAGACACAGAGAGCTATTTAAATTTAAATTTATTAAAATTACATTAAATTAAAGTGTCTGTTTTTCAGTCATACCAGTCACATTTCAAGTTCTTGATAGCCACACGTGGCTAGTGACTACCATAGTGAACAACACTGATATAGAACGTGTTCTATTGGGCAGCACTGCTCGAGGTGGCCTCAGATAGTATTCCATGCTAGAGGAAGCTAAAAGGCTGATGCAATAGAGAGTCGACTCTGAGGCTCCTTTTAATTAGGTTCAGGTGTGATGAGCACTGGATGTTATACTGAACTAATGAATCATTGAACATTATATCAAAAACTAATGATGTACTATACCTTGGCTAATTGAATTTAAATTAAAAAAAATTAGGTGGTCAGGGAAGGTAGGAGGTGATGTTTTCTGAGGAGGTGATGTTTAAGCTGGTATCTGAAGGACAGGAGGAGCCAACCAATGAATAGCAGGGATGGAACATTTGAGACAGTGAACAGGCAGTCAAAGGTCCTACGGTAACAAGAGCTCGGCATGTGGGAGGAATGGCAAGGAGGCCAGTGTAGAGGGAACATCGTGTTTAGGGGCAGAGTGAGAGAGAAGGCCAGAGAGTCTTCCAGGCCACAGGAAAGAGTTTGGATTCCATTTTGAGTGCTTTGGAAGTCATTAAAGAGAGAAATGTCACGGTCTGTTGAGTGATGAATGGTTTGAAGAATGGCAGGAGTCGAAGCTGGAAGATCAGTCAGGAGACCATAGCAAGGCCAGGGATGACAGCAGCTGAGATTGAGGGGATGCTGCAGAGATGGAGAAGCCAGGACAGCCTGGGGTTTATGCCTACGTTTCCCTTGTTTGGTGATAAAAGGACTAAGAAAGAATGGATGGTTGGTGAGGGATGAGAGTGGAGGAACTGGAGTGTGGAGCAAATGCTTGTTTTGCTGACCCATAAAAAGTAGGTGAATGAAGCAGTTACTTGCACCTGTCATTGAGCCTGGGTAAAAGGGGCTGGTGTGACGCTGTGCCCTCCCCTTCTTGGCCAGAGAGTATGAGAGCCTGTACATGAGCCACATCTGGATCCCCAGCAGCTGGTGCTCACCCACTGAAGGTCCTGAGTGTGACATCACTGATGACATCACTGCCACTGTGCCGTACAAGCTCCGTGTCAGGGCCACCCTGGGCTCACAGACCTCAGCCTGGAGCACCCTGCAGCATCCCTTTAACCGAAACTCAAGTAAGGCGCTTCTCTTCTTACTCTCCCACTCCCATTGGCCTCATCTTCAGGAACCAAATTCGCTGAGACTGTCAGGATTCTTGTTAGCCTCAAACTGGCCTTGCAAAGCCAGAGTACCATGAACACACAGAGTCCTAATGGGTCCATTTAAAAAATTACCAACTTCTTCCCACACACCCTCTCATTTTGAAAGAGACTTTGGAAGTCATTCCTGACTGTCTCTGTCGGGGTCGGCAGGTGGTGGGGAACACGGAAAGAAAGCTGTTCTGAAGTGGGGAGGTAGAGCTAGCACTGCTTCTTCCTACCTTGATCGTGCCTCAGTACATCTTACATTGCCTCCCATCTGGTGCCTCCTTAACCTTGTCTTTGTTGCCTGTGTGAACAGCTTCTTCGTGCAATAGGATCTATACATTTATCAGACTCACCAGAAACCGTCACTGGGAAATGAATAACTTTTCTACAGTAATAGTACCTGGAAAATGAGTGAGAAAAAACTATGGGAAGAATCCAGATGCGTGGCCAAATATGGCAAGAGTGCAAGTAATGGCCAGTGTATAAAAGGGTGTGTTTGTTTGGGGAACAGCAGGAGCAAGGGCTGGTCACGTGGTGAAGGGCTTTGACATGAAACTTATCAAAATCAGTAGAGGGGAGTCATGGAAGAAGAGGGGGTTTAGGCCAGGTCTGTTTTCTACACCAATCTCTCTGAATGCTGTGTGGAAAGTGAACTGAAGTAGGACAAGTCTGCAGGGCAGGGGAAGAGTGAGGAGGGCATTGTCATTCCAGCTGAGCCAAGGCTGGTCCTGATCCTAGAAGTGAGGGACAGGACAGGAAGGAGAGGACACATTCGAGAGACGTGGCTGAGTTAGAAAGGACAGAGCTTGGGAACCAGTTATTGGGAGATGGAGTGGGGAGAGACAATGATGCTGTCCAGCTTCCAGTTGTGGTTGGTGAGAACGTCATCCAAGACAGAAAACCCAGGAGGAATAGGAGACACTCCTGGCCTTGGGCTCTTTGAGATCGAGGCTCCTACAAGACAGATGCCACAGATGTCTGATTGGCAGCTAGAAATCAGGCCCTGGGGCTCAGACAGGCCAAGATCAGATACAACACAAAATTAATAGCTAAAGGCTTGGGAACAGATGACATTGTCCAGGGAGAAGATATGAGGACAAAGAGAACCCAGGACAGGATCCTGGGAAACCTCGGGGCTTAAAAAGTGAATGGAGGGAATGGCAGGTAGCATCATGGAGGGAAGAAGGGCTGCTGATAGGTCTGAAGGAGGGCCCTAAATGGGTCTTTGGGAAAATGGCTTCATGGAATATTGGGATGGCGGTGGGGCTGCTAGGTGGAGGATTGAGTGGAGGGGGCAAGGAGAAGGTAGCTCCTCCTCTGAGAGGCACAGGCAATAATGTGACCAGGTTGGAGCTGGGGGAAAGGCAAGGGAAAAGGCCTTTGGTGATCTCTGTTTTCTTGATGTAGCTGAAGATCCTCTGCTGTGAGTGAGGACAAAGAAAGGTTTGGGGCAGCATCTATAGTAATAGGATGAGTCAAACGTTACTGAGGAGTATATAAGATTGGGTAGAAATCAGGAGGATTCAGCAGGTCAGGGAGCCCAAGCTGGAAGGGGCTGAGGAAGGTGAAGACAGATTTGAAGGGGCAGTTGGCCCTCTAGAGTCAGACAGGTATAATTCAAATCCCAGCTCAGCCACCCGATAGCTGACTCGCTGCCTCCTCACCTGTAGGTAGGGCCTCGCTGGGTGGTTTTGGGGACTATATAAGGTGAGATGTGTAAATGTTCAGGGCAGTGCTGTCCTAGCATAGCACTCAGCTATTGGTGAGTGTTCTATTACTATTGCCCAACGGATGCTTGGAGCCGAGAGCCAGAGAGCAGAGGAGGGAAGAGGTGGGGGCAGAGTGGGACCACCAGAATGGGATACCGATAGGAATTTTGGTGCAAAATGTGGGTTTCTCTGCCCAGGCCTCTCTCCCCAGTCACTGGGAGGATACAGCAGAGGCAGTGGGATCCCAGTGCAAGGCACTGGGGGAGGCTGAGGGCCACTGGAGGGTGCAGTGCCCAGGCAGCACCCAGCACCACCTCTCTTCAGCTCCTAGGAGCCTGGGGCTCTAGTCAAGACCATTGCTGGGAACTGGCAGCTATCATTGGAAAGGAAGGTACAGGTCAGATGGAGCTAAAGTGCTTATAAAACTACATGGGCAGGGGCGTGCAGTAACAATTCGTGCCTGAGAAGACCAGTATAAACAGGGTCTTACTGCAGGAGAAGCTGAGGAACAGGAAAGAGCCTCTGGATCTGCACCAGAAGGTAGAAGATGTCATCCTATGTGATCCGTGTGCAGGCAGAGTTAGCTATGGAGTGAGGATGGAGTCCTGACTCCTATAGGGGCATTACATCTGTTCTTTTGTCTTTGAAAAAGGCCACCCCAACTTCTCCGCAGGCATGTGAAAAATCTTGTTTTAAGGCTCTTCTGAAAAGGCTCTCCTCTTCAGGGGAAGCCTTGTTGAGAGCAGAGGTTCTTCACCTTGATTACACATTCCCCAGTTACCGCAGAGCTTTAGAACCACCTGTCTGGGGCCCATCCCCAGGGAGTCTAATTTAAATGATCTGTGTGCATTCTGTTACTGGGAGTTTACAATTTCCTCAGGTTGTTCTCCTATATAGCTGGATTTGAGATCCACTCCTATGGAGGCTAAATACCCCCAGACAGCAGAGTCTACAAGTGTGGAAAGACATGGGCTCAAATTCTGGCTGTTCACTGTGTGACTCTGGGCAAGTCACATAACTTCTCTGAGGCTCAGTTACACCATCTGAACAACAGGAATAGTGTGTGCCTTCCCAAACCTGCTGGATGGATGAAATAAGTATGTAGAGTCACAGGACAGAGGTTCCTGCCACAATGCCATCAGAAATTTTCCTCTGAACTGAAATGATGTTAGGCCCTCTTCTCTAATTCTACTCTCAATAAATTTGGAGAAGAGAGGATCCAGTTTTAATCATGTTTACTTAAAACTGAAGCTTCTGAACTGAACTGGTTATGTTTTGCACAGTTGGTCTCTGACTTCCCCAGTTCTCCTGTCTCCTATCCAGGCAGCTCTTCAAATGCCAGGAAATGCTCTGCTCTCCAAAAACTCCCTCCGGGAACTGCTTTTCCTCTAAATTCCCCCCTGACCCCAGTGCAGGGGGATTTAACCCAGAACACACCCCACTGCACTTCCCAAGCCAAGGCCAACCATTGGGGTAGCCCTTCTGGTCCCGCAGTGCTTAGATCTGACAGGCCAGTATGGATCCGTCATCAGTAGCCAGGGACTGGAGGCTGCCTGTGTGTGCCCTTCTGTTCTTGGTCTGCTGACGGGAAAGAATCCACAGCGGCTGCTGGCCTCCCTGTTTGGGATCCAACAATGTGAAATATGGGTGTTTGTGCTTAAGCTGTAATTTCTAGAGTTGATTATTGGAATTTGTAAAGCCCTCTGACTTTCTAACATCCCCCTTAGAAATATGAAGTGAAGAATTCTTGGACTGAGAATAGAATGGCCCACCCATCCACAGGCTGCTGATTTCCTAATGCTTGAAAGTCATCAGCAGCCGGTATATATTACTGATCTCTCTGAGCTACAGAGATACACATGTCCCTGCAGGTAATGTTCATTCCTAAGGGGCAAAGAAAGGACCCAACTGTTCAATATAGACCTCAGCTCATGCAGGTGTTTGGCAAGCATTAAGAAATAGCATCTGCTCACTTAGATGGGTCAGGGTGAGGAACAGTTTCTGCCAAAAAAGTAAAAAGAGGAGCGCGGGTTATAAAATTTTAAAACAGAAAGAGATGTTTACCTGAGTATTCAGTCACTTTTCTTGAGTATGTGTGCCTCCTGAAGGAGCAGAAGACTTTACTATGGTCGAGGAGAGGAGTGAAAAAAGAGAATTGTATTTTAAGTCTTTGTCACTTAAAAAAAATTTGCTCATCATTCAAAAAGCATTTACTGAGTACCTGCTAAATACAAGAGAGTATTGGTATACGGTATCCCCCTTATTTGCAGGGGATACATTCCAAGACCCCCAGTGGATGCCTGAAATTGAGAATAGTATCAAATCCTATATATACTATGTTTTTTCCTGTACATACATACTTATGATAAAGTCGAATTTATAAATTGGTCACAGTAAGAGATTAACAACAATAACTAATAATAGAAGAACAATTATAACAATACACTGTAATAAAAGTTATGTGAATGTGGTCTCCTGTCTCAAAGTTATCTTATTGTGCTGGACTGGCCCTCCTCCTTCTTGTGATAATGTGAGATGCTAAAATGCCTAGGGGAGGAGTGAAGGGAATGACGCAGGCACTGTGTATTGACCTTCTGATCATATATCAGAAGGAGGACCATGGGCTTCCCTCCGGATCACAGGTAACTGAAACCCCAGCAAGCAAGATCTCAGATAAGGGGGATGATGGTATAGCTTCTGCATGCTGGGGAGTTCCATCCACACCCCGCCCCCTTCCTTACAACCCCAGCATGTTTCTATTGATGACTTGGTTCTGGTCTCTCAGGACAGAAACCAGCCCTGTCTGGAACTGGCTTTGATTCTCCCCCTGTCTTGCCAACAGCCACCCTCACACCGCCTGTGATGGAGGTCACCAAGGATGGCTTCCACCTGGTTATTAAGCTGGAAGACCTGGGGCCCCAGTTTGAGTTCCTTGTGGCTTACTGGAGGAGGGAGCCTGGTGCCAAGGTGAGACTTCCAGCCTTGGCCTTGGAGTCAGGCCTCAGGGAAGGAGACACAGACCTCTGAGAGGTGGGTGAGGAAAGCTGTCCCCTGAAGTGCTCACTGTCTAGGGGTGGCCTGAGCACGAGCAGGCCTGGGTGCAGGGGGTGGGAAAGGAGAGATGTGAGTACACTGACAATCCTAGAGCCTCCTCTTCAAAGAATTGTGTTGGTCCACCGCAGGCTCAGGTCAGATTTGCTGAAGTATGGGGGTTGCCTCTTTGCCCTAAACTCGAACATAGTACGATTTACAGTACCTCTCAGTGCATTTCTTCTCCCTCCTCAGCCTGGCTTCTCAGCCATTCTCCCTGGCAGGTTTAGGTGGAGGAGACCAGGATGTTCCAGATCATCTAGATGATTTCAAAAGTGTATGAAACTGGCACAAGCCTCTCGAGGGTGTGTATCTGGGTAGGGTGCAGAAGTCGGGGCAGAGAGCCAGGAGCTGGCTTGTGAATAAACCTGTCTGATTATCAGCTAATTGGCCACCCGGAATGCCTAGGTGGGGCACTGCCCATCCTCCTGTGGGATAGTTGGCTGCCGACTGGGTTGGGTGGGATGTCCGCACTCCCAGAGTGATTGGCCAAACAAACAGAAGGGCTAGAGCTTGAGCAGGAACTGAGGGATAGTCAGACCTGTTGGAGACCCTGTCCGAGATGATTTGCAAAGGCTATTCCTGCCAGCACAAGGAAAACGGGCTTTATTATAAGTCTGGATAGGATGCAGTAAGGGGCTTTCACGGAATCTATGAACAGAGCTGGCCTAGGCTACCCCTGACCTCATAGCAGTATCTGGGGTGCAAAGCACATGTCCTCCCACCTACTCGACAGGGATGATCCCCTGAAAGGTGATATGTGTAGGTGGGGCAAGCAATAACAATGGTTTCCGGTACTTACTCCTGCTGGGTCAGGGCCCAGCGGTAGGACAGGACATTGCCAGCCAGGCAGATGGAGTAGTATGGGGGACAGATCAGGACCTGGGCAGGAGGAAGCATGCAGCCCCCTCAGATTCTTTGGGATGGAGCCCACTCCTCAGCCTCGGTAACAGGCAGGGCCAGGGCCGGGAGAGGAGCATGTACCCTGAGTCACAGGGGCTTGGCCCAGATAAGCCTCCACAGGTTCAAACGTGGAGCCCAGGCTTCTGTGGGCGGGTGGAGATGGAGGGGAATACAGATGGATGGACAGGTGGGTAGATGGATGAACGCGGGAGGAGACATAGCCCGCCAGCTCCACTGCTCCTATGCACCGGTCCCCGAGGCAGCACTGGCCATGCCAAGCCCCCGGCTCATCAGGTTTCTGACCTTCAGGTGTTTGTGCAAATGTGACCCTATCAGAGAGGACTTCCCTAACCACTCTGCTGAGTGCCTCCTCCTCTTCCTACCTCCTTGCCCTGCTTCCTTTTGTTTCACAGCCCCATCACCCCCTGACATGTGTCACACATTGTCTGTCTCCCGCCACATCAGCTCCACAAGAACAGGCACTTTTTTTGTTCAGTGCTATATACCTCAGGGCCTATAATAGAAACTGGCATGTAGGAGGTGCTTAATAAATAAATAAATAAGAATGAATGAATAAATGAATGAGAGGGAACATTCTCGATGCATCCCAGAAAGGAAATATCTAGAACTTTCCTTCCTTGGCTCTTCTTGCCCTTTCCTGTTCTGCTCCCCCCAGGCTGTAATTGTTTTCTGGTCTCCTAAAGGAACATGTCAAAGTGGTGAGGAGCAGGGGCATTCCGGTGCACCTGGAAACCATGGAACCAGGGGCTGCATACTGTGTGAAGGTCCAGACGTTCGTGAAGGCCATCAGGAGGCACAGTCCTTTCAGCCAGGCAGAGTGTGTCAAGGTGCAAGGTATGGATGGCCTGCCTGTTCCCTGGAGTCCTGCACAGGCCACAGCCCCTCCTGGTGGATGCTTGGCTGCCTGCTGGGGTCCTTTGGTTCTGAGTTTCCCCTAGGGTTCACTGACCTGCCCCCCAGCCGGGTGGGTGTCTGTGGTGAAAGTGTGGTGAAGGTCTGGTTTACCCCGATGGCAATGGCCTGGGAACCAGAGTGGGCTGGAGGTGCCAGAGAAGCAGCCTGGGGTATGAGAGTCAGACCTTGCAAGGAGGCCCCCCGCTCTATATCACCGCTGCTTTCCGCTGGAAGGGACCTGGTGGAAAGTCTACAGAGTTCTGTTTGACTTAATTTTTCTTCCTTCAATTTTTAATATTTACTTATTTATTTGATTTATTTATTTTAGAGAGAGAGAGCATGAGCAGGAGGGGCAGGGGGAGAGGGAAAGAGAATCCTAAGCAGACTCTGCGCTCAGAGCTGAGCCTGACACAGGATCGATCCCAGGACCCCAAGATCATGACCTGAGCTGAAACCAAGAGTCAGGCGCTCAACCGACTGAGCCACCCAGGCACCACATCCCTTGAATTTTTTAGTCTGAAACCCTACAGTGTTAAAAATTCCTTTGAAAAGAAACAAAACAAAACGCCACATCCCACGATTTTGCTACTCAAATACCACTGACATTTTTGTGTATAACTTTTTCATCTTTAAAGAATTATTATTTAAAAAATTTAGTACTTTCATATGATTCAAAAAATACAAGATACATGTGGAAACTCCTTTCTATTCTTCCCCAATCCTTGCAATTCCAGCCCCTCCCCCATAGGTATTAGCTTCTTGTATATCCTTCTAAAGATTTTTATTTTTATTTTTTTAAAAGATTTTATTTATTGATTTGAGAGAGAACAAGAGAGCACAAGCAGGGGCTGCTGCAGAGGGAGTGGGAGAAGCAGACTCCCTGGGAGCCCGATGTGGGATTTGATGTGGGGCTCAATCCCAGGACCCTGAGATCATGACCTGAGCTGAAGGCAGATGCTTAACTGACTGAGCCACCCAGGTGCCCCATCCTTCTAAAGCTTTTTAAATGCATAAGAAATAAATGAGAGAATATATATATTTCCCTTCTTTTTAGCACAAATGGTACCATATTCTATGCATTGTTCTGGATCTTGTCCTTTTTGCTTTATATATCTTATAGATTTTTCCATATTGATAAAGAACTTTCTCATCCTTCCTTACAACCTCACAGTATATAGTTGTATGGATGGATAACAAATTTAACTAGTCTTTCATTGGTGGGCGTTTCTTTTTTTCCCAATATTTTGCTCTTATAGCCAATGCTTTAATTAATTACCTTGTATATGGATCATTTTGCTGGTGTGTATATATTTGAAGGATAAATTCCTGGAAGTAGAGCTGTTTGGTCAGAGGCATGCACATTTGAATTTGGACCGCTGTTCCCAGACTGCTCTGCAAGGTGGTGTGATTGTTCCATCACCGTCCATGTATAGACACACACTGTAGTCGTGTTGCACACACACTCTGTGCTTGCTTTTTCACAAATATCACATCCATCATATTTCCACATGGATTTTCTGATTACTATTTTCTGCTACTTTTAAAAATCATTTAGGTCAAGTTTGTTAGCGAATTCAAACAACACAGGGGTGCAGCGGGGAGCCTGTTTCTCCTTCTCCCTCTGCCTGCTGCTCCCCCTGCTTGTGCTCTCTCTCTATCAAATAAATAAATAAACAAAATCTTAAAAAAATAATTCAAACAACACAGAAGTATGTAAAGTGAGAGGTGCATGTTCTCCATTCTCCCCCACACCACGCAGGAGGTTTCCTCTGGCAGGTTTGACATTTAATCCTCCCGTCATTGTGTGATACCAATGCTCACAGGCACAGATGGGACTGTACTGTGCTTACCATTCTGCACCTTACTTGTTTTCACTTAGAAGTATATTGGGATCATCTTTTCATATCAGTACATGTGGATCTACCTCATTTTTTAAAGAAGATGCATAATAAGTGAATTTATCGATGTGCCAAAATAGATGTAACCATCCTCCTACTAATAGATATATTCTGTGCTTTCCAGTCTTGCCACTATATCATGCCGTGGTGAACAAATTGGTTTATATCCCAATTCCCATTTTAATAGCTGACTTCCTGAGCTACCATGCTGATGTCTTATAATATATTAAATCATCTCCTATTTGGGGGTATTTAGATCATTTCTATGTTTTAGGTCATGATGATGATGTTCCTTGATTGATTGATTCATTCATTCATTCAGTGACTACTTATTGAGCATTGACTGTGTGCCAAATGCTGGCCTGGTCACTGGGATGCAGCAGGGAAGTCCTTGTCCTCATAGGAGCTGATCCTCTAGCTGGGGAGACAGGCTACAAACAAGTAAACAAATGAGATGGTTTCACTTGGTGGGACGTGCTATGAACAAAACACACCAGAGCATGCCTGGAGGTGGAGGTATGCCGCTGTGGGTGGACAGAGACTGGTTGTGAGGCTGTTGCCCTAATCCAGATGTCGCTAGGAACTGCTTTATGCATATAATTGTTTCCTTCCTTGAAATTATTTTTTGGAAGCCACTCAGAGGAGTAAATGAAAGGGTGCGAACGTTTGTTTATCTCTTGACGTGTACTGCCGAAGTATTTTCCAAAAGCATTGAGAGAAAGTACAGTGCCCCCGGCCACCTATGTGATACCACCATCTTCTCTGCGGCCTCCTTGGCCGTGCGCCCTTCACATGGTGGTGAGTAGTCTGACCTAGAGGGGCTGCAGGATTGCTCCACGTCACATAGAACAGAAAGGTGGGGACGTAACCGATCACCCCTTCTGCATCTCCAGATGCTCACACTTGGCACTTTCCGATACATTTACCTAGTAGAATGACCCTGGGCTTTGGAGCCAGCGCTACCTGTGTGACCTGGGGTAAGTCACATGACAATTAGCAGGGGCTCGATGGATCGCAGTTACCACGTGACTGTTTTCTGAAGTCAGGGTTTTCCTCCACAATGTGAGTCAATGCCAAGAGCAAATTGTGAAACACACTTTGTTTTCAGTTACCGCCCAGCTCCCTTCGGTGCTGTTCTCTTCCGGCCCCTCCCCCTCATCCTGCCGGGGCCCTGGCCCTCTGCCTTCCTCCTGGCAGCTGCGCCGAGGTTCGTGCTAACACAGCCAGTGGCTTAACTCCCTTTCCCTTCCCAAGAACAAGAGTTCAATCTCCCCTGGGGCTTTCTGGAAACAATGCCTTCCTCTGGATTCTAAAAAAAAAAAATGGCTTTAATGGTGGTAATTTTAGTCACTAAGGCATATATCAAATCTCAGGATGTTGGCATCTGCCATCTCAGCCGACGTGCAGAGCCAGCTCCAGGAAAGTGAGAGAGGCCAGGATTGGTGAGTTCCTCTTCACTGTTGTCTCCTAAGATTGCCCTCATCTTTTCATCTCTAGGAGAGACCCTCCCCCTGGCGCTGGCCCTGTTTGCGTTTGTTGGCTTCATGCTGATCCTTGTGGTTGTGCCCCTTTCCGTCTGGAAAATGGGGCGGCTGCTCCGGAACTCCTGTTGCCCTGTGGTGGTGCTCCCCGACACCTTGGTAATGGTATTCTTTTTTCCTTTTGGCATGACGCTGACCAGATGCAGTTTGAGCCTTAGTCTGTGGCTTTACAAGTATTTGCATGAAGAGAAGAGAAGAGGATTTATAGAAATTCACTTCTAATCAGTGGGGCTGGGAGAGAACCCCTTTCTCCAGGGAGTGGTGACTGTCCTCAGGCTCCCGTCAGGCCACTGATGCTTGCCCTTAGGACCTGGCACAGCCAGGAGAGCAGGTGTGTTACACCAGCCGGGATGCTCGGCATTTCAAGAGTCACGCGCAGCCTTACTCTTCTAGACTGGCCTGCAAGGATTCTTGGTCCCTTGCCATAATTAAAACAGCAGCTACATCCAGTATGTTCCAACCCAGCATATTCAGTTCATACGCCAAGAGCCTCATCGGTTCCCAGGGCAAAGTGCATTGTGTGAAGCATGCACTGTGGGCACTGGGCCACAGGTTTGAGTCTCCAGTGCAGGTAGGTCCTTTGCCCACCCCAGGGTGGGAGAAAAGCAAAAGCAGGCCTCCAGCAGCTCCCTTTGTTCCATTTTCCTACCTCCTGTGCCCTCCACCCACCCCCAGACCTCAACACATAAAGCAGCACAAAACAAAACTGAGCAAAAACAAAAACAAACCCATCCCTGTCACCTTAGGGATTTCTCACAGTTCTCTCCTGGGAAGAGGGAGGTAGCAGTCGGCTTCTCAGAGGCAACTAGACTCAGAACTGCCTGTAGTTCCTTATCAGCCTGGAGTCACGCTGGAAGGAGTCACTCTTGTGATATCCGCATGGCCCTGAGAGTGAGTGCCATGTTCTCGCTGCACGGGGGAGTAATCCTCCCTGTGACCCATTCTCCAGGACACCCCTTCACCTTGTTATCCTAATGTCATCTCTCTGTTTCTTTCCAGCGCTTCTATGTAGTCGTAACTTTAGCCGACGCTAGGGCAGAGTTAAGCACCAGGCATTGTTCTAAGGCTTTACGTACATTGACTCATTTCATTTTTCCTCTTCCATAATTGCTTACCAATGTGCATTTCATCAGCGCCCTGCCAGCCACTCTGAATGATTAAATGGTTCACTGTTAACCATGAAGGCACCATGGTGTGGTGAACACAGTGGGGCAGGGCGGGCCTTTTCCCCTTCAGCAAGAACCCCAGGGCTAAAAATTGCCAGGACCATTAAAGAATGTGTATTCTGCACTTGTTGGAGTAGTGTTTTATAAATATCAGTTGGGTCAAAGTGTTTGATAATCCCGTTCAGATATTTTGGTATGGTTCTATTAGTCATTGCGAGGGAGACAACAAAATCTCCAACTAGGAGTGTGGATGTGTCTGTTTCTACGTTTGTCAACTTTTCCTTCATGTATTTTGATGCTCTGTTTTGGTTGCGTACATTGTTGACATGTCTTCTTCAGTAATTGAGTCTTTTATCATCACGAAATGTTCCTCTTTATCTCTGGCAATATTCCTTATCCTGTTATCAATATTGCTCTCCACTGTTTACTGTTTGTGTGGCATATCTTCTTTCCACATCTTTACTCTACACGTATCTGTGTCCTCATATTTAAAGTATGTCTCTTGTAGCAGCATATGTTGGTCTTAAAATTTTTTTTTTAAATAAATCCATTCCAATAATCTCTGCCATTTAATTGGAATGTTTGGTTCATTAACACTTAACCCCGGTCCTCTCACTTTCTAACTTTTGTGTTTGTACCTGTATCTGTCACTGTTTGTGGCACCTCAGACTTGCCCTCAGACAAGGAACTGTGAAACTCACCCAGTGATGTTACCTCCTACCAAGTGGCAACTTTTGGTTGCTTGCCAGCGACTTGAGGAAGTTAATTTTATATTCTGATCAGTTTTTATTTTATTTATTTTTATTTAAAAAAATATTTTCTTTATTTATTTGAGAGAGACGGAGATAGCGAGAGAGAGCACAAGCCAGAGGATGGGGAGAAGCAGGCTCCCCACTGAGCAAGGAGCCCAATGAGGGGCTTGATCCCAGGACCCTGGGATCATGGCCTGAGCCGAAGGCAGACGCTTAACCAACTGAGCCACCCAGGCACCCCTTGATCAGCTTTTAAAGTTATTATCTGTAGGAGGATTGGTCTGATTGGTGCTCCTCCACTGTAAGTAGAAGCAGCACCCTGGAGTCAAAGAAGAGGTCCTGGACCAACCCAAAATGATAATGGGAGGGGAGCATCCCTGGCTGAGGTGGTCACAGCTCTTCTTTTCCACATGTGGCAAAAAAAATTCAGCCTTCCTTAGCTGAACTCCATCAATTAGTCACCTTTTATGGTTTTCCTCTCAACTCTGTTCCTCATGCTTACCCTCTATTCACAGGGTATTCCATTCCTAACACCCTCTCTCATTTTTCTTCTTCTGGGTCTGCATTCAGCAGCTCAGCAGAAGTTCCTCCCTACCTCAGGGTCAGGGGCAGTAGAATCCTTCCAGGACCCATAGTGAGTGACAGAGCAAAGGGCCAGGGAGAGAACCATGTAAAGGGTCAGTTGCTTATAGAATTTCAGGTACACAAGAAGAGCCCTTAAATGGCAAGAGCTCCTAGGGATCCGAATACATTATGAGCCACACCCTATACATAGCTTTTGGAGAAAACCTAACAATTTTAGAGGAGACCAGAAACAGGGATATTCTATAAGAGTGTGTGACCACTTTCATCCATTGGAGATAGATACCACTACCCTTGACTACCTTTTGCTTCTCTGTTCTCCTTACCATCCTCCCTACATTGTTCTAGTGTCTGTTCTATGTGCATTTCTTTCCATAAGATTTTTAATTTTTATTGTTTCTCCCTCAATTTTTTAAGTGGACAATTTCTCTGAGTATATGTATTTCCCACAATGCTGTATGAGAAATTGATCACTAGCGTCCATTAAATCCCAAACAGATTCTGGAGCTGTATGTCACCACTACTCCTGCTCTGCCTCAGCCTTGACTTTAGCATAGCGTAGCTGCACTGCAACATTTACCTTAGTTATAGATAATCCTCCAAAGTATTAAAAAGTAACTTCCAGCCATCCTTGCAAAACCCATGCATCTTTCCAACTAAACCATGGGAAATTACCAAGTGGAAATCCTTGACAATTCTTCAAAAATCCCTATTGAGTGTGTGTTTAATTTATCTGTTTGGATTAAACATTTTATGTCCACATCTATAATTTCACGGTTGGTGATGGTTACACTCTGAAATACACCATTAAGATTTTCTTTCCATTCAAATTTATATTACCAAGTAATAGTCTAAAGCAAAGATATATATGCAAAGAAAATTACATCAAGAATGCTCAGTGTATAGTCCCTATTTTAAAGTATTATTTCTTTTCATTGTCTTTCATCCATAATTTCTTTATGGGGATGGAGGCTTTGGTACTGAAGGGTCTCCCTTTCCTTGCTGTGGCTCACTTTATTCTTTCTCTTTTTGCTGTCACATTCCACTATAATGTAGGGAGCAAGTATAAAGATGGCTCCAAGTTAGTCATTCTTCAGTGGGTCATCCCAAGTTTGGCTTTGTGTACTTCATAGGAAGTAGAGTTTGTGAGCTCTGATGCCTCTGAGGCCCAGAGAGGTATACACACACACACACACACACACACACACACACACACACACACAAAGTGTGCACCGCAGTGAACATAATTGGATAGGGGAAGATGGTAGGGACCATGACAAACATGTTTCAGCTGAAGAAGGCAGCTGTTTTTCAGCTCTAGCATGTTGTTGCTAATAGGAAATGTGAGCCAATGCTACCAGATCTCCAAGGTTGTTTTTTTTTTTTTAAGATTTATTTATTTATTTTATAGAGAGAAAGAGAGAGAGAGAATGTGTGTGTGTTGGGGAGGGGCAGAGGGAGAGGGAGAGAATCCCAAACAGACTCCCCACTGAGTGCAGAGCCTGATGCAGGGTTTGATCTCATGACCCCGAGATCATGACCTGAGCCGAAATCAAGAGTCAGATGCCCAACTGACTGAGCCACCCAGGCACCCCACCAGATCTCCAAGTTTTAAATGAGAAGCCAGAAATCCAAACATTTATGAGAGATCTCCTGATTTTTTAAATGTTGAAAAGTAATTCAAATAAAAAAATCAACTGAACCTTGCTTGAAAGTTTATTCTAACCTATGGGACAATAGTTTTACATCTTCGGAACTTCTGAGATTATGTGTCTTACTTTCATGTTCTAGAACTACACTGTCCAATATGGTAGCCACTATCCATAGGTGACTCTTAAGCACTTGAAATGTAACTAGTCCAAATCGAGATGTACTGTAAAGTACACATGGATTTAAAAAAAAGCATTAATGTTTTTATATAGATCATAAGTTAAAATAATATTTTAATAATAAAATGCATTATTAAAATTAATTTCACCTGTTTCTTTTTACTTTTTTAAAATGTGCTACTGGAGAATTTTAAATTGTTTATATCGCTCAAATTATGTTTCCATTGGACAGTACTTCTCTAAAGTTAAAAAAAATAATCAAATAGAATCACTGCAGATTTAGGTGGCTGGTATCCTAAGGATCTGACTGGACCAGCAGCAGTGAGTTATGCTCTCCACACTGACACTCCCCCTCAGTGAAGCCTGTGTGTACGTGGTCCTTCCCTGTTATTTGCTCATGAACACTAGGCCTGAGCTCCACAGCCGCCTCTTTACAAACAAGGATCAAGGGCCCCCGGCTCCATGAAGCTAATGTTTCCCAGGACAGAGGTTGAGGAACCCGTTGTGCCTATTTGCTGTGTCCATGTGCCCCTCTTTGGAGTGATGACGGGAAGGGCCATGGGAAAGAACTGTAGAAGAACCTAATGAATTTGGTGGGGGTGAGCAGGCTAGCAACAGTGGGGAGAGTCTCTCTGAAATGTTGACACCTGCCTTTTATTGGGGTTGCTGAGAGAAGATGGTAGGAACATGAATATGAGTGGGAAGGGACTCCTGTTCATGGAGTCCCATCTCTGGACTGGGCACACTGCCATGTGCTGTACATTGAGCATCTCACCCCAGGTCATTATTTTCAGAGTTCTCTGCTGGAAGAAGGTTAGATTTTTTTGACCAGAATTACCTTGTGGGCTTTTGTGGGGCAGCGTCCCAGAGAGAGGAGCACTGACATAGCAGGGCCCCAAGAGATCTGCCGGTCACTGAACTGGGGGATGAGCAAAGTCAATGTTGGAAGCCCCTGAACCAGGGATTAGAACTGTCTTTGGGGTTTTTTGCTGCTTGAAAGTTAACCAAGTAGCTGGGATTTCTGTGACATTCTCTGTAATTGTGACTACTACTCTACTGCTGCTACCATTCCTCTAATGAATAGTGATGAAAATTATTTTTTTTTTCTAGAAAATAACCAATTCACCCCAGAAGTTAATCAGCTGCAGAAGGGAAGAGGTGGAAGCCTGTGCCACCGCTGTGCTGTCTTCTGAGGAACCCTTCAGGGCCTGGCTCTAGCAGGCTGGGGAAGGTCTCCGTTGAAATTGAGAATCTGATTGGCACGGCACAGGAGCCATGAGGGGAAAGGCCCTGTAGCTGTTTTCCACCACCAACAAAGGACAAGAAAAGCAAGAAGAGCCTGCTGTGTCCATGTCTAGAGGCAACTGTCAGAGGCAGACTGGTTTGGCAGACACAGCACTGAGGGGGGTCAGGAGATGTGACCTCTAGAACTAGGTCTGTCTGCTCTTCACTGACTGAATGACCCTGGAGAAAGTAGCTTGGTTTCTCTGGTCCTCAGTTTTCTCATCTGTAAAATGGGGGAATTAACCATACAACTGTGAAACCACTATATATATCCGGCACTTGCAGAACTTTGGGAAACTGGCAGTACTGTACATTGTGATTGGTTCAACTTTTCTGCAGAGCAGGATATAAATTGTAACAAGAATGATAAAAACTCTTTACACCAGTTGGCTTGGAGAGCCCACTTTCCTAGAGGAAACCTTGATGAGGAAAGGAAGGCTGGGTACAACAGTGTTGACTTCACTTCAAGCCAAATGCCTGTGCAGGGGTTAATGGCTCAGCCAGCTCTACAATACATGACCTAGAAGGAGGCCACAGGCCCGTGGAAAATGGGACATGCTGTGCATACATGAGATACTGTAAAGGGTAAATAACATATGCCCACTGAAGGCAGCAGGTAGAACGTGTGTGTTCGAGGAGAGGAGAATACAGAGGGATGTCGATAATAAAAGTGGTGTTTGCTGTGTTCCTTTCACCTGTAGAGTTGTTAAAGTATAGAATTAAAAAGAAAAAGGAGTCACCTTGGGTAATCTTTTTGGTTTCTTCCAAAAAAGTGGTCTTTGGTGTTCTAGTTACATCATCAAAGTGAGAGGCTCCTGAAGGCCACCATTGGTCAGGAGTTGTGGGGGTGACCCCAGGTGGAGGACATAGGAGATGGGACAGGGAAAGAGTGGCAGGCAGCTTCTGGCCTCATGAGAACCCTGACCGGTGCAGCTGGCCAAAGCCTCACCTGGTCAGGGTGCTCCACAGGAAATCCCTTTGGGTACCTCTCCTCCTTAAGACAGCTCACTCAGGGTGTCCTCAGCCCCTTCCAGCATGTTCATCCAGGACCCACCTTTGGAAGCCTCTTCCTTCCCCTCTCCCTACCAGGTGAGGAAAAGAATCAGGGTTAGAGAAGGAATGGAGAGGGAAGTTTCTTGAGAAGTGAAGGGATTGATGGGCAAGGCCTGTGCCTCCCTTCTTAGCCCCCAGTTTCGGAGCCTCTGAGTTGGTTTGTCTCCACACCAACTTCCTGGGCCCCTTCCAGCCAGCCCAGAGGTGGGGACAATCTAACTACTTCAACCAGGTGTTTCTCCTATAAGATAGAGGCCTACAACCCCCTCTCTTCCTGGTGGGGTCTCAAGTAGCCAGAGGGTGGGCTCTCCAGAAGGATGGTAGTGCTGAAGATCTTTTCCTTTGTACCATCTTGTATGCTTCTGTGTTGTTGGACTTTTTCATGAAGAGTATGTGTTAATTTTATATTTAGCCTAAACTGGGAACATATTGTCAATGTGCAAAAATAAAGGCTATACCACTATCCTGGTCATCACTCTCCCCCATCCCACTTCCTTGCCCCTCCACCGTGGGACTGCTATCCCTCTGTCACCTATCCAGGCCTAGAACCCAGAAATCACCCTTGATTTCCCTCTGCTTGAGTGCCTCTCACAATTTGCCCCAGTGCTTATCCATTCCTGCTGGCATATATATGTATATAAAAATTTCTCTCTATTATTCTGTTGTCTTCCCAGTTCCTAAACATGCATTTACTGAGGTCCAGCCATGCATCAGAGATTGAGCTAGTTCCCCATAGTAGAGGGGCTCCCTCCTCTGCAGCTGGTTATTCCCTCCTGGAGTGTTTATATCCTGACTCCCCAGGCCTCCTCTCCTTTTACCCACATCACCTGGCTCTTTAAACTATGACACTTTAAGGAGTGAAAAGGGGCACAGTTAATAACTACAACAGAACAGGAAGACTGCGCATCTCTGCACTCAACCCCGTAGAAAACCCCTGCCCCCAGAATCAAGCCCAGCTCTCTCAGCCCTGTCCTCAGGGAACAGCTTTCAGAGTCCAGTTGAACAAAACCCCCCTGCTCCATGAAGTTTACATTTCCACCGGGGGAAGGGGAAAGAATAACAGCAAAATAATACAAAACCAAATAATGATAGCAATTACTTTTTTAAAGTGAATGATCTGGTATATTGGGAGTGTACAAGTCCTATGAAAAATGAAAAGGTAGAGCAGAAAATGAGGGGTGGGGGCAGGTTGCAGCCTCCTCTAAGTGCAAGTGAATGGAAATGAGTGGACCACAACTATCTCTCAGTTCCATCCTTATATAGCCACACAGGGTGGGGAGATTACAAGTGGCTCTAGAACAGAGTACTTTGGCAACAAATCTTTAGGAGTCTGCAGTCTAAAACAAAAACTTTATTTAGTATTTGTACTATTTTTATTGATAGTGTATTTTTGTTTGTTTTTGGAATTATTCTCTTAAGTTGTCAGATAGAGCAAGTAAATAATTATGTTTATTTTGATAGGAACCTAGATTTCAAGATTGGTGAAAGGGAAGGCTAACTGTAGATGCACAAATTTGAGTGGGAGCAGTGTGTTGTTAGAACTGAATTGAGCATATCAACATGAAGTCATGCCCTTGTAAAACATGTAATTAAAAATATATTTATTTTCTGGCTTTTTTCCCCCCATCAAAATGGCCCAGTAGCAATGTTACCCCATAACGCACATAATGCACCCTAATGCCTACATTACGGTTTTTAATGCTATTTCTCTCCCAAAGGAACCAGGGTTTCTTGGAACAATGTCTGATCCCATGTCTGGTCTGGGGCAGAAGACTATGAGGCAATCTCAGAACACCTAACATGTTGCTGGGCCAGAAGCAAACCTTGAAATAACCAGGGCATTTGAAAGCTAAAAGGGTCCCCACCGGCCAAAGTTGGGACAGTGTGAGCATCAAAATGAGAATATTGGCTGACATCAGCACATTTGAAATGTCATGAGCCCACAATAACCCATAAAAAGAGCAAAGCTAGTACAGTGAATTCTCAGAAAAGACGAATAGAATGCATTTCAATTGAGTCTTGTTATGCAGTCATGTTGGGTTTATTGACTCGCCATGTCAATGAAGAATACTGGTGAATGTAAATACCTCAGTCAGAAGGCATTGTTCTCCACTGCCACCAGTCCCTGGCCCAAGCTGCGACCCTCTCCCCACGGGACATCTGCAAGAGCCCCTTTATTGGCTGCTCCTCATTTCCAGGCCTTCTGCACTTGCCCGTCTCCTGGCCTGCCAGGGATTCCCAGGGACGTGCCTTTATTTTCCTTTTACAGAGGTTTCGTAGGTTCAGTTTGTCTGTTTAGCCTCTGTGCTACTTCTCCCCATCTTTTACATATATATGTGTGTGTGTGTAATATATATATCATATATATATATAATATACGTATATATATATATATCTTATTTTCTGTGTGCCTTATTTTATCCGTAGGCTAATTCTCTGTGGATTCAGAGCTCTCAGTTTCCTTTGAATCTGGACTGACTTGATTGATCCCTTCAGGGAACTTTCGCAAAGCTTCTGGAGCCCACCTGGAAGGGGGACCTCATTAAGTCCGCGGGTGTCTGGCGCCACCTTGTGTTGAGTTCTGGAAAAAGTCCTTCTGTTCCCAAGGAGCCAAGTTTCAGGGATGGAGAAAGAAAAACTCAGACACATTTCCTAGAAGGAGAACTCAATTACAGAATTTCCATGGGCTTGGCCCCTAACAAACCTCCACTGTCATTAGTGGATTCAGAATTTAGTGGCCGCCATATCCTCACTCGGGCTCTGTCTCCAGCACGTCATCAGCGGCTTCGCTCTGCCCGCGTGGCTTTCCCTCCCTACTCGGCCCTTGCTTCGGCCTCACTCTGTGTCCGTTTTTCCTCTGTGCTATCCTTCCTTACCTCTTAAAAAAAAAAAAAAGAGTTTTCTGAATTTTTATTTCTCCTGTGTGTCATATTTCTAGCCTATTCTTGAACTAGACTGACTTTCTGGGTGTTCCTCAGGCCACGGTTCACGAGAAGGTAGTCAGATCAAGCTTCGGCACGGTGGCACCTACCCTGTAAAATTTGAAACTGCCATACAAGATCTGACCCCAAATTACAGTTTTGTCTTGTGGGTTCCAGGGACCCCGAGGTCCTCAAGCATCTAACAAAAAAGCCTGGAAAAACCCATTCTTGCCTGAAGTGGGAGCAGGCACATGTGGGAGCAGGAGGCTCCCAAAAGGAAGACAGAGCCCTTCCTGCCTCCGTCAGTGAGAAGCTGCAAGCCCAGGAGAGTTTGTAAAACCCCATTAAGGATCCTGTAGGGAAAACTGAGCAGGAGTGTTCTTGGGTACCTGCAAAAAGCCTCAAGAGCAAAAGCACAAACCCTCTTACTGTGAAGGAGGCACTTGTCCCTGGTCCCTCACTGGACCCCCTGGGGGAAATTTTTAAAAACTACTGAAAAAATCCTGGCTGTTAGAAAAATGAGTGTCTGTACAAACTTCAATAACTGCTACATTTTGCTCCTGTATTTTAAGCCACTCATCTATGAAGGGACCCCATGGCTCCTCATTTCCTGGACATGCTGGAGTCACGTCTCTGCCAAACTGCCTCGGTGCAAGATGAAGCCTACAGACACCATCTTAGGTTTCTAGCCTTAGGAAATCCTACCCCAGAGCTAGGGCCCTCAGATATCATCCCACCTACATTAGTGAGGCCGAAGGGCCTTCGCAGGTGAGGCTCGTGTCAGGAAGTTAACACTCCACTCTCTCGCCTTCACGTTTGAGTCTTGCAATTGGAACTAGATCAAAACGGAATAGCGCCTTCTCCTCAGATTAAGCCTAGATTATGGAGGATTGCCAATGGGGTGAAGAATTACTGTATTTTAAATGAAGAGTTTTAAGTTAGCAGATGGCAGCGAGTAGATGCTGCAATTTAAATATGTGTAACTGTAAGCAGTTCCGTTTCAGTTCCTGAGATAAACTGTCAGAAAAAAGGATTCATCTCCTTCCTTCCTTTCCCTTCATTTTTTTTCCTTCCTTCTTCCTTCCTGCCCTCCCTGCCTCGCTGCAAGTTGAAGAACTGCTAGTCAGCAGCTTGGGTCTGAGGTGTGGTTCTAACCATGCGGGGGCTAGGGCTGTGTACGCTTTCAGCAGGGTGTGTGCCCGAGGTGGGGCCCACTCTTTCCTTGGGCTAATGACTCATTTAAAAAAATCACATTCCCCCCAAAAAATCACATCCCCCCAAAAACATTTATTCCCAAATCAGAGTTTTTGAATTATACACCATTTAAAACTTTAAAAAGGTATTAACGATATTGATAATTGAAACCAGATAATGTATCTTTTTACCTTAAATTCAAAGAATGTAGTTTTGTGATTCACTTGAAGTCATAAATGCGGCTCCTACAGAATGCAAAGTCAGGAATTTAGGGCATGGCTTATTTGATTCTGGGGCAGAATTTGGATGTCTCCTCTAACATTAACTAGCTGTGTCCCATGAGGCAGTGTGCTATGATTTCTAAACACTGATAGCTTTTATGAAAGTTTCTATGAGAACCCACATAATCTGGAAATTTTATGAATTTGTAAAATTTTCTTCTTGAACTTTCTGAGAATGGTTTAAAGGTGAAATAATCTGATAACATTTTTTTCAGTCACTAAAAGATTGTGATATAATTTGATATATCTGGTAATGTATTTTTATTTTTTTAAAGATTTATTTATTTATTTGAGAGAGAGAGAGAGAGAGTGTGGGGGGGTAGGGGCAGAGGGAGAGGGAGAGTCCTAAGCGTTGAGTCCCATGCTGAGCGCAGAGCCAGGCACAGGGCTGGATCTCCCAACCCTGAGATGGTGACCTCAGTCAGATGCTTAACTGACTGTGACACCCAGGCATCCCTGGTTATGGTTATGTATTTTTAATTGAAACTTTAGTGAAGTATATCAGGTTGTATTTTATGACATTCTTATTTGGCTTTGGCAAGTTTGAATTTTGTATAAAATGAAGGTAATTGGTAATTGTATTTTCCAGAGACTTCAGAGAATTTGGAGTTTTACTTTCTGTTGATCAATAATTAAAAAAGGGCAATAATAATGTATATGAAGCAAAGTCTGAATTTTGATCCATGAGTCAAAAGGAATTTCAGGTAAAATCTTAATATACAGCATTTATAGGTACTGTTCTTGGATAATCATAAATAATTTGATCCCCTTATGAGAAAATTAAAAGCTTTGACTGGACTTAAGATACTGCTAATTGATTTTGATTCTTCACTGCTAACCTTGAGGTAACAATACATAACACGGTATATTAGACTGGTAAGGGAATGTTGAACATTATAAAAGAAGGGCGGATTTATAGTTCATAAAAGGAGCAAGATAAATTAAAAAGCTTAGAAGATTAGAACAGGATTTTACAAAAAAAAAAAAAACAAAAAACAACCGAATACATGAAAGTAATATAGATTGGATAGGTTAATTAACAGGAGTCAGAACTCATGTGTACCTATCTTGATATTATACCTCTGGGTTAAGCCATGGTAGATGGGCAGATAATGGTGAAATGCAACCATCGTGCAGAATTTTGGCCACTATACTGTTGGAGGTCTCGCCATCATCTTGTGTCAGAGAGGGCCTTCTTTCTCCTAGTGGCTGCCAGTCTCCAGCTCCTAAGAGCTTTGGTTGGTTGGCTGTTGTAATGCTAGGGCTCTCAGGTTGAAAATGAAGGAAAACGGTCGAACCAAAACTCTATGCCAGATAAGGACTCACAGAGCCAAATGTGAGTGAGAGATTATAAGTGACTCTAGAGCAAAGACTTTTTTTTTTTTTTGGCAAATCCTTAGTGGAATGCACCTAGAAACAAACAAAAAATAAGTATTAGAAAAATTAAACTTTGTTAGGTAATTAGTTTGCATTAATGTTGTAAAGCTATTTTAGAATTACTTTCTTTTCAGACAAATAAAATAGGCAATCGTATTTATTTTGTTAGGATTCTAGATTTTTTTTGGCATAGAAGAGAAGGAAGTACCATTGTAGAATCAAGGATTTGAGTAGGAATACTGTATTGTTAGAACTGAACTGGAAACATCGATATGAACTCATACTTTTAAAAGAACAAAAATTGTAAACTAAAAACATGTGTTTTGTCTCTTCGTCTGTTGAAGTGGCCAGGGAGACGTGTCACCCGACAGCGCATCTCAGCACGCTCATTCCGGCCTGTAGTTCTCTTTTCCCATTGAAAGCACTTGGGAGAAATGGCAGATTCTGAAAGTTAAGATGAAACTGAACAGCTAAACAACAAGAACAGGAAGCAGGAGAGTTAAAACGGATTGATGGAATCAAAAGGACATAAGAACCAATCTAGAAGGGGCTCCCACTGGCAAAATTGAGACAACTTGAACATCAGAAATAAGAGTATTGGCTGAGGTCTGTTGACATATAGTAAACCTGAAGTCATGGGTATAAAATGGAATTCAGAGTGCATCTAAATCATGTAGACTAAGAGAAGGTTAAAAAAAAAAGTGTTTTGTTGGATTACTGTCTTCTCGATTGCATAGACATAGAAAACAGAAACTAATAAACACGAATGTCTCAGTCAGGAGGAATTTTTCTGTTTCAAGGGAACAGAAGTGGATTGACCCTGTAAGTTATAACCCTGAGTCAGACAGGGCCACATAAAAATATCAAAATCCAATGGAAGTATCTTTGATGATACTCATGTATTAAGAAGACCCATAAAGTTGATGTTTAGTAATTAAGGTGTAATGGATCCTGGCCTTCCAAACTTCCTGAGTCTGGCTTGTGTTTGTCTCTTCTGGCCAGCTTGTGGCACCCTCTGGGGACAAGGCAGGAAATAGGAATTATGTAATTTTGGTGACTCCATGCAACAGCCAAATGCTCTGATATTTGCAGTGTAAAAATGAGAGGTAAAATTTGTACTAATTAAAATTAAAAAAAATTTTTTTTTTACTTAGAACACATTAAACAGCAAATAAAAACCACCATGACAGGCATAGAAAAAGATCACAGAAGAAAGGGAAAAGCTTTTTATATGCCTTTAATGACATTTTTTCTGCTTCATGCACAAGGGGCCCCACAAATTATGCGGTTGACCCTGTTTGTAGTCAATGTGCATCACCAATGAAGGAGACAGAGGAGGTAGGAATTACTCCTGAGTCCAGGGCCTGAGAAACTGGGAGAATGACAGACTGGGAAGGCGGAGTGGCCTGTGCTTGGGGCAAGGATAATGAGTGTGTTTTGGAATATAGGAGGTTTGCGGTGCCACATGTCCAGAAAGCAGTGGGAGCAGCAGTCCCAGAGCACGAGGGGCTGGCTGTGTGGCGGGAGGTTGGGAGGTGTGAGCAGAGGATTGAGGGTCCATCAGTTTGTTCTGTCTCTTCATCTTTGCAGTTTCCTGGAACTCGAGGGAGCTGAACTGCAAGTGGGGATGTGTGTGGGGGGGTTGATTGTCAGCCTCCCGTGCCGTACAGGGAAGAGGCCATTGGGTTTGGCAGGACGGCTGTGTTAAATGTGGGGGCTGAGGGTTCCACTGCCCAGAGCTTCGAAAGGAATGGGAAGGAGTGGACGGGGCAGCCTACTCCTTCCAAAAGCATGGGTCCAGGAGGAAAGAATCAAGGAGAAAGTCAGGAGTGGCTGGGGTAGCAGATGCCAGCATGCCAGACTGACTCGGGGAATGTTAACAAGGACGCATGTGGGGTCCTCAGACGACTTGAAGAAAGATCTCCTGGGGCAGGTTGGGGGTCAGTGGTAATCTGCTGTTCAGAAAACAAACAAAAAAACAACAACAAAAGGAGAACAAAACCCTGTAATTATTCAGAAGGTGGCTAGGATTCAGAACACTGAGCTGGAGCCCGCTCCTGTTTAGATACATTTTTGTCCTAATGTAGCTGGTTCCTTGCTATGATCATGGGCACAGGGGGTTGAGGATCGGCCCGAGTGCCACAGGCCTTGCGTGCCCAGGCTCCCCGAGGCTGATGGGGTCGGAATGAGCATGCGAGGCCTTGCAGGTCGGGGAGCCAAGCCTCTGGAACAGGGCAGCTGCAGGGAGAAGCTGGATCACAGGAGCAGGTACTTGGGGTCCCGCGACATCTGCCTCATTCCAAGCCTTAACCTACATAAATGTGCATGCACCCCTGAACGCAGAGCTGGAGGCACCTGGGCTGCCTTGCTAGGGTGGGGCTGTGCTGGGCGGTTGAGGTGCCCCCCAACAAGAGATACCTGGAAGCCTTGAAAGTGGGCAAACCCCTGGGCCCCATCAGGCAGCCCAAATGGGGTCTGACTGTTGCAAGCTAAAGGCTGCTACCTCTGAAAGATGTTCGGGGGGTGGGATCCCTCCACACAGGAGGCTGTGTGGGTGGTTTGGGACCTGGCTGCGCTCCACAGGCCTGGAGGGCCCCAGCTGCACTGGGTGGGCCGATGGGGTGTGTACTGCGCAGGCGGGAGCCGCGCAGGTCCGGGGAGCCAGCGCCGGAAACACGGCAGCTGGAGGAAGAGGCTGAGTTCCCTGAGGGAGCTACTGGGGTTACCTGGCAATGCCTAATTCCAAGCCCTAGCTACAGAAATGCACATAATCCCCCTGAAAGAGAAGCTGGACGAGTCTGGACTGCCTGGCCAGGGCGAGGCCTGCTGGGCTGCCCACGTACCATTCCCTAGAGACATCTGGGAGCCCTGATGACTGGTAAGCCGGGGACCCTAGCAGGCAGCCCGTCCAAATGGGGACTGACTGTTGCCCCTTTAGAGCAGCCGCCTCAGAGAAATTTTGGGGGGTTGGGCTCCCTTCACTCAGGAGGCTGCGCAGGTGGTTTGGGACTGACCTGACCCCACAGGCCTGGAGGCCCCGGGCTGCCCCGGGCAGGCCGACAGGGTGGGTGCTGGGCATGCATGAACCATGCATGTCAGGGGAGCCAGGGACCTGGTACAGGGCAAGTGTCCGGAGATGCCCTACAAATTTGCTGCGAGCTGTGGGGGGTTCAAGGCTGCAAGCTCTCACCTACACAAATGCGCATATTCCCCTGGGGGCAGAGCTGGAGGAATATGGGCTCCCTTGCCAGGGTGGGGCTGCGTGAGAAGGTCAGAGTATCCTTCAATAAGAGACACCTGGGAGCCTTGACTGAGGGAGGAGCCTCGGACCAGGCAGGCAGGCTGGTCCGAGCAGGGACCAGTTTTAAATGGAGTGTCAGAAATATCTTTGGGGTGTGAGCTCTCTACACCCTGAGGCCATTCAGTTGGGGGGGGTCCTGCCAGAGTCCCATGGGCCTGGGGGTGTCCCCTGCAGCCCACGGCCTGCTAACAAGGTGCGGTGTGTGAACTGGGACCCTGCATGCGGGGGCAGCACAGGGGAGCCAGGGCCCTGGAACAGAACTCTGTTGGGTGAGGCCTGCTTACAGGAAGGGGCTTCAGGGACTACCCAGCATCTGCCTAACTCCACGCCTTCACCTACACAAGTGTGCATATTTCCGCGGGGGGTGGAGCTGAAGGCATGTGGGCTGCTTTGTCAGGGTGGGGCCCCACATGGGCTGGTCAGGAACCCTCCAGTGACAGACACCTGGGAGCCTTGCTTTCTGCAGGAGCCCTAACCATATCACGTAGCCGTTCTGAGTGGGGACTGACTGGTGCTGGTATAAAGCTACTACTAGAAAAGATTTTCAGGGAGTGGGCACTCTCTATACCCAGGGATATGCACGCAACATGGATGGCCCAGGAACTACATAGATGTAGCCCATCAGCCCCGCCCCTCAGGCCTCAGCAGCCATACATCACCTTCCTTTTTGGGACTGGTCTGAATCCAAAAGGCCCGGAGGTCCCAGCAGCCAAAGGCTGCCTGGCCCAGTGCGGGCTGTGCAGGGGCCACAGTGCAGGTCAGGGGAGCGAGGGACCTGCACCAGGCAACTGTAAGGAGAGCCTGGGTCAGAGAAGCGGGCTACTGGGGTTACTTGGCGTCTGCCTAATGCCAAGCCCTAAATGACACAAATGCCCATAATCTCCCTCAAGGCAGAGCTGGAGGCATCTGGACTGCCTTTCCAGGATGGGGCTGTACTGGACCGTTGGGCTACCCTCCAGTAAGAGACACCTGGGAGCTTTGATTGCGCGTGAGCCCTGGGACCCCATCAGACAGCAAGTCCAAATGGGGTCCTTGAGGGTCCTCTTGTTCTGCCTCTGTGGCATTGGGGGATTGCTCTCTCCTTCTATGATACAGCCTTCCTTCACTCCCCATTGCCTAGACTGAGGTCCATGTTCTTCTTGTCCCTCCCAGGAAGGTGGACACCACTCTGTGGGAGCTGACGTGGGGTGGACCAGCTTAACATCCTGGAGAACCCCACTGCCAGAGGCAGTGGGAGCCGAGGGACCAATAATGTGGCTTCAGGCTTCAGACCCCCTGGGTTTGAATTATGGCTCTATCACTTAATAGCTGTGTGATCTTCAGCGAATTACTTAACTTCTCTGAGCTTCAGTTACTCATCTGAAAAATGGAACTGACATTACTTTCCATCAGGATGGGTAGATGAGTAAATGAGAAAATATATGTAAAGTTTTTAGCGCAGTGTCTGGTGTACAGTTGGTAGGCAGTGGTTCTAGTCAGCTGAACTTCTTGCTGATTGGCCAGTTGCTCAGCTCTCGGGGAGGGTGACGTACGGCTGCTGAGGTGGGAGGGCTGTGGCTGTATGGGCTGCTTCTCTCCTAAGCAAATGTAGTTCCTGAGCCATCCATGTTGCCTCTCCGGGTCTGGACTCTCCACCTGCCCCAGTGGGAGTGCTCAGGCCCCTCTTCTTGTTTTTTTAACCCTAATTCATTGTTGGAGATTCAGAGTTTGGGCTGATCAGCCAGGCTGGGCTGATGATGCAACCCCCGGAAAGAATAGGAGCCTGGTGAGAGCAGCACATTGGAGGCACAGAGCCTTCTGAGCCTGTGGGAGTAGCAGGCTGACATATGTGGTATCAGCATCTGCACCTGAGATTTTATCTGAAAGTCCTGAATCACCTCTGAAGTGTCCCACTGTGAGAGGGAGGGCTTGAGGAAGCTTCTGGCACTGGGGCTCTCCAGAATGTGGAATAGTCTGTCCTCCATCAGCTCTCATGTCCCCTCTTCTGGGCAGGCAGGACAAGAGAGGGAGGGATTTCTGCCAAAGCCAATAATAAGCAAGCAAGTTCTTCCCATCACTAAGGGAAAATGTAGTTACTTGCAGAGATGGGCTTGTTCACTCTGTTGCAAAACTGAGGTGACTTGGGGCTGGGGCATATATCCTGCTTGTCTAGCTCACTAGTATCTGAGGCATGACTGGAAGACATCTGATCAAGTGTGGAGTGAGCGCACATCAAACCCTCTCTGTAACCTCCTCCAAACAGAGGAATGACAGATCACACACACATATACACACACTCACAATCTTTGTGGACCAATAGTGAAGAATAAACCTATAGAGTAAGCTGATGAAGGATAGCCCAAGGGTAGAAGGAACTGGGTGTACATATAGGTTGGGCTTCAAAGCTCATGTGGGAATGGAAATAAGTATACCCCAAGCTTGGCAGGAGAATGGAGCCATGCTCACTGCCTGAAGCTGAGGTTGGGGCTGGTTGTCTTGTCTGTTTAGTGAACGGGGACTGAAAACACTCCAGAAGTGTGCTGCTTGCCCATGGTGCAGGAAGAAAAAGGGGCATCTTTGTCTGACCTGGTTCTGCACAGGGGAAAAGCATCAGGAATTTTTTTGGCTTAGAGAAAACACTTGAAACTCCATAAGACCTAGTCCTGAGTGTGTAAACTAGGAGGAATAGGCTAAGATAGCTGCAGAAGTATCTACCATAGAAGGACTTTTTCATGGAAAACACTGCCATGCAGAATGAGCTATAATATAAAAATGACAAAGGGCATGACGAAATTCATTATGAGGCATATTTCAGACTCAGCAACCAGAAAAATTCATAACACAAGAGATGGAAATAATGGATACTTTGAAAATCTACTGACTCGTGGCGTATCTCCATCCTCCCTTAAAATTTACCTGGGTGGGCAGTTTTTTTTCCTTGTCAGTTGATGACTTTTTGGGTCACTCTTAGGTGATAGAAAGCCCTATAGTCACTTTAACACAGTCACTTTAATTCAATTCATAATTAAAACTGCCTATTCCCAGTAATAAAAACATTGAACTCTTATGAGAGAGAAAGCTGCTTTTGTCTTTAGCAGGTTGGGTTCCTTACTTCAGGGAAGTGTGTGGTCCGTTTCCATTTCTTTTTTACCTCCTCTTCCTGCACCTGCTGCCATTATGGGCCCATCTGAGATTGGATTTCAAGAAGGATAGAGTGGAAAGGGGGCTCAGGAAGGGACTTACTTGTTTGGAACAGTTGAAAGCTCAGTTTGGGTTCCCTGGGACTGGTTGAGATTTAAAGCTGATTTCCTTCTCCTATGGACACTTTCATGAGCTCTTTGTAAGCTTTTCTGTTGAAATTCTCAGACTGTAAGTCCATGATGTAGGCAATGAATTTAATTTTTCCAGCTTTTGATGGTTACTTTTATGTGTCAACTTGACTGGGACATGGGAATGCCCAGATATTTGGATAAACATTATTCTGGTTGTGTCAGTGAGGGTTTTTCTGAATGAGATTAACATTTGAATTGGTAGACTGAGTAAAGCAGATTGCCCTCTCCAATGTGGGTGAGGCTCATCCAATCCAGTGAAGTCCTGAATGGAATAAGAAGGCTGAGTGAGAAAGAATTCTCTCTCTGCTTGACTGTTTTCAAGCTGGGATATCAGTCTTCTCCTGCCTTCAGACTCAGACTGGAACTTATACCATTGCTCTCCTGGGTCTCTAGTTTGCCAAGTACAGATCCTGGGACTTCTTAGTCTCCATAATCCCATGAGCCAATTCCTTATTATCTATCGATCCATCTCTAACTCCCAGACTAATACAGATTTTGGTACTGAGAGTGGTTCTAGAGGAACAGAATTTTAAGGATGAATTTTCTGAATCGGTTTGGGGGTTTCTGGAATTGGTTCTCTAATTAGGTTTAAACATGCTAATGACTCTATTTCCTATAGTAAAGAGGACACTGACAATCCATGGCATAATTTGCCAATAAAGATGTGCAAAATATCATTATTGGACATTCTTAATCAACCACTAATAAACAAGGAGTTGGGTAACTGTATTTAGTATTTTCTAACATTTTTTTGAAAAATAACAAATCTAATGAGGTTGGCTGGTTGCTTCTAATGTTGCTGGACAAAGTGTCAAAAGAAAAGGATGAGCTCAGGGATTTGAATTCCCAGCTCAAATGCCACATAAATCACCTGAAAGCTTCTATGTGTACCCTGAAGGAGACTCTTATCTACTATAGTGGAAGAGTTGAAATTGCTGAAAATCAAATGCAGAATCTTAACCCTGCAATTGGCTGAATTATAATGTAAATTGAACACCCAGCCTTGTAGGGTATTAAAGTAAGGGCATAGATTGGGAAAGAATGGGATCCTGTAGTTTGAATTAGAGGTGTGTAGGAAGTTCCTGATGAAGCTGGGGACCTTGAGCCCCCAAATGTTGATGAATCTTTTTTGCCTGTGGAAGAGGCCTCCCTACCCCCAGTAGAAGCTGCCTTCCCACCCCTAGTGGTAGTGATTCCTTACTGAGAGAATTAACTCTGCATTGGCTGAGGAAGCTATAATGGCCACCCCTGAGGCAGTTGCCATGCAAGACAATGGTGAGTTTCTCAGGCCCCACAGCCACCTCCCACCTTGGCTTCTAGACCTATAACTAGACTCAAATCCCAGCAGTCCCTAAAGGTGAGGTACCAAGTGTGACCCATGAGGAGATGCACTACACTCCAAAAGACTACTTGAGTTTTCTAATTTGTGTAGACAGAAATCTGGGGAACACGTGGGAATGGATGTTGAGGGTGTGTGGTAATAGTGGAAGGAACATTAATTTGGATCATGTCAAATTTATTGATACAGGCTCACTAAGCAGAGATTCTGCATTTATGCTGCAAGCTCAAGGAGTTAGGAAGGGCTCTAACAATTTGTTTGGTTAACATAAACATGGACCAAAAGGTGGCTCACAGTGAGCAAAAGTTGGCACTCAGCTGCCAAAGGCAAGGTGAGTGTAGTTACTGCAGTGGACAGCAGAGTCAAAGCAGCAATCAAGGGGTGCCTGGGTGGCTCAGTAATTAAGCATCTGCCTTCGGCTCAGGTCATGATTCCAGGGTCCTGGGATCGAGCCCCGCATCAGGCTCCCTGCTCGGCGGGAAGCCTGCTTCTCCTCTCCCACTCCCCCTGCTTGTGTTCCCTCTCTTGCTGTGTCCCTCTCTGTCAAGTAAATAAATAAAATCTTTAAAAAAAAAAAAAAAGCAGCAATCAAGAATAGTCCAACTCAGACTGACCTATGGCGTTGGCTAGTTGCTCATGGTGTGAAAGTAGAAGTGAAAGTAGACAGGAAACCTACTAAATTTTTACTTGGTCTGTATGAGAAAAGTTCTAAGTCAAGTGAACAAGTTTAACCTGAATCATAAAAACAGAGTCATAGCTCCTCAATCAATTCCCAAACTTGAGCCAGTTTATAAACCCAGAACCCCTTGAATGAAGGGGAGGCTAGGTCTCCTTTAGGAAGGACCTTGGTACACAATCAAAAATGTACACTGTTAATCTTCTTCCCAGTCTTCCCCAAAGGGATTTATAGCCTTTAGGAGGGCAACTGTGCACTGGGGAAAAGGAAATAATCAGGGCTGTTGGGGACTACTGGACACGACTCTGAATTGACATTAACTCCAGGAGACCCAAAATGTCACTGTGGTCCACCAGTCAAGGATAGGGAGTTATGGAGGTCAGGTGATTTTTTTTTTTAAAAGATTTTATTTATTTATTTGTCAGAGAGAGAGAAAGTGCAAGCACAAGCAGGGGGAGCAGCAGGCAGAGGGAGAAGCAGGCTTCCTGCCGAGCGGGGAGCCCAATATGGGACTTGATCCCAGGACCCTGGGATCATGACCTGAGCCGAAGGCAACTGCTTAACTGCCTGAGCCACCCAGGCATCCCTGGAGGTCAGGTGATTTAATGGAGTTTTAATTTAGATTTGACTCATAGTGGACCCATTGGGACCTTGAACACATCCTGTGTTTATTTTCCTTGTTTTAGAATGAATAATTGGAATAGATATACTTAGCAGCTGGCAGAATCAATCAAACCCCACACTGGTTCCCTAATTGGTGGAATGAAGACTATTAGGATGGGAAAGGCCAAGTGGAACTGTTCCTACATAGGAAAATAGTAAATCAAAAACAATACCAAGTTCATGGAGGGATTGCAGAGGCTAGTGCTACCATAAAGGACTTGAAAGAAGCAGGGGTCGTGATTCCCACTATATCCCCGTTTTACTCACCTATTTGACCTATTTGGAAGACAGATGGATCTTGGAGAATGACAGTGGATTATGGATTATCGTAAGCTTAACCAGGTTGTGACTCCAGGTGCACCTGCTGTACCCGACAGGGTTTCATTGCTTGAGCAAACCAACCCATCCCTGGTACCTAGTGTGCAGCTATTGATTTTCCCATTGCTTTTTTCTCAATACCTGCTAGTAAAGATCACCAAAGCAGTTTGCTCTTGCCTGGGAAGGCCAGCAGTACACCTTCCCTGTCCTACCTCAAGGGTATATCAACTCTCTAGCCCTGTGTCATAATTTAATTCAAAGACATCTTGATCACCTTTCTCTTCTATAAGGTATCGTACTGATCCATTACACTGATGACATTATGCTAATTGGATCTAGTGAACAAGAAGTAGCAACTACTCTAGACTTATTGGTCAAATATATGTGTGTCAGAGGGTGGGAAATAAATCTGATTAAAATTCAGGGGCCTTCTATGTCAGTGAAATTTCTAGGGGTCCAGTAGCGTAGGACATGTTGAGATATCTTTTCCAAGGCATCTGGCCTCTCTTACAACCAAAAATGTGGCATAATATGTGGCGACATATTCCTCATTTGGGTGTGTTACTGTAGCCCACTTACAGGGGCCCAAAAAGCTGCTAGTTATGAGTGGGGCCCAGACAAGAGAAAGCTCTACAACAGGGCCAGGCTGCTGTGCAAACTGCTCTGCTGCTTGGGCCATATGCTTCTGCAGATCCAGTAGGGCTTAAAACCGTCAGCGGCAGATAGAGATGCTGTTTGGAACTTTTTACATGCCCCTGCAGGTGAATCACAGCACAGGCCCTTAGGATTTTGGAGCAAAGTTCTGGATCTTCAATAGATAACTACATTCCTTTTGAGAAGCAGCTCTTGGCCTGCTCCTGGGCCTTAGTAGAGATTAAATGCTTAACTATGGGCAACAAACTTACCATGCGGCTGAGCTGCCGATCCTGAACTGGGTGTTATCTGACACCCCAAGCCATAAAGTTGGACACAACGGTACTCCATCATCAAATGGAAGTGGCATATATATTTGTGATTGGGCCCGAGCAGGCCCAGAAGACACAAGTAAGTTATATGAGGAAGTAGCCCAAATGTCCATGATCCCCACTCTTGCTACATTGACTTTTCCCTTTCAGCCTGTACCTTTGGCCTCATGGGGAGTTCCCTATGATCAGAAGAAGAGAAGATTTGGGCCTGGTTTATAATTATACAGGCACTATCCAGAAGTGGACAGCTGTAGCACTATAGCTCCTCTCTGGGACATCCCTGATGGAGGGTGGTGAGGGGAAATCCTCCCAGTGGGCAGAATTTGAGCAGTGGCCTGGTGGTTCACTTTGCTTGGAAAGGAGAAATGGCCAGATGTGCGAATATATGCTGATTCATGGGCTGTAGCCAATGGTTTGGCTGGATGGTTAGGGACTTGGAAGGAACATGATTGAAAAATTGGTAACAAAAAATTTGGGGAAGAGATATGTGGATATGTGTTTCTTGCCTCTGAATGGGCAAGAAACACGAAGATATTTGTGTCCCATTGAATGCTCACTGAATGGTGACTTTAGAGGAGGAAGATTGTAATAATCAGGTTGATAGGATGATCCATTAGGTGGATTCCATTCAGCCTCTTTCCCCAGTCATTCCTGTCACCATTCAATGGACTCATGTATGAGGTGGCCATGGTGGCAGGGATAGAGGTTATGCATAGACTCAGTAACATGGATTTCTCTCACCAAGGCCAACCTTGCTGTGGCCACTGATAGTGCTCAGTCTTCCAGCAGAGACCAACATCGAATGCCATATAGCACTATTCCCTGGGGTGATTAGCTTGTGACCTGGTGGCAGGTTGATTACATTGGATCACTTCCATCATGGAAGGGGCAGAACTTTTTTCTTACTGGAATAGACACTTATTCTGCTTATGGATCTGCCTTCCCTGTGTACTGCCAAAACCACCACCCATGGACTTACAGAATGCCTTATCCACTGTCATGGTATCCCACACAGTATTGCTTCTTTTTCTTCTTTTTTTTTTAAAGATTTTATTTATTCATTTATTTGAGAGAGAGAGGGAGAGAGAGAGGGAGAGAGAGGGAAAAAACATAAGCAGGGGGAGGGGCAGAGGCAGAGGGAGAGAGAGAATCTCAAGCAGACTCTGCTGAGTATGGAGCCTGACTCGGGGATCCATCTCACTTCCTTGAGATCATGACCTGAGCTGAAATCAAGAGTCAGACATTTAACTGACTGAGTCACCCAGGTGCCTCCAGAATTGCTTCTGATCAAGGAACTTCACAGCAAAAAAAGTGCTGCAATGAACCCATGCATATGTGGAATTCATTGATCTTACCATGTTCTACACCATCCCAAAGCACATGGCTTGATGGAACTATGGAATGGCCTTTTGAAGACTCAATTATGGTACCAACTAGATGGCAATACCTTTGCAGGACTAGGGTAAGGCTCTTCACAAGACTATTCTCTGAATCAGTGTCCCATATAAAGTAGTACCTTTTTTTCCCAAGCCAACATTCATGGGCCCAAGAATCAAGAGGTGGAAATGGGAGTGGCACCACTCATTATTACCTCTAGTGACCCAATAGCAGAATTTTTGTGTTTCCTGTTCTCATGACCTTATGCTCTGTTGGCCTAGAGGACTTAGTTACAGAGGGAGGAAAGCCTCCACTATTGAACTGGAAGTTAAGACCACTGTATGGCTACTTTATAGTCCTCATATCTCTGAATCACCAGGCAAAGGAAGGAGTTACTGCGCTGGCTCATCTTGACCACCAAGGGAAACTGGACTCCTACTCCACAGTGGAGGTAACAAAGTGTATGGAATACAGGAGATCCCTTAGGGTATCTCGTATTACCATGTGCTGTGATTAAGCTCAATGGAAAACCATAACAGTCCAACCCAGGCAGGACCACTAATGGCCCAGATCTTTCAGGAATGAGCGTTTGAGTCACTTCAGCAGGTAAAGCGTCAGCTGAGGTACTTGTTGAAGGCAAAGGAAACAGGTAGCAGAAGAAGATGGTTATAAATACCACATGACCAGATACAGAAATGAGGAGTCTGTCTCAAGTATTCCTCCTTATTGTGTTATGGATATGTTTATAGGTGTGTGTGAGTGTATAAAGCAAATATCTTTGTTTTCTTCCCTCTTTTATTCCTTTATCATGCAACATAAGATATATTGACTTTATATCATAGTATTTAAGTTATGGGATATCAGAGAGAAGTAAACAGTACACAAGGACTTTATCTCCTTGAGAATTAGTGTGGTTTTAATTGTATGCGGGATAGTTATATCATGTTGGGTGGCATTATGACCTTGTTATAATCTTTATTTGTAGATAAAGCATGTTTTAAGGAGAGGCATATGAATGCCAAATTGACAAGGAGTGGGCTTGTGATGGTTAATTTTGTTTCAACTTGACTGGGCCATGGGGTACCCGGATATTTGGATAAACATTCTGGGTGTGTTTGTGAAGGTGTTTCTGGATGAGATTAACATTTGAATTGGTAGACTGAGTAAAGCAGATTGCCCTCTCCAGAGTATGTGAGCCTCATCTAATCCACTGAAGGCCTGAAGAGAGTAAGAAGGCTGAGTAAGAAAGAATTCTCTCTTTGCCGGTCTTCAAGCGGGGATGTCAGTCTCCTTCTGCCTTCAGACTGGGACTCCGACTGCAACTTACACCATTGCTCTCCTTGCCAACTGCAGATCTTGGGACTTTTCATCCCCCATAATCATGTGAACCGATTTCCTTATTATCTATCTATCATCTATCTATCTATCTATCTAGTTCTGTTTCTGTGGAGAACCCAAACTAGTACACAGCAGCACTTTACTCCTTGGCATCTGGTTTTCCTAGATGTTGCCATCTACTCTGGATTCACAGGCCCTTTGGCCTCCTCAGAGTGAGCCAGGCACCCACCCTCTTTGTTCCCCAACAGCAGCGAGCACATTTCTGCCTCTCTGCATGGAATCCTAAAGTTGGGCTTTAGAGATAAATTGCCCCCACTTCACCTTTCCCCAGCAGTGAAACTCAGAGCACTCCAGCAGCTCTCCAGAGACATCCTCCTTACAAATCCTTTGAAATTTCCAACAACTCAACCCTTTTTATAGCCTCTCAATGGGTGACAGTTATAATATTTGGATATTACTTTTAAGTTTAACATCATGTTACATATTGAAGAAGTAAAGAGGGAATAGCATCTTTGCAACGAGACCAAGAGATTATTCAATATGAACATGGGGGTTAGATATCACATACAAGGTGTTCTAGAACTCTCGAGATAAAGTTTGGGGACTCAGGAACTGAGGGGTCAGTGATAAACCTTCATTTGGAGATTTGGGGAACAGACACCTTCCCCTTAAAATGTGATATGAGATAGGCCCCTAAATCTAAGGGCGGAAGTAAGGAAAGAAAACTTATGCATTGACTAAGTTTAAATATAAAATGCCTGACTTCATCCCTGACAGACCACGATTCTACTTTCTGCCATTGGGAGGAAAGGAAACTCCAAATAAAGGTAAAACTGAGCTATGTAACAATAACAAAAAAGTCGTATCATGTATAATGTATGTATATACACACACATATACACACACATGTGTATATATGTATGACTTGTCATATATACTGTTACATATATATTGTTACATATGTGTATATGGTCTTATTAGGTTCTGTTCTTTATTTTTTAAAGATTTTATTTATTTATTTGACAGAGAGAGAGAATGAGAACAAGCCGGGGGAGCAGCAGGGGGAGCTGCAGAGAGAGAGAGGGAGAAGCGGACTCCCCGAAGGGCTGAGTCCCGACGGTGGTGGGGCGGGGGGGCTCCATCCCAGGATCTTGGAATTATGACCTAAGCCAAAGGCAGACGCTTAACCGACTGACCCACCCAGGCGCCCTCTTTTCTTTTTTAAATTCCAAACACTGCTGCAATGACTATCTTTGCACATTTGTGTGAGTATATGTAGGACGGATTCCCAAGTCAGAGGGATATGCAATGTAAAGTTGGATTCCACTTACGTGTTCGATTCAATTCCTCCATTTCTCTTTCTCAATGACCTGCCTTTATCCTGAAATGGGATGAGAGAGTCATGGCTTCAATTTCTCCCTCTCCTTGCCAAGTTAAGATATTTAAACATAACGTGTGGGTTTGTCTATCACCACAGCGGTGTTGAAAGTAAATATTTGTTTCCCATTCAGTCCTCTTCCTGGATATTAGTATCTAGACCAGCGCATTGTTCAGGTTTCCGAGCCCCTTCCCGAGCAACCCGCCAGAGCGCCTGTAGTTCCCAGAGAGGCCACTAGGTGTCAATGTAGGTCTTGGTTGCCGCCAATTCGTGGCTGCCGTTAATTTGGTTCGGTCTCGGTGGAGCCTCAGCGTCCTCACCCGCAAAATAACAGATGTCCGTGGAGCAGGGCACTTTTCTCGGGAAGGACTCCAGGGAGCTCAGGAGTTTGCATACGAAGCCGAGGGAGCGAGGGGCTCTGATAATGATATTCAGCGTCTAACGGAGTCGCTCACAGGCAGAGCCGGGGTCTCTCCCAGCTTTGATATATGAGATTATTATGGAGAGGTAACGCAGACCGAGTGATGCTGTGCGCTGGATTGCGAGATGGATTCCTGTGTGAATTGTGAGGCCTGGCGCAGCAGACATGGTCGCTTCACATGCCGACGAGGGAGCGGGGTGGGGAGAGAGAGGTGCCATGGGGGCCGCCGGGGACCCAGGACTGCCATGGAGGGCCAGGCATTCTCTCAGTTCGTTCTCAGCAGCTGGAGACTGGGCCTCTCCCCCGGCTGCAGGGGGAGGCTGGACCCGGAGGAGCATTTCTCCTCAGTCCGGGGGCAAGTCAGTGGGGCAGAGGGGCTGCCAAGTGGTTGCTACTCTGAACTCCAGAATCTTGACTGAATCAGTATTAAACTTACCTAGGGTAGCTCTTCAATCCAGGACTTTATGCAGTGATAAGAGTAAATGGAGGAGTGAGCAGGCACTCTGGAATGTGGTCTCAGTAGAGGTTCTCTGCAGTTGACCTCTAAGGACAGTGGGTGCAGGGCTGGTAGGAAGCTCTTGAGGGAACTGGTAGATCCCCCTCTCCACTCCCCCCCCCGCCCCAAGGGTTGCCAATAAAATAGCCTTACTTCTCTCTTCCAGTGTGTGCCAAGCCTCTTTCATGGTCCACTCTATTTAGACTGAAATGTTGATTTCTTGTTTTAAGATTCTTATGTTGGAGTCTGATTACCATCTTGAAATAAAAATTCTATCCTCTTGCTTTAATGTTTCTACCTACCCTGTGAGTCCATCTTCCTTCTGAGCTCTGCAGATCTAGGGGTCTCTAGCAGAGGCATGCCTTCACAGGGCCATACAGCCCTGTTACACTCCTCCAGGGCATCAGGTACTATACACCTTATATCCCTATGGGGCCTCAGCATCCTCTTTCCAAATATAAAATATTATATTATATAAGGCCTTAATTTGCATAACTAAGTAGGGTCCCCTCAAGGGCCCCAAGCTGACTTGCTATCCTTATCCAATGGACTAAGAGGCCACTGGTATAATGTGTTCAATTTTGAACTCACTTTGGACCTAGTTACTTTTACTGTTGACAGAAAGCTCCTTTGTATCTGTAGATACTCTTCTGTAAATATTAACTCTTTATTTGTTGATTTCTATGGATAGGCACATAGGCAATAACTCTATTTTCAAATGAATGAATGCAGAGTTCTTGCTTCAGGACAGTGTGGAATGAATGGTTGTCAGCCTGACAGGAGGGGTGAGTGGAGGGGCTGTGTGGGCCTTGTTCACTCCCATTCTCTCATTCTTTTGCTCTCTCTCATTCCTTGGCCTCTCTCCCTGAATGAGCACTCAGCCTGTTTCTGGTGTCTGGAGGTTGGGTACTTTGCCCTGCTTAGTGTTTTTTCTGCTACAATCTACAATGGGAGGGGCATTTTAAATTACATTGGGTAGAGTCTTCCTCTTGGGTCTGGGACAAAACACAGGTACCATGGCACTTTCTATATGGCAGACACCATTAAATATGCCTCCAGGCGCTAGCAGTTGAGGGTAAGGAAGAGGGGGTATGTGTGTGTGGGGGGGGGTTGGGGTGGGGATATTGGGGTTTCTGATGTAACCATTTTATGCTCAGTGTTATGCAGAAGGCAACATAAATATGGTTCACTGATTGGCAGGCAGTGAGTTGGGTCATGGTATCACCAAAGAGGTGAGGGGGTTAGAGAGTGCTGGGAATACAGGAGTTAGAGGCTAGAGAGAATTCTGGTGGTCTGGATCAAGCTCTGGAAAATATCTAAGACTCTTTCCTAGCATTCAGTCCTGTCTAGGACTTGTAAACTGATGTCCGTTTGGAGGATCTGAGTTCCAGAAGGGCAATGTGGGCCATTAGGGCAAAAGCGTAGTGCAGCTGGGAGAGAGGTGCACAGGAATGTTGAAAGAGATCCTAGAGGATCTGTGTGGAGCATTGAGAGTGTCCCCTCCACAGGTCCTCCCTCAGCCCTTGTGCGTGTTGTTTGAAACTGGAGCCATCAGTGCCCACCCTCTTGGGCAAGTGATGAACAAAACTCTCAGCCAGACTACACTGAGGATTCATCTTCCTTTCGGAGGCCTGACTCTCCAGTCTCTACCATGTCCTCAGACCCAACTTTCTGGAGATTCTGTGCCTCATAGAAGATCCCTTCCTCTTAGTATCAACTCCAGTCTGGGATCTGGGCTTTGCTTGGGGATGAGGGCTCAGCCAGAGCTTCAGTGGGATCCCCAGCTAGCACCTCAGCTGCTCCCTGCTGAGGAAGGAAGCCCAGAAATGTATAGAGAGGACACACTATAGTGATTGTGAAACCTGGCCCTTAGGCATTGGACACATACAGTCGGCATGGAGGATGTCACTGCGCATTGAGTCCACTCTGGGCCTCTCATAGATAGGGATACAGAGGCCCAGAGACATGATTACTCTTAACTCACTGGGGCTTCTTCAGCCTCATGGGCTCCTGGCCCTGGCGGCCTTGGGTGGTTTCATCACTAGTTATCCTTCAAGTGTCTGCCTTCCTGGGTCCAGGAAAATGGGGAAATGTGTTATTGCCTGAACACCCTCAAATAGTTTCCCACAATTTTGAACGCCCCCCCCCCCGCCCCGCCCAGGCAGGTCAGGGTCTTCAGAGGAGGGTCAAAAGTTCCCTAACAATGCAGCTGGGGTCCACTCTGCTGCACAATCGGCTTCTATTGGAACAAACGTCAGGTTGAACTGCCTCAGTTTCCCTAGACTGATCAGTTCTTGGATATTAAAGAAGAAATGGCCCAGATTCACACTGGGCCTCCATGTCTCCTCCATTCTCTCAGCTAAGAGTGCATTACCAGGAGCGCCTGGGTGGCTCAGTTGGTTAAGTAGCCAACTCTTGAATTTGGCTTAGGTCATGAACCTGGGGTCCTGGGATTGAGCCCCACATCGGGCTTTGTGCTCAATGCGGAGCCTGCTTGAGGATTCCCTCCCGCTGCTCCTCCCCCCACTTGCTCACACGCACGTGTACACTCTCTTTCTCTCTCTCTCAAATAAATAAATAAATCTTTAAAAAAAAAAAGAAAAAAGAGTGTAGTACCAAATCCTCTTTTTTTTTTCTTTTGCAGTGGGGGAGGGAATTACTCTGTACATTTTAAAACAGTAATGAAGGGGTAGAATCGTAACAGGTAGCATTTAACAAGTTCATTCAGCTTGGCCATAATGCTCTGCAAGTACCTCCTGAATCACGCTAAACTATGGAAAAGTCCATTTTGAAAAACCCACAAATTTGATTAATTCATGTTTGATGTTCCAGTTTTATTCATCGGGGATAATATGTGGTATGGGTTGAATCTGTAGCAAAATTTTTTTTCTTTTTTTAAAAATAACAAATGACATCCTGTGGTCTCTTTTCCTTTTTTACTTATTTGTTTTTTTACCACAAGTACAATGCACACCGATAAAAAAGATGTACGTCGCATGTATCCGTGATAATAGCCATGGCAAAGGCAGTCTGAGGCATATTAACAACAGACTTATCTATGGAGCAGCACCTTATGTAAGATGCATTTTCCTCTAGAGCCAAGCAGCAAAGAATCCACCTACATGAGCAGATAATTGGCCCCTGGGCCCATGTGCAGCCCAGCTGCAGGCCCACGGTGGGAGTAGTTTTCTTACCTACATAATTGACACAACAAGGATACGATTTCTTTCATTTAGCACAACAGAAGCTAACATGTAAATTGGCACTTGATGCTTTGCAGTCTGGCTATACTAATGTCACCTATGGAGTCCAAGATAATTTTAGTGACATCTTTCTTTTCTCTGGGGAAGAAGTGTGCTTTCTGCCAACGTCCATCTGACAAGCGTGGATAAACAGTTGCATGGCAAGTGGAGACAGTGTATTTCAGGTTTTCTTGAATTGAGTCACTCAAGATGTTTTTTATAATCACCCCCCACCCCACCAAAGAAAGATATAGGGCTACATAATGATCGAAGTTGATGGGATAACCTTGAGTCCCTTCTTTCCTGGTGGCGGGAGGCTAATTGAACTGTGGTAAACAAATGGATCATCTAGGAAAGCCAGTAACTTTCATCCATGCAACTCTGTGCGCCTTAAGGGTGTGGCATGGTTAGTGATGTGACACTGTTCATCTCCAGCCTCCCCCATCTAATCACAGCCACCTGTTCAGCCCCACGTCCTATACAACACTCAGCAGACCAGCAGCACCATGCCTATGGTGCTCTTCATTCTTCCATGCATTCCATCCCTCACTGAGTGGAACGCTTACATAGGCTGCTGTCTCCCCTTCCCACTTCAGTTCTCCACTCCCCGGCCTTCCTTGGCTTCTCTGTCTTTTCTACACTCTCCGTCTCTAGCAGCCCTGCATTGATCACTTTCCAGATCCAACATGAAACCATTCTGCTGAGCTGCCAACCCACCATCTCCACTGTTTGCTTTCTTGTTCCTTATGCAGACCTCCAGGCCTTTTCATGAGAGTCAAGGAGGTTGAGTCAACATCTCACCTCAGCTGGATATGCTAAGAGTCATGTTGAACTTTTCCTCTTGGGGCCCCTCTATAGCATTTCCATGGAGGTGCCTTTGATCCTGGACACCCCAAGGCTTGGTCTGTTTCTATCTCCCCATGACTCAGAGGGGTCTCTGCCTCCACCTTTCATACTTTAGTGACTCTGTTATTCCTTATCTCCCTTTGGCCTGATTCTCCCTCAGACTATAGTCCTTTCTTCATCTTCCATTGCTGGACTTTTCTGAGTGAGCAGCATTTCTGCCTCCTTTTCTCTACCACCTGCATACCTCTAATCTTTTCACATTTAATTTCCTCTCCTTCCATTTTGTGAAAACCAGTATTTTGAAGGATACAGATGAGGCTATGTTTAGACTCGGGGGCTTTTCCTCAGACCAGTGACAGGCTTGGTCCTCTGTGACCATTATATCCTTCATCTGGTAGACAGAATAATGTCCTTCCTAATCCCTGGAACCTGTAAATATGTTACCTTACTGACAAAAAGGACTTTGCGGATGTAATTAAGTTAAGGATCTTGAGATGGGGAGATAATCCTGGGTTATCTGGGTGGTCCCAATGTAATCACAAGGCTTCTTATAAGGAAAAGAGGGAGACAGAAGAGTCCAATTCAGGGAAGGAGCCAAAAGGATGGAAAAAGAGGCCAGAGTAATGCCAGGTCATGAGCCAAGGAATGCTGGCAGCCTCCAGAAGCTAGAAAAGGCAAGGGATGGAGTTGTTTGTAGAGCCTTCAAAAGGAACACAGCTCTGCCAATATCTTAATTTTAGCCCCATAAGACACATTTCAGACTTCTGACCTCTAGGACTATGAGAGAATAAATTTGCATTGTTTGCATTGTGAGTTTGTGGTAATTTGTTACAGCAGTAATAAAAAACCAATACACTTCTCAAAACTCTCTTCTCCCAAATGGAAACTTCTGCTTCTTCTGCTGGTCCTTTTGAGTCTATCCCTTCCAAAATGGCAGAGCCATAAGCCTCAGCCGTCTTCTCTTGCTGAGCATTTAGCATTTTCACAATGAATATTTGTAGAATTAGTCTCTCTGTTTAATGATACCACTGTATTTGGCACATTTGGGGATAACTGTCTCACTAACACTCTCAGAGAATCTTCCTCCACCCATAGTCCCTGCTACATAGGCAGTAGGCCATCTGGCCCTGCCCCAGTCATAGCTGATTGCCACAGGGATGTGCACCTTATCTAAGGGGAGTTCGTTGCTAAGCTTGCCTGGAACACAAAATGTGAGTTGGGCTGGTCAGATGCCACTCAGGGGAATCTAAGTGATACCAAGGAAGTTTTCAGTTCATCGTAGGCACTGGAGCAGAAGGACTATGGGAGAGCTGTGTCTGGGGTGGCAACGAAGGGCTAGATGAAGTTTGGGAAAGGGGGCAACTTAGAGGTAGCTGATTAGAGGACAGGAAGGGGAGTGGAGGTAGTCAGAGAAGTTGAGGAGCCACTAATGGGAGAGGAGGTGAGAGTGTGTCTTGGAGTGGCCTTGGTTTCACCTTCCCTTTTCTGCATTTCTCTGAGATGCTTCGTGTCCTCATAAAAATCCTTTTCTTAAGCTAGTTTAAATGGATTTCTGTTCCTTGCAACCAAGGATGCCTAACTAGAATGATTTGTATTTGTCCAGTTGCTCAAGCCAGAAACCTGGGGGTCTGCTTTGACTCTCCTTGCCTTTTCTCTTCCTTCCTTTCTTTTCTTTTCTTTTCTTTTCTCTTCCTTCCTTTCTTTTCTTTTCTTTTCTTTTTTCTTTCTTTCTTTCTTTCTTTCTTTCTTTCTTTCTTTCTTTCTTTCTTTCTTTCTTTCTTTCTTTCTTTCTTCTTTCTCTCTTGGATTTATTTATTTGAGAGAGAGAGAGAAAGAGATAGTGTGGGTGAGCATGGGGAGGGGCAGATGGAGAGAGAATCCTGAAGCAGGCTTCCTGCCAACACTAACACTGAAACCATGGGGCTCAATCCCAGGAAGCTGAGATCATGACCTGAGTGGAAATCAGGAGTTGGCCACTTAACCGACTGAGCCACCCAGGTGCCCCTCTCCTTGCTTCTTCTGTTGTCCTAGAGACTGAAGGAGGAAAAGAAGGAGAAGGAGGAGAACCTGGGACAGATCCAGAGACATACCAATGTTTAAGGAATGGAAGAAGAATCTTCAAAGAAGGATGAGAAGGAGCAGTCAGAGAAGTAGGAGGAAAACTAGAAATGCATCCTGAAGCATCCCTGAAGTGATGTGGTTAGAAGCCTTAAATGTCATAAGATCCTAAACCAAATTGCTCCAAAGGAGCACTCTGGGTGATGAGAAAGTAAATAGCTTTCTGTAAATCCAGTAACTCAAGACTGGGAGCTTAAAGAAGAGCATTTGGGTGCAGGAATACATAAGCCATCCTCTGGTGGAAGCCAAGGAAACTCATTTGTTAACACCAACTACAGAAATACATATAGGGACAGGAAATGAGTGATGAAGGATTTTGACTAGGTCTGACCTTGAGCTCCTCAAGGTCAAAGTATGTATCTTCACCAACCTATTTGTAGTGCCACTTGAGCTCCTGGCATTCATACTTCATTGTTTCCACATATTGAACATTTAGGTGTGAGGAACATAGTAGGAATTCAGTTGGACAAATTAAGCTGTTTTTACATCATGTTCTGAAAATTTTATTTTATTTTATGTGCATTTTAAAAAACTCCAGATTTTCCTGGCTGACAACTTTAGCTCTAAGAATGCATGGGAGGAAGAGACAATTTGTTTAGAAGTAAAGACAGTTTCAAATTGCCAATGAAGGAATCCAGATTTTGAGCAAGTATTGAATTGTGTGATAATGAAAATATTTCATGAAACATATTGTTGTTGGATGGATCCATACAACTAAACTTTTAATACAAAGATACTCCTTATTAAAAATTTTAAGGATAAAGTCCTCTCTGACATTAGGTTGGATGTATCCCTGAATGAAGGGGGTGCCCTGAATTTTCCAGGGTACAACTCTGAGGTCACAGCAATCCAGATGGATTCCATTGTCCCACCAAATGAGATTCAACATGGACCCCTGACCTTCGACAGTGGAAAATAAACTCCCTCCCTCCATGACTCACTTTGGAAAAAAGAGAAGAGGAACGATAATAAAATGTGCTCTTTTGGAGATTCTGGGAGCATAAGGACAGAAACCTTGGGGGCAGCAGGCTTAGGTTGGGTTGAAAACACACGGGAGTGATTCTGTGTCCATAGGAAGCCCTCCAGGTTGGCCGCAGCCTGGCTTTGTGAGAGCTTATTAGGATGCAAGGCAGTCATGCAGGCTTGTTCATGGAGCTTGTCTCACCTCTGTCCTCTCAACTCTGCCTAGGCCCATTCCTAAGTGTGAAAGTTCCGATTGTTATCTTGGTTACAGAATCCCATTCCTTGTCTGTTTTCTTTTGCCCTTATCCTCACATTTCTTTGAATGTCCTTTCATGGGACGCCTTGATCTGCTCCCAAAGAAATGCAATTATCAGAAATCAACCTCTCTCACCCATTTCTGCCCTAAGCAGCTTTTGCCCACTGGTGAATTTCACATTGTACTGAGAAAGTCAGCAACTAATACTAATAACAATAAAATATGTTTGTATTTTTTAGATGACTTTTTCCACTGGGGACTCCCTGGTGAGAGCCAGACGCTGAGCAGAGTGAGTGTGTATATGAGCTGGAAATAGAGAGCAAGAAAGAGACCTGGCCGGCTGAAGCCTTTCCTTGACAGCTAATTTCCATTTTTTGGTATCAAGGGGTCTGTGCCAGTAATTGGCATGCAGATTGTGTCTGATGGGCCTGTTATACAGAATAAAGGAATCTGCTAGTTAGAATAAGCCAACCCCAGGCTGATGGATGGGGCATAAGGAGGTCATTGCAAAAGAGAAATGTGTGTGTCTGTGTGTGTGTGTGTGTGTCCCTGTGCGTGCGTGTGTTTCACAAGAATTCCTACCCCCTCCCTTCTCCCTCTTTATCCAGCAAACTCTAATCTTTCATATTGCATCGAGACAAATGTTGCTCCATTTCTCTGCCTCTCTGTTTTTCCCTTGAAGGGATATTTGATGGAACCCACTCCAGGTTTTAATAAAGTGTGGGGGCAAAGGAGAAATTAAAGCAGTGTCATGGTTTGTTAGCAGCCCAGGATCTTCCAGGATGGGACCAGGCTACAAATTATACTCTGGAATTAATTGGCAGAAGGTAGTTCTCCTGTCCATCAATCTTAATCCAAAGGCGTGGTAGAAGCAGCTATTGGCTATCAACAGGAAAACGTGGGCTGCTCTCCATTTCCCCTTTGCTTTGTCTAAGTCTTTAGTCCGATTAGGCAGCCATTTTCTTGACCCCTGCCCCCCATGCCTCCGGTAGGTAGGAGTCGTGCTATTTGCTGTTAACTTTTAGGTTAGCCAGACAATTCTAGGCATCCTCCTAAGCTGGATGCTTCCAGTTCAGGTGCCCACTGAGAATTGCAGGGGTCCACAGCTGGGCTTGCCATAGCCTTGGGAAGCTGAGAGAGAATTTAGCTTCCTTTTCCAAAGTTTTTGTGTTTTCCAAACACTACAGAGTTAACTCTTATAAATACTATATATGTATGTTAGATACACTACCATGTTTAGGGTAAGATTTAAAGAAACACAAAAATATAGGAAGAACCAATTTGCTTCTGTTTACCCATCCCTGGTTTGCCCCCAGATTGGAATAGATGGTATTGACTCTTGCTCGTTTTGTCTGGGTTGTGCCAGAACATTGGTCTATCACATTTAGACAGTGTGGGAAGTTTTGTGCCTCTTCCAGGGCTTAGCTTTCCCTGAGAGCCCAGATCTCTGCCTCTTCATATAAGGGAGAAAATAATTCTATGCTCCATAAGCCTGAGTCCATCTTCCCTGGCACAAAAGAGAAGCACTCCTCTATGTTGACCTCAGAAATCCTGGGGATGGACCTTTCCCAATTAGAAAGGAGTAATTTTCTAATGTCTAGCTCCCTTCTGTCTGACTATAAAACTTAAGTTGATCACATTTGTTGAATGAATTTTTAAACTCCTATTTATAGTGTTTGTGGTCTTCCTTATAGTCTTTGGGCCTTGCCTCTGATAGTGCTTTTGACAATAAGGTACGTGAAGTTTTTCAAAAGACTTTTCTTAAAAAAAAAATAAAAAGACTTTTCTTTAAAAACATATTCAAGCAGGACCCTGTAATATTTTAAAAAAGAAATAGATGAGTCGCTTATAGAAAATTCTTTGCTCTCTTATTTTTTATTAGATAAATTCAGTTGTGTCACTGAGCAGACAACTGCAAGTGTTCTAAAATTCTTCCTTTGTCAGCTGAACTGATCCAGAAGGGTCCCGTGGGGCTATCTCTTTGGGCCATGTCTTCCCACAAGGCTGTCCTAACAGGTGGATGCCGAAGAAACACTTCAGAGGGTCAAAGGCATATCTGACCTGGTCCTACCCTTCTGCTTGGCTCTGCAAGCAGATTTTTTCCCCCCTTTGGTAATCTCACTAACCCCTAAGGGTGGGGCCAGTGTTACTTAATTCTTTTTCACTTCCAACAGCATATAGAAAAGTGCTCTGTCCAACAGAGGGGCTGGAGAGAAAGTAGAATGAGAAGGGAAATAGAGGAAGAGCAATGGTTAGAAGCCAAGGAGCAGGAAGGAGAAGCAGGTAAAAATTAAGGCAAAGAAAAGGAGAAGAGAGAAAGAGAGGAGAGACAGGAGCAGAGAGGGAAGGGAGCTGGATAGCAACCTCCCAGACCCCATTCTCCCCGTGGAGGCTGTCTGCCTCTCTGCCCCCTGCCAGAGTACCCGCTGCTCCAGGACATTGTTGCGCCACCAACAGGACTGCAGGTCAAACAGGAGGCAGTAAATGCCAGGATTTCTTTGAACTCTGCATAGCCCCTGCTTAATGCCTTCCCCTGCTGAGGAGAGACCTCCCTGGCCTACTTCCGCCAAGTGTACCAGAGTGTCTTCTGTCGACTGCTGATGTAGATAGCATTTTCTGTCTCTCTCTCAGACACATCAGTATCTGGGAGTTCTTGCTTTGTAACTGGAAGAGCATAGAGGTGTTTTTGGAGGCAGGAGATGTAAAAAGGAACAGGAGGAGACTGGGTGGGTGGCCTGGTGTCTGCTTAAAGTTCAGCTCAGTGGATTGGGCATAAGGCCCTGTGGGCTGAGAGTGGGGGACCCCTGGAAGACACAGAGGTCCCTGCTGGTGCCTGTTTCCTCCAGGTTGCCCAGGCCTGGGGGTGGGGGTGGAGGTGTTTTAGGAGTTGATGGGGCTTACCTGGTGAGACCCTGGGAGCTGACAAAGCTGCTTTGGGACCCAGGTGATAAGGAGAGGCATAGAGCTGGGAAGAGACCATTTCCCCACTTCTGCATGGGGCTCAGCACATGAGGGCACCTCTGGAGGGTGGCTTTGGAATCACCTGTCAGAGCACCTGTGGCCTGGATGAAGGCATCCCTCCATGGGCTGGCAGAGGTGAGGCTCCTTGTGGGCAGGGCGATAGGGACAAATTAGATGTGGGGTCCAGACGAAGGGAGGGCTGATGCTTGGTGGCAACTGCATAGACCAACTTACAAGTACCTGGCAGGCTCCCCTTGAGGATGCCCACAAATAACTGTGTGTACTTTAGGCCTGTCTCGGTCTCTGGAGTCCTGCTGTTTTATAGGGGGAATTATTAGGGCCATCAGAGGTCAAAGCTGATTTTCTAATTTCTGAGGCCACCCTCTCAAATGACAGAGATAAGAAAAGAAGGCTGCAGCTATGGGGAATAGGCCACTTGTCAAAAGTGTGGGTCTCCTTCTAACAAGGTGCCTTCCAGCAGGGGCCGCTGCAGTCACTGCCTCTCTCTGATGGCGTAACTGGGTGATGGACTTTACATATTTTACTACCCCAGCCTTGCCTCTGGACAGGGAGCCTCCTTCTTAAAAGTCCTTTCCCCTTGTGTTCTTGGAGTAGTAAAAACTTTAAACAAAGCTCTTTAGGGGCGCCTGGGTGGCTCAGTCGGTTAAGTGTCTGCCTTTGGCTCAGGTCATGATCCCAGGTTCCTGGGATCAAGCCCTGCATCAGGGCTCCCTGCTCAGTGGGGAGCCTGCTTCTCCCTCTCCCTCTGCCCCTCCTCCTGCTCGTGCTCTCTCTCTCTCAAATAAATAAATAAAATTTTCACCCAAAGAACAAATAATCCAATCAAGAAATGGGCAGAAGACTTTTCTCCAAAGAAGACATCCAAATGGCCAACAGACAGATGAAAAAATGCTCAACATTAATTGGCATCAGGGAAATACAGAGGAAAACCACAATAAGATACCACCTCACACTAGTCAGAATGGCGAAAATTAACAAGTCAGGAAACGACTGATGTTGGCAAGGTTGCGGAGAAAGGGGAACCCTCCTACACTGTTGGGAATGCAAGCTGGTGCAGCCACTCTGGAAAACAGTATGGAGGTTCCTCAAAAAGTTGAAAGTAGAGCTACTCTATGACCCAGCAATTGCACTACTGGGTATTTACCCCAAAGATACAAATGCAGTGATCCGAAGAGGCACCTGCACCCCAGTGTTTATAACAGCAATGTTCCCAAGAGCCCAAATGTCCATCAACAGATGAATGGATAAAGAAGATGTGGTATATATATATATATATATATATATATATATAAAATGGGATACTATGCAGGCATCAAAAAATTGAAATCTTACCATTTGTAATGACATGGATGGAACTAGAGGGTATTATGGTAAGCGAAATAAGTCAATCAGAGAAAGACAATTATCATAGGATCTCACTGATATATGGAATTTAAGAAACAAAACAGAAGATCATAGGGGAAGAGAGGAAAAAATAAAACAAGATGAAGCCAGGGAGGGAGACAGACCATAAGAGAGTCTTAATCGTAGGAAACAAACTGAGGGTTGCCTGAAGGGAGGGGGGTGGAGGGATGGCGTAACTGGGTGATGGACATTAAAGAGGGCACGCGATGTAATGAGCACTGGGTATTATGTAAGACTGACGAATCACAGACCTGTACCTGTGAAACCAAAAATATATTATATGTTAGTTAATTGAACTAAAAAATATGAAAAATAAAACTGTAGGGTTCAGGTGGGCCTTGTTTTATGCCCTGTTGATTTTTTTTGTGTGTGTGTTCTTCTTCATTGTCCTGCCTGCCATAACTTTTGGCAACTCTAGAGAGCACCAAGGCTAGCCAATGAAAATTAAGGAAACCCTTGTGCAAGTTATAAAAAAGTGCCCTTTCCTTGGGAGAAGAGCCCCATGTGGGGTACATAATGCAGTGAGTGAAGCACAGGCTGAATTTGAGCTGCAGTCCTTCCTTGTCCCAGTGCCCTGTATGGAATGAGCTAGAAGGGGTGCTGGCCTCTTCCACCTTCTCACTTGTCGAGGGTACAACCATCGTCATATGATCGCATGCCTCATTTTCAATATTATTTTCTTATTGCCTACTTTGAGTTTTGTTAACTTTTACTAAAAATGATCTTCCTTTTTCTCCATAAGTATGTGCTTTTAAAATGTTGCTCCTTAGGGATATGAGTTTGTTACTGTGTTAACTACGTGGCCAGTCAGGTTTTAATTGAGAAAACAAAATCACTTTGGTTATTGCAACAGAAAGAATTTAATGCAGGAAATCGTTTCAGCAGGAGGTAGAGTTGTTGAGAAGACAAGCAGTGGATGGAAGAAACAACCCAGAAATGAGCAATAGCAGGAAGCTGCTCCCACTCCTTGGTTGGAGAAACAGAGGGAGGAGGTGGTGATACTAGGGACAGCCATCTTGCAACTGTCAGGCTGCAAGCAATAAAGCCAACAGCCAACAAGCCAAAGATGGGAACATGGAAAGACAGACATTCTTGGTTCCTTGATAGCATCACTAGGTTGACAAACCAACTCTACGATCACCTCTTCCCCATTTTCTTGTTAGCAAAAAAAATAAATGCCTGTATTTGTTTGAATTAGTTAGATTTTCTTTTACTTATAACTGAATACATCTGATGCAATATTTATCCAAGTCTTAAATGACCTGTTTACATTAATAACTGCATTAGATTATTCTTTTTTTTTTAGATTTTATTTATTTATTTTTGAGAGAGAGACAGCAACATGAATGGGTGGGGCAGAGGGAGAGAGAGAGAATCTCAAGCAGACTCCATGCTGGGCATGGGGCCTGACGTGGGGCTCAATCCCAGGAGCCTGAGATCATGACCTGAGCCAAAACCCAAGAGTCAGATGCTCAACCCACTGTGCCACCCAGATGCCCCTCACCCAGCCCTTTGAAGCATTAGCTGGCTGGCTGAGGCAGCAATGATGGCCACGCCTGGCCTGTGGGTGCAGATGCCACCCCAGGCCACAGGGGCAAACTGCAGGTGCTGGTCAGTGATTGGAAGTGGAGCTGGGGATGATGCACACTGGAATTCAGCTCAGGGGTCTTCCACTGAACACTACCACTGTGTGGTTCATTCAGCAAGCCCAGCCACTGTGTTCCTGCCAGGGGTCCTGGAGGAAGTAATTTCCATTTCCTTCTGGCCAGCAGTAGATGCAGGGCTTTCAGTGGCCCACACAATATAAACACACCATTATAGTATTTATCCCAGAAGCTCCCCTGAGCCTGAAACTCAACAATGCACTCAAAGATCTCTTCTCTTTTTGCTTGGGTTCTGTGATCTCAGGGCTGAAAAAAAAGAAAAATTTTTAATGAAAAAAAGAGATGTCTTGAGGCAAGGACCCATTTTCTGTCTCTTTACTGATGATTTTCAGTCTGGGTTGGTTTTGCTTGTTTATCTTGAGCAGCAGTGGGAAAGTGTACCTTGTAGAGGTGATTAGACAAACATTTAAGAGTTCTTGAACAGGGGGAGCCTACTTCTCCCTCTGCCCCTCCCCTTGCTTGTGCCCACTTTCTCTCTCTTTCTCAAGTAAATAACTAAAATCTTAAAAAAAAAGTTCTTGAACAGTGGGTCCATTTTGCCCACCTGGAATGTTCAGTTTTGTGGCACATAAACTAGGCTCAAATACTCCACAAACTGTTGGAAATTGGTCTCATAATAACCAGAGTAAACTCTTTTTGATGGATTTTGTTTTTTCTTTCACCTTTTGTATTATAAAGCTTTTTATATTTTGTCCTACAACTATTATGCAACCACTTTTACATCTTATTATTACAGGGCAGAAAAATTCTGAAGTTGATATAATTCATCATCATTATCATAGCAAGATGTATCATAGGGCTTACTATATGCCAGGCCCCGAGATAAGCCCTTTCCAAAAACTAACTCATTTTAACCTCATAACAACCTTATAAGGTAAATGTTAGGGATTGGATTGTGTCCCCAGTTCTAATCCTAGTACTTCAGAATTTGATCTTATTTGGAGATAGGGTCTTTCCAGAGATAATCAAGTTAAAGTGAAGTCACTAGGATGGGCCCTAATCCAATATGACTGGTGTCCTGATGAAAAGGGAAAATTTGGACACATAGATATACTTTCAGGGAAGATGAGGTGAAGACAGAGGGAGAAAATGGCCATCTACTAGCCAAGGAGAGAGGCCTCGGAAAGAACCAACCCTGCCGACACCGTGATTTCAGACTTCCAACCACGGGAACTAGGAAACAGTAAGTTTCTGTTGTTTGAGCTACTCAGTTTGTGGTATAGTGTTCTGGCAACCCTAATAAATGAGTACAGTAAATATACTATTATTACCTAATGATGCTACCATTATCCTCATTTTCAGATGAGGGAGCTGAGGCACAGAGAGGATGAAAACTTGCCTAAGTTTACAAAACTAAGTGGGAGATTGTCTGCCAAGCACATTGGGAGGATGTGGGGGTGGGCCTAGCTCCCCAAGCACCCAATTATACTAAAAATAGTCAAATGGAGTGGGTATCTTCAGTCCTAGGGGTCCGGGTTTCATTTACCACAGGATTCCCCTCTTTCCCAAGTCTTTCATTGCTGCGTCAGTGGACTTTGTGTGGAAGTGGAGCCTATGTTTTCTTAACTGAGAACTGAGGCTGCGTTTCTGGACATTTGAAAGGGCCCAAGACCCAGCTGTTTGCTGGCCTGTTCGAAGGATATGGGCTCTGTCGGCTGTGGAGATGTTCAGGTGCTGCATGTTACTTTTGCTTGTAACCCCCTGGTAGGGGAGCTAGACACGTGCACACTGTGTATATACCCCTACCACTTCCGGTGCACACATATTGGTACACACACATTCCTCAGTTACATCCACATTTGCAAAGAGAAACACACACAGATCTGGACACACATACAAATACAGGCAAACACCATTGTCCCCCAGAATATGCCTATACTCACTCAAGCAGCACACCTATCCGCTTACATACTTCCACGCCAACATGCCTGTTCTCACTCTCCCACATGAATATGCACATACATGTGCCTATACACGCAAACCTGAGAACACACAGTTGAGTGGGTTCGCATTGTTGGACTTGCATCTCATCAGAGTGTGTGACAAGCTAGTGTTGTGTCTTAGGTTGCCCAGAAGCAGATCCTGAGATGAAAGGGAGCGTGCCAGTGATTTATTCAGGAAGTGCTCCCAGGGGAGACATGTAAGGGAGTAGGTGAAGCAGGATGAGGAAGAAGAGGAAGCTACACAATGTGATTTGGGCGAGGTTGCAGCCTTGGCAGGATCCTTTGTACTGCTCTGGAGCGCAAATCACCCCTCATTTGTCTCTCATTGAGGCAAGGAAAGTGGCTCTCATACTGCCGCAGTCATGCACTGGTACCCCAAGGGCATAAACTCCCAGGCACTCTGTCTATCCTTGTGCCTGGGGAAAGGTTTCAGTAGCCCGGGGCTCATTCTCTGAAGACTGCAGGGTGAGAGCTTTCTGAAGCAAAGCACACAGGGAAGGAATCTTGGTAATGGCACACAGTACTGGTAGAGGGGATCTGGGCAGAGTACTCCTGTGTCCTGTGTGTGTGTGTGTGTGTGTGTGTGTGTGTGTGTGTGTATGGTGAGGGGACTGCAGGGAGCTATGGGTGTGGGGAGATTTCTTTCAAGGAGCAGAAGGATGATCCAGCAAGATCGGGAGGTGCGGAGCCTGTGGGTATGAGTCCTGGCCCAAGAAGTCCACCTGAGCAGGGGCTGGAACAAATACCTCAGAGAGGGCGGCCCACTGAGCAGAGGCTATTTGCCCCCCAGGGATCTTCATGCCTCCTTGGCCAGGATGTGAGGAAGACCAAGGGTCAGCCTTGGAGTCAGCTGTAATTCCATGCACCTAGGGGGAGAGGCGGATCACAAGGAAGGCAGACAAGCTGAGGCTCTAGGCACAGGGCAATATCCCTCTGCTGCAGGTAGTCCTAGGCTCTCCCCACACTTAGCAGCTTCTAGGTGGCTGCCACAGAGAACTGGTTCTGCTGGTGTATTGGGGTGGTGGTGGGGTGGTTAGGAGGGATCATTTCTCTTGTTCATCCCCTTTGGCCAACTGGATTTCAGCTCCTATGTACAAAATGGCAGAGCCATAGACCAATCCAAGGTCGGGGACAGGGGGAGGAAACTAACTAGCGGGTATTACTTTCTCCATTTTGAAAATGAAGAAACTGGGTCAGGAGAGGTAAAGTGAGTTGCCCAAAGTCACATGGGGGTACAGTGGTGGCATTGGGGGATTCAAACCCAGACCTGTGCTCCTAATGGCTGGATTGGCTCAGGGCCAGGGGCCTCTGGGATAGAGGCAGCAACAGCAGCAGAGGCAGCCCCAGGTGTGGGGTCCCAACTGGCTAGTCTGGGAGCGGTTGCCAGGCTCAGCCCAGGTCTGCTTTCCTCACTGTGAGAAGACTATCAGGCCCCATGTTTCTCCTGGCAGGAGCTGGTCTGGCGATTTACTGGGAAGAAAACCACTGGAGATAGATAAGAAAGGAAATATCGCTCATGAACAAGCAATAATTTTAAGGGACTGGACAGTTTAAATTCATATTTTAAAATAATTTATTTGCAAGGGCACAGTCCTGCTTAAATATAAACCAAATTTTCATTAGTGAACAGAATGCTTAACATCCGAAGCCCTGACTAGTTCAGGGCTGTTTGCAGGAAAAGGGGTAAGAAATTGCTTTATCTCTGTCTGCATGACTAAAAAGGTCACCGTAGAAAGAAGAAAGGGAAGACCTGCCCAAGGACAAATTCCGGCCTACACTTTAGGATGCAAAAGCCACTTGGTTACCACAATGACAGTTCCCCAGCCTCACCTGTGGCAGGGGGAAGAAGCTGTTGGCAGCTTTAAAATATTAATTTTCTCTGCTACAAGTTGTTTACTTGAAAGCTGGTGCCCAACTTTCAAGCAAGATTGATGTGGTCCTTAATAAATATTTGGCAATTTGGTTAACACCCAACACTTTTAAACCTGCCTTTGGCCTTAACCTTGTAGTGTTTGAGAGCTGATTCTTCAAATAATGGGAGGTTGAGGATAAAGACCCTACTACTTGGCGGCTCTCACCCAGAGTATAGAAACTGATAAAGAATAGCCATACTCCAAGCTTCTGGACTTTTGTTGAGAGTCAGGGTGTGAATCTGGAAATTTATTTATTTAAAAGAAAATATCTTACTAAGTTTGCATGAATTAAAAAAAATTTTTTTCAATTAAACTTTTTGCTTTGAGATCATTGTAGATTCACATGCAGTTGTAAGAAATATGCAGAAAGACATGCGTTAAAACGTGTGTGTGTGCGTGCGCATTTTTTTCATCTCAAGATGCTTATGAACACCATTTTACTTATTCTTTCTGGTTTGTAAGGAATCCTGTAAAAGGGTGAAGCATATGGTACTGTAGCACCCTGAACTCTGAGTTGCTCTGTACCAACCCACCATGCACAGAGCTAAATGTCTGGGTGTTCTTGTCCTCAGTTAATGCTGTAAGGGAAGAATTTGGCAGTGTAAGTCAGAAGTCCAGGCAGTAATGAAATTTACCTCAGGTTTGCATCTTACAAATGACCGTGAAACAAGCCATAAAAAAATCAAGAGAGGACGAAATAGCATATTTATTTCTACAATGGAGGAGAAATATATTTGGATATTTAAAGCAATAGAAGATATCATCAGAAACAAGGCAAATCAAATCAACTACAAAAGAATTTTGACTTTTGGTAGCAAAAGAAGATCTAAATGAAATAACTTAGAAAATTATTTTAAGCATTATGAATAAAGCTTATGGTCCAAAATAGAAACAGAATTATGCAAATTTATAGTTAAGACCCAGACTCTACTTGAAAACGTATCAAAAAATATGCAGATATTGTTTACATACAAAGAATGACAGGTAACATCTTTCATTAGTATTGCCTTTACAATTTATAATGTTGCCATATCATCCTAGTGGATAGATTTGCTCTATCAAAATGTCTTTTTGTTTGTTTGATTGTCTACAAATAGGAAACTAACATGAAAAATGTTCAACCTGAATCATAACTGAAGAAATGCAGATTTGAACAGCTATTGAGTGCCAATATTAAATTAACAACAAAAAAATAAGATAGATAAAACTTGTTATATTAGATTCTCCATTGAAAACCCACACACATTAGTGGCCAATCTGTAATTTGTTCCTATTTTTTTGAAGTGTAAGTTGGCAATTTGTAATAGAAACTATGAAAGCATTCATATCCTTTGAGTTGGTAATCCCACTTTTGAGAATGTACCCTAAGGTAGTAATCCAAATGAAAAGAAAAGTTGTTTATACAAAGATATTTATGGCATCAAGTTCATAATATGGAAAGACGGAAAGTGACCAAAATGCCTAGTAAGTGGGAATGCTTAAGAGAACCACAGTATATCAGAATTCCCCATGACCACTAAAACTGAGACACATGAACTGAGTCATATGTAAAAATGTGTATACATCACAATGCTACCTGCAAGCAAAACAGAATGCAGAATAGACTAGCCACTCTTACAAACTTCATATACATGGTGTCTGTGCTTTGATGAGTCTGGAAAAAACATAGATAGATGTAAATATCTGGGTGTTTTAAATTCATGGGATATTTTTTCCTATAAAATTATTTATTTAAACATTTGTCAAACATCTATTTGACAAAACAAAAAAATGGTGGTTAAAACTTCATTACATGCATAATCCAGTAGTAAATTCTTTTCTAACACATAGGGTGCTTCTACCTTTCCTTGGAGAGCTGACCTCAGTATTTCTGTACCGCTCCTATTACTGTAGTTGGGTTATCACCTGTGGCAGGGCCTGCTGCCTGCACAGAAAGCCAGTGTTGCAAATATCTGTGAATGGCCTGGAAGAAGGGGAGTTTCCCACTCTGTTCCAGATACAAACTTCTCGCTTTTCCCTAAAGTTAATATATCCTGTGAACCTTGAGGAAGATCAAGTGATCCTCTGCTCCAGGGTTTGGAGAATGAACCTAAAACAATATAGAATGAGGGCAGGTTTGGGTGAAGATCTGACTTTATGCCCCCGGTCTAGCAATCTTTTTGCCATGATGTATCTTATAAGGTATTACTCTTAGGTAACTTGACTGCAAGTTCCAGAAAGTCTTGCCTCAGTTTACTCAGAAAACAGAAAAAAATGATTATTCCTTATAAGAAAAAGCCCAGGGGCAGGGCAACTCCAGACTGGTTAATTTCATGGCTGAAGGTTCTTTTCATTTTTCCATTCTGCCAATCTCAGAGCGTCAACTTTAATGGTGGTTCCAACACAGCTGCTGTGGCTCTAGTCCATGGACATGACACCTAGGATCAGGACTTTTCCTCTCTCCTTTGAAGAGAAACCGTTACCAAAACCTGCCTCTGCCCTCACGATGAGTAGCCTTCCTTTCATTTCTCATTGGCCAGATGCATTCCGTGTCATTCCTAAACCAATCACTGTCAAGGGGAATGAGACCAATGGCTTGCTGAAGTTAGGCCTATCAGGACTTGTCCCTGTGGCTGGAGGTTGGGTCTCCCTAGACACTTGTTGGCTCCTAAGGTCCTCCACTCCTGGTTCTCTGGCTAGTGAGCTGGGCCACTCTGCCATGCACTTCCTGTGACTATGTCTGCCCAGAACCATGAAATGAGGGAATAGGTAGAGAGAGAGAGAGAGAGAGAGAGAGAAAGCGGTGGGGATTCTCCCCTTACTGCGGAGACCTCAGTTTTTCTGGTCAGAGAGAAGGGCTCTATTTCAGAATTTTAGGTGCCTACCTGGCTACTGCTTCCATCTACAGTATTGCCATGAAATTGCCTAGGGGCTAGGGAGTGAGAGAGTGAAAAAAACAAAGCCCACTGACCCAAGGGATTTCTCCCACTCTATCAGATCTGTAGGGATTTGCTTTCTCATGCCCCAGAACAGAAATATAGATGGTTTCTCTTTGGAGTTCTTTCTGTCCTCATCTGGTGCACAGTTCCAGGCTTTTGACTGCCTTTGAATCTAGGCTCAGAGATACTGAAGGGTAAAACCAGAAAACTCACCATTCTTTTTGGTGGTTCTTTGAGTTCTGCTTTCCTTCCCCAATCTACCTGCCACCATTTACTTTCCAGAGTTCTCAGACGATAGCTGCTCCGTGCATTCTGGCCAGGATTTTTGATTGCATTTAGTGGGAGGTAGAGGCTGGAATATGTTTACTCTTTCTTGACTGAAACTGGAAACATATCCGTTTTTAACTTCCAATATTTGGAAGACAGATGATGGGTATCAGTGTTAGAGAAGGAATAGTCTTTCAAAACTTGTAGAATCTGGAAGTGATGATTTTTTTGGATGTGATGTCAAAGAGGAGGAAAGAAACAATCTCTAAGGTTTGGGGCAGAGCAAGATGGTGGAGGAGTAGGAGACCTGGATTTCGTCTGGTTTCAGGAATTCAGCTGGATAGGGATCAAACCATTCTGCACACCTACGAACTCAACAGGAGATCGAAGAAAAGAATAGCAACAACTCTCTGAACAGAAAAGCGACCACTTTCTGGAAGGTAGGACGTGCGGAGAAGTGAATCCGAGGTGATATTCAGGAGGATAGACGGCGGGGGAGGGGGCCTCCGTCGGCCGCTTCTGGCAAGTGATAGAGCCTCCGAGCACAAAATTGGGACTTGTAGAAGTCTGCTCCGCTGAGGGACGTCGCTCTGGTGGCTAAGCGGGTGGTGGAACCTCGTGGGACAGTGTGGTCTCAGGACCCTCGGGGTCACAGGAAGACCGGGGGTGCCTGAGTGCGGCAGAGCTCCCAGGTATCAGAGTGGGGAAGCCGGCTGCAGAGACGGAGCCGGGGCACAGGCTCTCAGCTCAGGGTTGCCATAAACTGTGATCCAGGGCACAGTCGGGCCACTGCTCCTCCAGCAGGGACCCAACAAGCGGCAGATCCAGGGACACTCCCCTTCCTCCCTGGGGAGGAGCGGCGCGGGAGCGCACTGCAGGGATCTACTGGGTTTGGAGACTCCACACGGGGTCGGGTGCCAGAGATAGAAATGCTTGGTCACAGGCCAGGTGAGCACGGAGTGCGGCCGGAGACTGGGGAGACGGGAGAGACTGACTGCTTTTCTCTGGGGCCTCGCTGAGGAGTGGGGCCCCAAGTTCTCGGCTCCTCTGGGGCAGAGATTGGGAGGCCGCCATTTTCACTCTCGGCCTCCAAAGCTGTATGGAAAGCTTGCAGGGAACAAAAGCTCCCGAGAGCAAACCCGAGCAGATTACTTAGCCTGGAGCCGGCAAGGGCGGGGCAATTCCGCCTCCAGCAAAGACATTTGGGAACCGCGGCAACAGGCCCCTCCCCCAGAAGATCAGCGAGAACAGCCAGCCAAGACCAAGTTTATGGATCAATGAGAATGGCAGAACTCTAGCGCTAGGGGAATACTGCACATAGAATCCATGGCTTTTTTACCATGATTCTTTAGTCTTTCTTAATTTTTTAAAATTTTTAATTAAGTCTCTCTTAATTTTTTTTAACTGTCTTTTTTTTTAAATTCTTCTTTTTCCCTTTTTCAACCAACATCTTATCAATCCCTTTTTTAAAAAACATTTTTATTTTTCATTTTTAGAGCCATATTCTATCCCTTCATAGTAGTTACCCTTATTTTTGGCATATATATATAAGTTGTTCTCTCTTTAAAATTTTGAGATACAGTTTCTAACAGATCAGTATATACCCTAAATCTCTAGTGTATGGCTTTGTTCTAGTCTCCTGCCTGATCACATTCTCTCCCCCTTTTTTTTTCTTTTTTTTAAAAATCCTCTTCTTTCTTTTTTCAAACAACTTCTTATCAATTCCTTTTATAAATTTTTTTATAATTTTCATCTTTACGGTCATATTCCATCCCTTCATCGTATCAACCCTTATTTTTGTACATATATAAGTTTTTCTTTCTTTAAAATTTTGGGAGGCACTTTCTTCTAACAGACCAAAATATGCCCAAAATCTAGTGTGTGGCACTGATCTATGCACCAGCCTGATCATATTTGATCATATTCTGTTTTTTTGTTTTGTTTTGTTTTTGTTTGTTTTTATCTTTATCTTTTTTCTTTCTTTCCCTTTCTTTTCCCCCAGTTTCAGCTCTTTTCTGATTTGTTTAGAGTATATTTTCTGGGGATGTTGTTACCCTGTTAGCATTTTGTTCTCTCATTCATCTATTCTCCTCTGGGCAAAATGACAAGATGGAAAAAATCACCTCAACAAAAAAAACAAGACGTAGTACCGACTGCCAGGGACCTACTCAATACGGACGTTAGTACGATGTCAGACCTAGAGTTCAGAATGATGATTTTAAAGATACTAGCTGGGTTTGAAAAAAGCATGGAAGTTATTAGAGAAACCCTTTCTGGAGAAATAAAACAACTAAAATCTAACCAAGTCGAAATCAAAAAGGCTATTAGTGAGGTGCAATCAAATATGGGGGCGCTAACTGGTAGGATAAATGATGCAGAAGAGAGAATCAGTGATATAGAAGACCAAATGATGGAAAATAAAGAAGCTGAGAAAAAGAGAGAGAAACAACTACTGGATCACGAGGGCAGAATTCGAGAGATAAGCGATACCATAAGACAAAACAATATTAGAATAATTGGGATCCCAGAAGAAGAAGAAAGAGAGAGGGGTGGAAGGTATATCGGAGCAAATTATAGCAGAGAACTTCCCTAATTTGGGGAAGGAAACAGGCATCAAAATCCAGGAAGCACAGAGAACCCCTCTCAAAATCGATAAAAATAGGTCAACACCCTGACATCTAATAGTAAAACTTACGAGTCTCAGAGACAGAAAAAATCCTGAAAGCGGCTCGGGAGAAGAGATCTGTAACCTACAATGGTAGAAACATTAGATTGGCAACAGATCTATCCACAGAGACCTGGCAGGCCAGAAAGGACTGGCATGATATATTCAGAGCACTAAATGAGAAAAATTTGCAGCCAAGAATACTATATCCAGCTAGGCTGTCATTGAAAATAGAAGGAGAGATAAAAAGCTTCCAGGACAAACAAAAACTAAAGGAATTTGCAAACACGAAACCAGCCCTACAAGAAATATTGAAAGGGGTCCTCTAAGCAAAGAGAGAGCCTAAAAGCAACACAGACCAGAAAGGAACACAGACAATATACAGTAACAGTCACTTACAGGCAATACAATGGCACTAAATTCCTATCTTTCAATAGTTACCCTGAATGTAAGTGGGCTAAATACCCCAATCAAAAGACACAGGCTATCTAAGGTTTGAGCTGGTGGTGCAGGAGACTGAAGGAGGGATTAATGGAAAGGAAGGACAGTCTGAAGTTGGAAACATGGACACTTAGAGGAGGGATTTTTGCTATGTTTAATTTCCTGAGGGTCCCTGGTAACAAACAGAGATAAGTAGCATCTTCTTCCTAGACCTGCTTTAATGACTTAGCAAGATTGAAGATATTTGCACATGTATAAATGTTTCTAAGTATATGAAGAGTACAGGCTTTTATCACAGTCTTTCTTTATATATGTCTTGTTAACTAGGACAATTTTGGTTACAAGTGATGGGGACTCATCTTGAGCAGACTTAGGCAAATGGAGAGACTTATTGGCTCTTGCACATCAATTAAGATCGGACTATTATACTGTTGAAAGGGAAGGAGAACAGTGGGGTTTCAGGAACAATTCAATCTGTGGTCTTGGACATGGCCAGTGTTCCTTCCCTGGTTCTTTCTGTGAATGAGCTTTCTCCACATGGTGAGAAACAGCTTCTGAGAGCACCTGAGTTTTGTTTCTTTAAGTATGCACTGATGAATAACATTCTGAGGAAGGGCTGTCATTGGCCTAGACCATGGGTGCCTACCACTAACTCAATCAACTGTGGCAGAGATAGGAAGGTAAATTCATGGAAGGAAACGGCAACAATTGAGGAAATCACATGGGTGGAATGTGGGGTAGGACCAATTAAGTGAAAAGGAGAATTTTGGGCAAAACCAATATGACAGCATAAAGTCGAAGCTCGCGTTCAGCCAGCTTAGATATTACAGCCTTGTAATCATATAGTTCTGTTTTTCTTTCCCAGAATCCAAATTTACCTGTATCCTCTGTCCTTCTTTTCTCCCAATCCTCCTTCATTTTTTTTTTTTTTAAATCATGGTTTGGACATACGCTAAATTTTGTCTTAAGTTTCTTCCAGTTGGTTGCTTCTTCCTCTCAGTCTATCACCTCCTCTCTATTTTTCTTCTTGATTTTCTTCCTGTGCTCAGTATTCTTTACCTATAAGCAAACTGAAAAATCAAGTCTTCCAAAGAGATTCTGGTTCCTAGTTTATAGAGGGAAATAAAAGGGAAGAGAATAAACATTCATCCAACAGTCATTGAGTTCAAGGTCTTGGGCTGCCTATGTAGCCCAGTGATAAATGCCCCAGCCCCTGTCATTCACGAGCATATGGTCAGCATAAGGTGAGAGGCAAGTAAGCAGACAGTTATGGTATGGATCAGGCTAATGGCAGAGGATGTCTAGGGTCCTGGGGACAATTGGATTGGCTCCCAACCTGGATTTCCAAAGGAAAAATTAATTCTTAGAGACACTAAGTAATTTGTCTTGGCTCACATGTCTGGGAAGTGGCTAAAATAGGAATTACCATTGGTCTGTGGAGCCAAAGCCCATATTTCCCCCCACTACACCATGATGTTGCTAGAGGGGGAGGATGCATGAACTGGAGTTCAAATCAGGATTGGTTTTGAATCCCAGCTGCTTGAAGACTCTATCTTTCCTTTCTCTAGGCTCATTTTGTCATGTGGTATGACTCTACAGAGACGAGATGTATCTCTTACATCCCTTATCACCTTTTTGGGATTTGTCATTGATTGGATAACACATTCTATGGATACATAGGAGGGAGAGAACATCACAGGTCATTAATCTCAGCCCTCTGCCTTCGGTCAGGGCTATTTCAGATAGGGTATCTATAAAATAGCCTGTGTTAGGAATATACAAAATTTCAGAATGTAAGCTTGGCAGATAAGTGGAAAGACTTAAAGACACTGAAACCAGGGTCTTCTGACAAACAGCCCAGCCAGATCACCCTACTATGAAGATGATGGTTCATGAACTCTGCCACATACTTGGGACTTCCACTCACCTTTTTAGGGTCATACTCTTAAGCAGATAGTCTAGGATATCCACACTATGAAGAAATCTTACATGTAAGAGAGAGACTAAAATATACAAGTATTTTTGAGTAAATAGTCTGTAGTAGGCAAAAATGTGAAAAACAACTACCTCTAATATCTTCAGAGAGCCAAAAGCTTGTTTCATTAATGAAACAAAATACAATTATTAAACAACTATTAGAAGTTAAAAATGTGAGATGAAATTATAAACTCAATAGAAGGATTAGAAGAAAACTATGGTGAAATCTCTCAAAGATAGAAGAAAAAGTCTGGTGATAGAAAATAGGAGGGACAATACGAGAAAGTTAGAGGACGAGTATAGGAGGTCCAACATCCAAATAATAAAAGTCCCTGAAAAAAGAGAACAAAGACAAAGACAACAAAGAAGACTGTATCATTAAAGAAACAAGAGAATTTTGAAGAATTAAAAATTCAAGTATCTAAATCGAGAGGTCCTGCTGAGTGTCAAACACAATGAAAGAAAATCAACTGACTCTAAAACACATCATGAAATTTCAGAACAATAAGGATGAAGAAAGATTCAGAGAAAAATCAGGTTCTATAGTGAGGATCAGGAATTGAATAATACTGGACTTCTCAACAGCAGCACTGGGAGGTAGCATAGGATGCTGAAATAATCCCATCAAAACATTAGAATGAGAGGACTCTGCTGCCCAGCAGTATCAGAGTTCTCTAGAGAAATAGAGCCAATGGGCACTATATATCCTATTGGGTATATAAGTGTATAATTGTACCTATTTATGGAAATATATAAATGGATTTTTCTTTTAAGGAATTGGCTCATGTGACTGTGGGAGAGCTGGTAAGTCTGAACTCTGTAGGGCAGGCTAGAGATGCAGGCAGGAATTAATGTTGCAGTCTTGAGGCAGAATTTCTTCTTCTTCAGGAAGCCTGTTTTTACACTTAAGGCCATTCTACGGATTGGATGGGGCTCACCCACAATACTGAGGGCAGTCTCTTTTATTTAAAGTCAAAGGATTATAGAGGTTAACTGCATCTATAAAATTTTTTCACAACATCTAGATTAGCATTTGATTAAGTAACTGAGTACCACAGCCTAGCCAAGTTGACACACAAAACTAACACACCAGCCAAACCATCAGTTAAGTGTGCCAGTAGAATAAGACATTTTCAAACAGAGATGGTTAAAAAAAATGTTTATTTACCATATGCTCTTTCTCAGGAAGCTACAGGAAGTTGTACTCCAACAAACCAAGAGATTAAACCAAGCAAAAGCAGGACGTGTATTTCAGATTGGGCTGCCTTGAAGACTCGGAGGTGTGGATTCTAGTGCAAGTGATTTATTAAGGAGATTTAGAAGGGAGTGGAGAAAGCAGGACAAGGAAATAGAGGAAGCCAGGCAAGGTGTGATTCCAGGCAGAAATCAGTCTGATCCTGCTGGAGAATGCTGGAGTATAAGTTACTTTAGAGTTGTCCCAACCTGAACAAAGGAGCTGGCTTGCATGCTCTCATACTTGTCCATCAATAGATAAGAGCTGCTCTGGGGAGTGTTGGGTGAGGGATGAAAATTCCAAGACACTTGGTTCTCTGGAGCTGCAGGTGTTGGTTGTTAGAAGCAAAAGCACACTGAAGCCAGAAAGCATGTATGTGTGTGTGTGTGTGTGTGTGTACAAAAGATGGTGAAATGGGATATGGCATTACAAACTGGGATACAGGAAACAGAGATTCCAACACGGGAGAGAAACAAAGGAATCCCCAGGTTGATGGTGAAGGAAAATCCCTAGATGATGGTCCTGCAAACCGGTCAGATTGCTGGAGTGGGTCAGGAGACTGGCAGAGAATTATTCAAGAAGATAAAAATGATAAAATGCCTAATGAGCTTGAACATATTGAGAAGGAGAGTTTACAGATAAATTAATGCTAAGGGTATAGAAAACAAAGCAAATGAAAGACCAAGACAATCATAAACTCCAGGGAAAACAAAATGTATTAGAAAGTAAAGTAACCACAGAGAACCAATGATCCAATCAAGAAAGGGGCAGAAGACATGAACAGACATTTTTGCAAAGAAGACATCCAAATGGCCAACAGACACATGAAAAAGTGCTCAACGTCGCTCGGCATCAGGGAAATCCAAATCAAAACCTCAATGAGATACCACCTCACACCAGTCAGAATGGCTAAAATTAACAAGTCAGGAAATGACAGATGTTGGCGGGGATGCGGAGAAAGGGGAACCCTCCTACACTGTTGGTGGGAATGCAAGCTGGTGCAGCCACTCTGGAAAATAGTATGGAGGTTCCTCAAAAAGTTGAAAATAGAGCTACCGTACGACCCAGCAATTGCACTACTGTGTATTTATCCCAAAGATACAAATGTAGGGATCCGAAGGGGTACATGCACCCCAGTGTTTATAGCAGCAATGTCCACAATAGCCAAACTGTGGAAAGAGCCAAGATGTCCATCGACAGATGAATGGATAAAGAAGATGTGGTATATATATACAATGGAATATTATGCAGCCATCAAAAGGAATGAAATCTTGCCATTTGCAATGATGTGGATGGAACTGGAGGGTATTATGCTGAGTGAAATAAGTCAATCAGAGAAAGACATGTATCATATGATCTCACTGATATGAGGAATTCTTAATCTCAGGAAACAAATGGAGGGTTGCTGGGGGGGTGGGAGGGATGGGGTGGCTGGGTGATAGACATTGGGGAGGGTATGTGCTATGGTGAGTGCTGTGAATTGTGTAAGACTGTTGAATCACAGACCTGTACCTCTGAAACAAATAATACATTATATGTTAAAAAAAACAAAGAAGAAGATAGCAGGAAGGGAAGAATGAAGGGGGGAAAATCGGAGGGGGAGACGAACTATGAGAGACTATGGACTCTGAGAAACAAACTGAGGGTTCTAGAGGGGATGGGGGTGGGAGGATGGGTTAGCCTGGTGATGGGTATTAAAGAGGGCATGTTCTGCATGGAGCACTGGGTGTTATACGCAAACAATGAATCATGGAACACTACATCAAAAACTAATGATGTATGGTGATTAACATAACAATAATAAAAAAAAGGTAAGTAACCATATTTCATAAGCCCCATGACTCAGTTGTGGATAGTGTTACATGATCATAATAACGTAAACACCAAATATATCGAATTTACAATTATATATCAATAATATTGGGTAAATGGGACTAGGAAGTAGGTGTGTGTGTGGTGGGGTTGGAGAGAGTGGCAGAAAAAGTCTCAGTTTCCATGTTAGGAAATAGTGGATGGTGCATCTGAAAAATCAAGAAGTAACAACATCAGCATGTTACTTACAGATGGACAGGAAAAAAGTCCAAAATAATCTTCTAAAAGTTGAAAGCAGGTTCCCCTGGGTGGTGAGAAAGGCGGGGGGGATGGGGCAGTGTGTGCAACTGCTATTTTTCATACAAGTTTTACAAAAATGATTTGACTCTTGAAATTGTGTGCATGTGAAACTTTTATTAAAATAAAAGAGTAAATTAAAAAAGGAGGAAAGCCCTCCAGGCAGAGATGACGGAGATGTGGGAAATTAGGAGGACTAGGAGTCTGATTCAGCTACATTTCAGATATATTAGTTTGTGTTTCCTCCACTCCCAAGTGGGGCCCAGGAGATAACAGCCCCGGCAGGGAGCCTTTGATCTTCAGACTTCAGCAAAAAAGAATCGTAGAACTTTGAAAACTTAAATTCATAGAGCCATAAAAGTTTGGAATCTTATATTCATAGAACCTCACTTTAATTCGTCCTCTAAATCTCAACTCAGGTGTCACTTCCTCCAGGAAGCCTTTACTGGCCTGTCCTGCACATCCCCAAGACCGCTGCCTTTCCTGCTGTTCCAGCACTCCTCAGTCTGCAATAGCAGGTTGTTTACCGGTCCTCCTCCTCCCCTGAGGGCAGAACATGCATCCTAGTCGTTTCCAGGTAACCGCAGCCATTCCCAGTTTGAACAGAATTGTTCAGCATTCCTGCCCCACCTCCCACCCTGTCCCTGGAGTGGCACCAAGTCCAGGGAGTTGGACATGTCTCAGCTTGAAGGCGAGCTCTTGGTCTCTGGTCACAGCAAGAGTCCATGCTGCATCTGGGGTGTGTAACTCTAACCCCTCTGGTGTGGTTATTGGCGCATGCGGAGATGTCTGTGTCATTGGCCCGTGCCTCCTTTGTTCTGACTGCAAAGCTCCTCCTTGTCTGCTGTGCCTCTTCAGTTGTATCCTTGAGCCCCTTACATGAACTCTGGAACTTCTGCAGGGCTGAGGAGGACTCCGGGGTAGCTCTGCAAGGCCCTATTTGCTGAGACATGCCCTCCATCATTGCCCTCTGCTGGGTCTGTACCACAGTGGGGCTGTGAAGCTCTCAGGGACCCCCCTTAGCCCTGTTGGGCCTTAGTTGGGAGTGACATGCATCCCTTCTCCCACAGACCCCTGAGCTAATCTGTGTTAGTTTTCGGTTGCTGCACAACAAACATTACCACAAACCTGGAGGCTTAAAACAAGACATGGATATTAGCTCCTGATTTCTGCTGGTCAGGAGTCTGGCTACGGCTTAGCTGAGTCCTTTGTAAGGCTGCCGTGGAGGCGTGGCCAGGGCCGGGCTCTCGCTCACCGGAGGCTCAGTCAGCGGAACATTTATTCCAAGCTCACAGGGTCTCTGGAAGCACTCAGTTCCTTGTAGGCTGCCAGACTGAGGGCTTTAGTTTTTTAGCTGGCTGTTGGTTGGAGGGCGCGCTCAGTTCCTTGTCATGCAGTCCTTCCCACAGGGATGCTCACGGCATGGCAGTTGGCTTTTCAGTTAGCAGGGGAGACTGTCTCCTTAAGAGATCGGCACTAAAATGGTAGGCCGTGCAATCACATCCACATGATCATGTGCATTCGGTCACCTTTGCCATATTCTATGAGTTGGAAGCAAGTCACAGATCCAGCTCATGCTCAAGGGGAGGGGATCATGCAGAGGCATGAGTGCCAGGAGGTGGAGACCTCAGAGTCTATCCACAGGAGAGGTCTAGCTCCTGGACCTAGAACACCCACCTGGGGTGCTGGGCCCCCACTTCTGCATTTATCTGTGACTCTCCCTCTGTCTCTCTGCCTCCTTCTGGCCTGTGAGGTTTTGGGTAGGGAATTGACTTGCTCTTCCTCAGGCATGTTTTCTTAATTCTGCTGTTTATAGAATGCTGCCTTTTTGTACTCAAAAGCCAGGATTTTGAGATCGCCTGCTATTTTTGCTGCCAAAATTCCAAAATTCTATTTTCAACTTGAAAGCTGGAAACTCACTTTTTTGTTCTTTCCTTTTATGCCCGTCCTTTCCAATGCAGTAGGCCCAGATTGCCCTAACTACTGCCTGAAAGGTGGGGGAGGTCATGGGCAAAAGCGAATGGCTGGGAGTGACATCACTATGCCCTGCTGCAATCCACAAGGGTCTGCTGGAACAAGTGCAGATACAACATCAGGGACCTGGTACAAATTCTGGCTTTACCACTGACTAACTCTGTAACCTTGGGCAAATCACTTATTTTCTGTGAGCCCCAGTTTCCTATAAAATAGGGATAAAGATACCTATTTTTATAATGCTGTGAGGATTAATTGGAATAAAGTTGGGCAAAGTGCCTTTGTAAATTATGATGTACCATATATGTGAGCATTACCATTCTAGTTGACAAGTGCACCAGAGAGCACTTTAACTGATTGTAGACAGTCCATGTTGACATGGCTTCTTTGTGGTTCTGGATCAGGGACCAAAGCCTTTGATGTATTACATAGGTAATAGCAGGCGCTGACCGAAGACTTGTAGCTGTGTCCCGGGCTAGGGCTGGTTTGACTTGAGATTTCACCAAATCGTTGGCACAATAACCAGATGGTAATATTACGTGTGTGGATGCTTCTGGTAAATCACAGAGGTGGAATATATGAACTGTCAGATCCTAAAACTGGGAGTGTTAGTCCAAAAGGCCATTTGGACAGAGTTTATTCATGCCTGGCACAATGGTCTTTCCATCACAACAGCATTACAACCCATCGTGCCATGCTATTGCGTATGGTCCCAGGCTCTGTGCCGGGGAGAGTTATGTTATGCATAGGCTTGCAGAAATGTTTTCTTCTCTTTTGACTTGCTCAAACAATATTAATTTTAATAAGTATTTATGGAGGCCAGCTGTCATCGGGTGGTATAGATGACAAAAGCAGGCTATAAAATTCCTTTAACTTTCTCCTGAAAATCTCATCTGCTGCTGCCTAGTAGCTCATCATTTCTTAGAAGAAAGAAATTGATACATCAGATTGCAGACCTAGCTGAAGGCCTATAAAATGAGGGAAGCAACCTGTTACCTGGGTATGAAATTAGGGCCCTCCTGATGGTAGAAGGAACTTCTCAACAGGACCGGCTCATTCTGGCCACAGATGTTTTGAATTTGTCCTTCTGCAGTTGCGGTCTTTCCACATCATCTCTTTAAAGCAAGCTGAATTGAACACACAGTGTCTGGGTAAACTGCATTATTTATCTAACATTCTTAGCAGAGTGACTGTAGGTGTACCGTAGGCTTCATATTGAAGTGGGAAAAAAGAGGATGATTCGGTGAACCTCTAAATGGTGGTGTTCTGGGCAAAGTGAGAACTCAGAGTGTGGTTGGCAGAGGGAAAGCATTAGGCCATAGGGGTCAGAGCCAGAAGCCCAGCTTGGCCTGCTCTGCAGAAAAAAAATATGGGGATAGGGTTATCAGTGTCTGGGAAGCTTCCCCTGCCTGGAGGATACAAGCAAGCAGGGTTGAGCACCACTCCCAGGCTGAGAGTGTTTGCTCTCTGCATTATTTTTCTAGGCGCACTAGTCTTAACTCTGGAAGAGGCAGACAAAGGCTAATGGATGTTACCAACATTTTTGATTTCTTTTTATGTGCCAGCCCCAGTGTTAGGGACTTCATAGACAGAACCCATTTAATCATAGTTAGAACCTACATGAAGCAAACACAACGGCCATGACTTTTATAGTCACAATAGCTTCTAAGACTCAGATGAGAAGAAATTAAACTTTAAAGATTTCTCTAACATTGAACTCAGTTTGCAAATCTTTATTCCTGCTGCTAGAAAAAAAAAGTAATGTAGTATAGTTTCAAGCCTTTTCAACCCAACATATTAATTTTTTTCCCACTTCTAGTTTAAAATGTAAACATTTCAAGGTCTGCTGCTCCCCCTGCGCCCATACTCATGCATTTTGTTCAAGGGAGCCTTTAGGACCTGGTGGCATCGAGTTGGTGGGCATCTGGCCTGTGGTTACCTCACCGATGAAGTATCTCCTACAGATGCTCCTCTTTGTCTCTCTTCCCATCTGAGTTTGTACTTAGTCTGGGAGTAGGGTTATCTTCTTCTTTTGACTTGGCCCTACTTCTAACCTTGTCACCCTGAGCTTAATTGTAGAGAATTTCCTCTGATCTGTCCTCCCCAGCCTCAGCCATGGGGCCCATTTGCCTGTGCTGTATGGTTACTCCCAGGCTAACTCTCAGGTGCTCATCCTTTCCATCAAACTTCTGCTTTCCATTCATGCCCATGGAAACTCCTGGGACTTCTACAGCCACACCTATAACCCCTCACTGTCATCTCCACAAGGCTGCTGGCCACCTTTCAGAGCTCTAGGATGAGCAGGGCACAGCCCCCTCCACTCTCAGAGCCTCTCTGCCCAGCCTGGGCCTGCCCCAGGGATGAGAGGCAGGGAGTTAGGTTCCTAGAGGGCGTCTCCTTCTTTCTTCCCAAACTCTTTTCCTTCTACATCTTGGAACTCTTTCATTTGCTGTGAAGTACAAGGCCAAATCTTCTTTCTCTATTGCATCTCCATTTACAAGTTTTCTTGTCTTACACCCAGGAAGTGTCCTTTGACCTTAAAAGATAAAGAATGCAGCACATTTGTTCTCAAAGGTAACTGTTGCTACATCAGTGGATGTCCTTCCCTTTAGTTGCAAAACATGGGTGGAAGAGTAGTCACTGTATCCTATACAGCCACGTATCAACTAATGCTTTGAAATATTATTTCAGTATTACTGATGTTATCTCCATTTCACACATGAAGAAATTAAGTCTAGAGAGGTTGAATATTTGATCAAGCTGGGGCAAAACCCAGAGTTGTTTTAAAGCAGATGCTTCTCATCCCCCTCCCCCAAATCACCCTACTTCCCACAGGAAGCCTATGTTCCTTGCCTGGGTCTGGGTGGCGGCAAAGAAGGGCCCCATAAGGCATGACAGGCCCAGAGTCACACTGGATTGGTGACTAGGTGGGGCTGTGAGAACCAGGTTAACTATACAGGCAATAAATAAATGCATTCTGGCAAACAGATCCCTGCTGCTTCAGCTAAAACAGGAAGGAGGAAGAGATGGTGAGTCAGTTCCCCAAAATGCTGACTGTTTTCTGCATTCAAGGAATTAGAAAAACCAGTGAGAATCCATAAGTGGTTTCTACCCAGTGAGATGGCTGCAGAGACACAGGAGGAAAAGCTAAGGGGACATCCTCAACTTCTGAGGGCTGATTCACCAGCAGGCAGAAACACGGTATTGGAGACACACAGGAGGCATGTGAACTCTTATTTCCTAGAAAGAAACATTAATGGTCGGAAGTGTAATACAGCACTTGCAGCTCAAGGTGATGGGTCTGTATGCTTATTTCTTTTTCTTACTCAAATCTCACTGAAATGCCAGAAGGAATTAAAAAGGTACAAACCCACAAGGACAAAGAATACAAGAGACCAGATCTCCAGACATTGGTATTTGGAATCCCCCCCACAAAGTGCCTGGGTCATCACCTGATCCCCTGCTGTAAAGCCCAGAAGTCAACAAGCTGCTCCTAAACACACAGAGCTGCCAGTCAGATTTTTAGGACTTCACTTTTAGATGGACAACTAAAGATCATCAGACATTTGTAAAAAATCTCTCATAGAAAAGATAGTGACCCAAACAAGCAAATAGGAAAAGGTAACTCTGAAGAAACACAATTGAGAAAGAATGAAGAAAGCTTTAAAAAAAAAATACTCCCTATAATTTAATTAAATATCCTCAGAGAGATAAGAGGTAATGTTATGTGAGGTATCCTTAGACAAGAGGGGATATGACGTGGATGTGCTCCTGGGATTTAAAATATGATAAAAATGATATATTCAATTAGCGAGTCGGACGACAACACTGAGGAAGGTAACGTGGAAGATAGTCTCTTAGAAATAGAATAAAAAAATAAAAGAGATAGAAAATAGGAAAGAAAAGATGGAACTGGAGAACCAGTTCAAGACGTCAATATTTGACTAGATCAAGCCCCAAAGAGAGAAGAAAGAAACTGGAGGAGAGGAGACTATTAAAGGAATAATACAAGAGAAATTTGCAGAAATAATACAAGATAATTTCCAGGACAGGAACTTCTGGATTTAAAGGCTCAGCAAAGTGAAGGAACAGAGTTGAGAAGGGTTTAAAATCATCTTAGGAGAATAAGTAGGTTACGTACAACAGGAATCAGAATGGCATGGAACTTATCAGTAGAAACCCTGGAAGAAGGAAAATAGTGCTTTCAGAATTCTAGGACAGATACATTTCAATATTCTGAGTTCCATATTCTGCCAAACCATCAATCAAGATTGAAGGTAGAAGGACATTTACAGACATGCAAGTTCTTACAAAGGAATCTCCTTTGCATGATATTCAGAGTGCTGCTGGGTGTGTGCTCCACAGAGCGAGACGGCAAACCAAGAAAGAGGAGAACATCAAGTCAATGTGGGGAGAGGGAGCACAGGAGAGAGGCAAGGGGAGTTCCCAGATGATGGGGAAGAGAAGTTCCAGCATTGCAGCTGCTTTGTAGGTCTAGAGAGCCCCAGGTGAAATTTGAGCAGAAGGTTGGAAGTCTCCGGTAGGAATGTCTCCAAGAAAACTACTGGAACTGGTACGTTATCTGATATGTTTGGTGGTATTGAGATGGTTCATATCATCCACAGCAGGAGGCTGACATATAAAGTATAAAATAGAAATATCAAGAAATAAGAATATATTAATATTATTTAGAAATAAGCAATCAGAAGAAACGGTTGAAAGAGCTGAAAATGGTGTCTCCGGGAAGCCGGGATCATGGGTGTAGTGGTAATACTCCCGAAGACTGGTAAGTCTGTAGTTCTGTTTAAAAGGATGTGTCTGTATTATTTTGAAAAATGTTATTTTGCAATTGCTGATATTTGTCAGTTTTGGCTTATGAAAATGGCAATTATACATGGTTCAACTTAATTAGAATAGAAATGTGAAAGAATCCTTAACAGTAATGCTATGCGTATCAGGATTTATTAGTTCTATAGTATTAAGAAAATCCAGAAGTTTTCATCAAGATAGAAAAAGGAAAACAAAATTATAAGCACCTTTGTATAACTCAGTGGATGAAAACACTTCAGTTGTACCATCTCTGCCCTTCTAGTGCTCTGCATGTCGGTGTGTGAATTGTTTCTCGACGACAGTGCCGCATCTCCCTTCTTTAGCTGTCTAAAATTTCAGCCATGATTGTGGTTTCTTTCTTCATAAATGATTATTTGAAAACCATGCCAAAACAGTTGTTTTGCTTTTTCATTCCTTGGCATCTCTTGATGCCTATACTTTATCTATCTGTATCTGTCTCTTGAATCCCTTTCCCAAACACCTTCTCTTTCCTCACTTGGTTCAGATTTCTGGGCAGAGACTGGACAGGATTAGTGCCGTGTTAGAGTTAGCTGAGACACAGTGGTCCACACTGTACAGTGCTGGTTCTGGACCTTAGCACACAAACACCTCTGCCCTGGGAACTGCTTCCAGATGCTCTGGGTGAGCCCAAGGCAGCTGTATGCACTGCAGGTTGTATCCTCTTAGCCACAGTTGCCTGGGACAGAAATGGTACCTAACTCAAGCTAGGCCATATTAGGTTCCCTTCTCCAGGAATGTGGAATTGAACCGGGGAGCGGGGGCAGCCAGTTATTTTGTTAAGGAGCTGCAACATGATGCCTTAGGAGCTGTGGGTTACACAGTCTGCCCTGTGGGCTGAGGATCAGGAAATGCCAGTCTGCAGAAACAGGACAGTGAAGCAGATTTGCAGAGAGAATCAGAGATGAGAGATGGAATTGAAATCATGATGACTTCCAGTTCCACCTTCCAGTTCTTTCCTGAGAAAGGCTACATTTTCCCTCTTGGGTTCTGTAAGACCGCTTAGTGGCCTTAAAGTAAATAAAATCTCCCCCTCGCTTTTCTTTGCTTAAACTAGTTTGAGTAGGCTACAGTTACTTGCGACCAAGAGAATACTAATGGGGACATGTTCATCTCTAGAATTCTATAATTCAGTGACACATAAGACTGCTAATGATTTCAGGGGTGGGGAACGTGGGAACCAGAGTCCTAGGCAATGAGGAAGGCAGGGGAGGGACTTGGAGGGGTTCTGGGTGAGTGAATTACACTGGGCTTAGTGAATATGATAAGGAACCACCCTACTTCACAAACATACCTGTGGGGTGGGGGAAGCTTGACTAGATAAACATTCTTTTCCTTCAAGTTCTGATGTTAGTATTTGAGGATTTGGAGCAGATAGTTAAAAACCCTAAGTAAATCCAGCTGGTATTTAACAGAGGTAAGGGGGGATTCCTTTTTTGATGAAGATTTTTCTTTCTGGTCTTTTGTGTGTGCAGTGTGGAATCCATTCTGGAAAGCTCCTGTCTATATTAAATCCTTCTCATGCTCAGTATTTTTCTTCCTTCCTTCTGCTCTGTCTGACCTGATATGATGTCATTTGGGCTGTATTAAACATTTTTTTTTGAAAAAGAGTGAACATTATACATTTCATCCAAAAAATGCTATTTCTGGGTCTACAATTCATCTCTGCCACGGCATTTTCCTGGTTCCTAAAGGACTCCGGTACAGACGTACCTTCTCCCCCTCCTCCCTTTCACCTTGGACTCAGCACTAAAAAATGTAAAAGACGTTAATAAGGCAGGAGGTGCTTTATGCCACAGGGTATAGATGATACTATTGGAAATGAGGAATCTTCTTCCTGAATGTTGTCAATTTGTTACTTTTCTGAGTCTGCTGGTGGCAGCTCAGCATGGGGCCCCGTTATCTCCCGGCCCAAGCAGCTGGCTTTGGGCGCAAGTCTGGACTAGGAGAGATTGCTTCTTGGCCCCAGTGGGGCATTTCACAATTTTCTCTTCCTTGAGAAACTTTAAAAAGCCATCTAGGCTACGCTACCTGTGTACTTCATTTAGAGCAGCTATCATGTGACTCGGTTCAGGAAAGGCAGCAGCCAGACACCCTGCTGTGGAGAGGGTGAAACATGTCACCCGGCTGTGGGCTGGTGCCTGGGACACGGGGTACGCTGGGTCTGGGAATCGGGCCAGCCTGGCTCAACCAACACTTACTCGACACCTACTGTATGGGAGCAATTATGTTAGGCTTGGGGGTACAGTGGTCAATAAGAGGTGGTCTGTGCCCTCAAAGAGCTCACAATTTAGTGTCAAAGATGAAAAAAATAAATACCTAATGTATAACGGGTCAAGTCAGAGAGAGAAGGGAATACAGGAGCAGGATGAGGAGACATCAAGAACTGGCATAGGGGGGTGAGGGATGGAATATGGAGGAGGGTAGTCATCTGATCTGAGTCTCAAGGAACAAACTGGAGAAGCCAGGAGTAAAAGTAGAGGAAAAGCATTCGAGGCAGAGGGGACAGCATGAACCAACCATGGAGGTATGAAACTGAGTGGCCTATTTGGGAGACAAGTAGAGTGCTAGAGTGTTGAAGAGAGGAGGGGGGAATATAGAAGACAAGGCTGGTGAAGTAAGCAGGGCCCAGCTGGTTGTGTACCATGTCGCGGGGGGAGGGCATTGGCCTTTCTTTTATAGGTGCTGGGGAACCATCAACATAAGGGCGTGCCTAGCATCGGTGGAGGGGCTGAGCCAGAGGAGTATCCTGAGGGGTGAGGCTCAGGCCCAGAAGCTCTGGGAAGGAGCTGGTGGTAGAGGCAGAACCAAAGGCTGGCAGCAGGGTGCTAGACACCTTCAAGTGCTGAGGGTCTCGGACGAACCAATGGGTCCACAGGCCTTGAGGGCCCTGGATCCGAAGTCTGCCCTGTGAGGTCAAGCCCAAAGAATGAGGCAGGTAATGAGGGTCAGAATAAGCCTAAATAGGTCAGAATTGGCCAAAAGCCAGAGGCCCACTCAGCTGCTGGCACAGGACCTGTCAAAAGTTGTGACCCCTGCCTCTTTACCATCTGCCCCTAACCACCCCTCTCCTGTTTAGCTAGCTTTAGGCAATTTCAAGTTTCCACTCAAAGGTCCATTCCTACTCTGCTAGGGGTGACTGACAAGAACCATGCTGAGTCATCAGGCTGCTGATACAGTTCCTGTCAATAGATACGGTGGCTTGGGCCAGATGGTGGCAATGGAGAACAGTAGACAGACTGAGATGTATTTTGTAGGTTGACACAACAGGACTCAGTTATAGGTTGGATTTTGGGGGTGAGCAAGAAGGCATTTCAGGACTGTCAGATTCCTGGCTTTCAGCTACTGGAGGTTGGTGGTACCAACTGCTTATAAGGTGTATTAGTTGGCTAGGGCTGCTGTAACAAAGTTCCAAAGACTGGATGGTTTAAACAACAGAAATTTATTGTCTTACAGTTCTAGAGGCTGGATATCCAAGATCAAGGTGTTGGCAGGATTGGTTTCTTCTAAGGGAAGAATCTGTTCCAGGCCTCTCCTTGCTTTGTAGATGGCCATATACTCCTGTGTCTTCCCATTGTCCTTTTCTTTGTAAGTGTTGGTGACCACATTTTCTCTTCTTATGAAGACACCAGTCATATTGGATTAGGGCCCACCCTAATAATCTCACTTTAACTTAATTATCTCTTTAAAAATCCCATCTCCAGGGGTGCCTGGGTGGCTCAGCCAGTTAAGCATCTGCCTTCGGCTCAGGTCATGATCCCAGGGTCCTGGGATCGAGCCCCGCATCGGGCTCCCTGCTCAGCGGGAAGCCTGATTCTCCGTCTCCCTGCTTGTGCTCTCTCCTGCTTGTGCTCTCTCTCTGTCAAATAAATAAAATCTTAAAAAAAAAAAAAAAGACAGAAAATGTCAGGCAGGCAGTTGTATATACAGAATCTGCAGCTCTGAGATGAGGTCTGGGTTGCAGAGACAAATTTAGGAATTGTTGGCAAATTTAAAATTTATTTAAAGCCATGAAAATTGGCCCCGGTGTGTGTGTGTGTGGAAGGGCACTTGTACACAAGGAACAAAGAATCTAAGTTGAATCCCGTGGAAATCCACAGAAATTCTTCCCTCTACAAGGCTATGGCCCATGTCTTCAGGCCTGCCACATAGTTGGTCCTCAAGGTCAGTTATAATGTAGAAATTAGCTCAGAAAGAATTGTAGAGTACCTGGCAAGGGACTCCTCCATTGCAAATAGAGATTTATTTAAAAAAAAAATCCTCACTATATGTTATCATTATAAATATAACACATGCTTATTATTAAAAAAAAAATCCCTGCAAATTAAATGGTATGATAAAGGAAAGTGAAAAAAAATCTCTCATTTTGGACACTTCATATTCTCTTACTTTCATTCCTTATTATAGGATCAACCACAACAAATGGCTTCACACAGGTTTGACTTCCTTCCTTTGACCACCTTGGCTCAAGCAGCATGCTGAGTATCTTTTGCTACTTACCTTGGGGCTTCTATGTACATACACAAGACTGATGAAAAGTAGAACTAAGTTTATAAGAATGAGCTAATTTTTTCTCTCTTTATTGAGGTATAGTTGATACACAACATTGTGTAAGTTTAAAGTATACAACATGGTGATTTGATCACCTTCCATATTGTGAAATGATTACCACATTAGGATTAGTTAACACCTCCATCACCTTACATGATTACCATTTCTTTTTTTGTGGTGAGAACATTTAAGCTTACTCTTTTTTTTTTTTTAAGATTTTATTTATTTATTTGACAGAGAGAGAGACAGCAAGAGAGGGAACACAAGCAGGGGGAGTGGGAGAGGGAGAAGCAGGCTTCCCGCGGAGCAGGGGGCCCGACGTGGGGCTCGATCCCAGGACCCCGGGATCATGACGTGAGCCGAAGGCAGACGCTTAATGACTGAGCCACCCAGGTGCCCTGAAGCTTACTCTTTTTTTTTTTTTTTAATTTTATTATGTTATGTTAGTCACCATACAATACATCATTAGTTTTTGATGTAGTGATCCATGATCCATTGTTTTCGTATAACACCCAGTGCTCCATGCAGTACGTGCCCTCCTTAATACCCATCACCGGGCTAACCAATCCCCCCTCCCCCCTCCCCTCTAAAACCCTGTTTGTTTCTCAGGTCCATAGTCTCTCATGGTTCATCTCTCCCTCCAATTCCCCCCCCACCATTTTTCCCTTCCTTCTCCTTATGTCCTCCATGTCATTCCTTATGTTCCACAAATAAGTGAAACCATATGATAATTGACTTTCTCTGCCTGACTTATTTCACTTAGCATAATCTCCTCCAGTCCCATCCATGTTGATGTAAAAGTTGGGTATTCATCTTTTCTGATGGCTGAGTAATATTCCATTGTATATATGGACCACATCTTCTTTATCCATTCATCTGTTGGAGGGCATCTCGGCTCTTTCCACAGTTTGGCTATTGCGGACATTGCTGCTATGAACATTGGGGTGCATATGGCCCTTCTTTTCACTACATCTGTGTCTTTGGGGTAAATACCCAGTAGTGCAATTGCTGGGTCATAGGGTAGCTCTATTTTTAAATTTTTGAGGAACCTCCACACTGTTTTCCAAAGTGGCTGTACCAACTTGCATTCCCACCAACAGAAGCTTACTCTTTTAGCAACTTTCAGTATAGAATATGGTACTGCTAACTATAGCCACCAATCTGTACACTAGATCCCCAGAACTTATTCATCTTATAACTGGAAGTTTATGCCCTTTGACCAACATCTCTTCATCCCCCCCACCCCCCGCCCCAGCCCCTGGCAATCACCATTCTAATCTCTGTTTCTATGGGTTTGGCTTTTTTGGATTCTACCTCTAAGTGAGAATATATAGTATTTGTCATTCTGTCTCTGATTTATTTCACTTAGCATAATGCCGTCAAGGTCCATCCATGTGGCAAATGGCAGGATTTCCTTCTTTCTCATGGCTGAATTTTATATCTCTACTATCTCTGTCTGTGTATCTCTCTCTCTCTCTCTCTCTCTCTCTCTCTCTCGATCTAGATAGAGATCTATCTAGATAGAGAGGTAGATAGAAATAGATCTAGATAGATAGATAGATAGATAGGAATAGAGACAAAATCTTTATCCATTCATCTGTACAGGAACACTTAGGTTGTTTCCATATCTTGGCTATTGTGATAATGCTGCAATGAACACGAGAGTGCAGGTATCCCTTGGGATATTGATTTCATTTCCTTTGGATATATACCCAGAAGTGGTATTTCTGAATCATATGGTAGTTCTATTTTTAATTTTTTAAGGAATCTTCCTGCTATTTCCATAGTGGCTGTACCAATTTACATTCCACCATCAATGCACAAAAGCTCCCTTTTTCTCCACATCCTGCCAACACTTACCTCTTGTGTATCTCTTGTCTTTTTGATGACAGCCATTGAAACAGGTGTGAGTTGATATTTCATTATAGTTTTGATTTCTATTAACTGATTAGTGATGTTGAGCATCCTTTTAAGTACCTGTTGGTCATTTGTATGTCTTCTTGGGAAAATGTCTCTTCAGATCTTCTGCTCATTTTAAATTGGATTATTTTAAATTTTAAATTATTACTGCTACTGAGTTCTATGAGTTCCTTATGTATTTTTGATATCAACTCCTTATCAGATACATGATTTGCGAATATATTTTAGGTTGCCTTTTCATTTTGTTGGTTGTTTCTTTTGCTGTGCAGAAGTTTTCAGATTGATGTAGTCCCACTTACTTACTTTTGCTTTTGTTGCTTGTGCTTTTTGTGTCATATCCAAAAAAATTGTTGCCAAGACCAATGTGAAGATTTTTCCTTATGTTTTCTTCTAGGAGTTTTGTGGTTTCAGATATTATGTTTAAATCTTTAATCCATCTTGAGTTAATTTTTGTGAGAGGTGTAAGATAGGGGTTCAGTTTTATTGTCCTGCATTCCAGTTTCCCCAACTCCATTTATGGGAGAGACTATTCTTTCCTTACTGAGATTTTTTTTCCTCGTTTCATTGAATTGTCTTTCTGTGTTTTCTAGTAGCTTACTGAGCTTCCTTAAAACAGTTATTTTGAATTCTTTATTGGACAAATTGCAGATGTCTGTATCTTTGGGGTTAATTACTAGGAGATTATTGTGACTCTTTGGTGGTGTCATGTTTCATTGATTTTTCATGTTCCTTGAATTCTTGAGTTGCTGTCTTTGTATTTGAAGTCACAGTCACCTCCTCCTGTCTTTACTAACTGACTTTAGGAGAGGAATACCTTTCATTAGTCCTGCTAGGGATTCTGAGGCTTTCTTAGACCTTCTAGGGATACACCTATTCCACGCTTCTTGCTCCCTCTTGTGGCAGAATTCTTCTTCTTTTTTTTTTTTAGTATGTTATGTTAATCCCCATACATTACATCATTAGTTTTTGATGTAGTGTTCCATGATTCATTGTTTGCATATAACACCCAGTGCTCCATGCAGAACGTGCCCTCTTTAATACCCATCACCAGGCTAACCCATCCTCCCACCCCCCTCCCCTCTAGAACCCTCAGTTTGTTTTTCAGAGTCCATAGTCTCTCATGGTTCATCTCCCCTTCTGATTTCCCCCCCTTCATTCTTCCCCTCCTGCTATCTTCTTCTTCTTCTTCTTTTTTTTTTAACATATAATGTATTACTTGCTTCAGAGGTACAGGTCTGTGATTCAACAGTCTTACACAATTCACAGCACTCACCATAGCACATACCCTCCCCAATGTCTATTACCCAGTCACCCCATCCCTCCCACCCCCCACCACTGCAGCAACTCTCCGTTTGTTTCCTGAGATTAAGAATTCCTCATATCAGTGAGGTCATAGGATACATGTCTTTCTCTGTTTGACTTATTTCGCTCAGCATAATACCCTCCAGTTCCATCCACGTCGTTGCAAATGGCAAGATTCCATTCCTTTTGATGGCTGCATAATATTCCATTGTATATATATACCACATCTTCTTTATCCATTCATCTGTCGATGGACATCTTGGCTCTTTCCACAGTTTAGCTATTGTGGACATTGCTGCTATAAACATCAGGGTGCACGTACCCCTTCGGATCCCTACATTTGTATCTTTGGGGTAAATACCCAGTAGTGCAATTGCTGGATCGTATGGTAGCTCTATTTTCAACTTTTTGAGGAACCTCCATACTGTTTTCCAGAGTGGCTGCACCGGCTTGCATTCCCACCAACAGTGTAGGTCTTGTGGCAGAATTCTTAACCTTGTATGCCTTTTCTCTGCAACAGATAGGATCAAGTGCTAATAGCTTCCCTTTTGTTTTACTGAAGGTGGCATGAAATCTCAAGTTTATGGACCTCTCAGGCCTGTAGGTTTGGGCTGCCTTTCTATGCCTACTCTAGGCATCTGCCAAAGCTTGCTCTCACTGCCATTGGTAGCATGCCTTGAGAGTTGGCCACTGGGTCGGGGTATGTGTGGGTGAGGCTCACAGAACACTGAGGATGCCCATGTGCCAGTTGTGGGGATGTGTGGGCCAGGTGTTCCAGCACTTATGGGTGGGTTTGATGGAGTCCTTGACACTGTTAATAGGATCACATCCCTTTAATGTTCTCCAGGATTCCTATCTCCTGTTTTCCTACTGTCTTCCTGCCCCTTACTCATGAAGCTCATGACTCAAGGTTCTGGATGAAGTGAGAGGAATGGGCCTACTTGGCAGCATCCTGCACAGCTAGGGAGCCCAGGTGTTCACTCACATGCTCTCATTTCTTCCCACAGGAGAAATCATAGGCCGAGATGTCTCTTGGCCCTGAACTGTGCTGTCTTGGGTAAAGGATGATGCAGGTAAAGCAAACTGTTCCTCTTATCCTTTCCAGTGCATTCAAACTAGTATTTTTTTTTCCTCCAGTGGTATGCTGGAACGCCTTCACTGGAAACCTGGACTTCCACAAAGGCTCTTTCATCCCTGGGTAATTGTCAAAGACTCTTTTCCAGGGGTTCCCAGACCACAGCTGAGAGCGACTGGAGCTGGTTTATGGGTCACTACAGGGTACGCTGTCAGGAAAGAGGTCTCTATGCCTATTATCTGATGCATGGGTGGGTATGCTCCTCCCAGGTCCCTTGGCAAATGGGTGCTGGATCTGACAGCTCCCACAAAGACACTTTTGTCTGTGGATGAATGCCAAATTGTTGTTGTTGAGGTGGGGTGGGGGGGACACAACTGAGGGATGTCTTAGTCATGTGGGTGATGTCACTCCAGAAATGAGATAATTTTATATATCTTCAAATAGTATTTTTGAAAGATAACAAAAAGGAGATCCTTAAGAGAATCTAGGGCCAGGACCAGGGTGAGGTGACTGAGACTTCTATGGTGCAAAATTTAAGGAGGCATTTACTCACAGGGTCATGCACATGCAGGGTCAGACTTATTTCACCCTAGTCCCAGGCCTAGGCAGATCAGTGGGGTCTCTTGATGAGTATAGTCCTGAAAGCTTCTTCAGGGACAGTGCATAATGCCTGCAGAGTATGGGAGATCTTTGGGGGTAGGACATTCCCCTCTGTGTACCATCTCATGTAGATAAATGAAGGCAGCACAGTCTGTAAGTCTTGAAGAGAACAGGCTATGGGACCAGATGAGCCAGGCCCAAATGCTGGTTCTGCCATATACTAGTTGAGTGGCCTTGGGCACCTACATGAAAATTCCTCTGTTGGGGAGTAGTGAGCTATGCATGCCACTTTGTTGGGAGTCTGCTCCACTAAAGGTCTAGTTACGGCCTTGACTCATGAGATGGGTGCTCTGAGAGTCCTAGGACAGCGTGAATCACTTCTGTCCTGGGGAATTGGAAGAAAATACAGTAAAGGAGAGGACCACCAGGTAATTTCAATTTAATAAATAATTATCAAGGACTCATGTATAAGACATTGTGCTGAGCTGTAGGGGACATAAGTGTAGAGGTGTAGTTAGGGTAATATATACCCTTAAGCTCTCTCATCCCCTTTCCTGACGGGAGCTGTGCCTGGTCTGGCGGTGGTGTGCTCTGGTGGGGGTAACAGGCCAGGGAGTTTATCCTTTACCTGGAGTTGGTTTGGTTGCCAAACTTAAGAATGTTTTAAAAACTGGGGGTACACTAAAGGTAGGAGTGGGGAGATGAAAAATGGGGTCAACAAAAATGGGTCAACAAAATGAGGAAGGTGAGAGACACTTACTGGAGCCAGGGAGAAAGATTGCTGGTGGATGAGAGTGGGAGATAGAGCAAGAGAATAGATGTGAAGAGGTCATGGGTGAATATTTGGCAGAGAAGCTGCTCTCCAGAGCTGGCTTTTACTCTCATGGCATGGCTTGTGGCAAAGTGATGGGGCAGATGCCTATCACCTGATGTGGGAGTAATCTTCCTTCTTCCTTCTCCAGGCTCGAACATTAGTATTCTTAAGGAGGCATGGCTAGATTTTCTAGACACGAACTGTGGAAACCCTGAGTTTAGAGGCAGTAGCCTGAAAATTAACAGTATTTTTGTTTTCCTACAAGTCAGCATAGTTTGGGCATCAAGTCAAAGCTCAGTTCTCCATTGCTCCAAATCATCTTATTATTCTTGACTTTGCTGTGACTAATGTCTGTCAGTCACAAAGGTTCAGCCATAAACACATATATGAACTCACAAGAAGTATTGGCCACGGCTGCTGGTTTCCACTTCACAGTAAATTGAGCTCATTTTTCTCTGATATTAAAAAATTCTTTCTGGGGCCCCTGGGTGGCTCAGTTGGTTAAGTGTCTGACTCTTGATTTCGGCTCAAGTCATGATCTCAGGGTGATGAGATCAAGCCCTATGTCTGGCTCCACACTCAGCATGGAGTCTGCTTGAGATTCTCTCTCTCCCTCCCCCCTGCCCCTCCCCCTGCTCATGGGTGCTCTCTTTCTAAATAAATAAATAAACAAAATCTTTTTTTTTGTTTAAAATCAATTAACATATAGTATATTATTAGTTTCAGAAGTAGAGTTTAGTGATTCATCACTTGCATATAACACCCAGTGCTCATTACATCAAGTGCCCTCCTCAATGCCCATCACCCTGTTACTCTATCCCCCCACCCACTTCCCCTCTAGCAATCCTCATTTTGTTCCCTAGCATTAAGGGTCTCTTACTGTTTGTCTCCCTCTTTGATTTCATCTTATTTTATTTTTCCCTCCCTTCCCCTATGTTCATCTGTTTTGTTTCTTAAATTCCACATGAGTGCGATCATATATTTGTCTTTCTCTGATTGTCTTATTTCACTTAGCATAATATCCTCTAGTTCCACCCACATCATTGCAAATGGTAAGATTTCATTCTTTTTGATGGCTGAGTAATATTATATATATATGTGTGTGTATATATATAATATACATACATGTATGTATAGGTATATATAAAGTATAGATACATAGTATAGTGTATGGTGTATATATAATGTATGTGTGTATATATATACACATACATACATATATATATCTTCTTTATCCATTCATCTGTCGATGGACATCTGGGTGCTCTCTCTCTCTCTCTCTCTCAATAAATAAATAAATAAAATCTTAAAAAATTTCTTCCTTGACCTATTCTGTCTCTCCATTCCTTCCAAGCTCTTTGAAGTTAGTATACTCTGTCTCAAGTTTCTCATTCCCTCTTTTTTCACATGAGCTCAACTCCCTAGTTTTTACCACATTTACTCCACAAACACTTGCTCACCAGGATCCACTCTGGATTGCCACAGCCAATGGGCCTCTTTTAGTATTTACCTGAAGTTCTCACTGTGGTAACAGATACTGTCGACCACATAGCTCTTCTTGGTTTTCTTCTTTGGCTTCTGTGTTATTGTTTTCTTCTGTGTCTTCCATCTGTTCGGCTGTCCTTGGTGGATTCCTTTTGGTTCCTCTGCCCTTCCGATGTTGCTGTTCCTCAAAGTTGTGTCCTGGTCCTCTTCTTTCCTCTCTGACCCTGAGTGTTTTTTTTTTTTTTCATTCCTATAATTATGGAATTATTATCCTGTATTTAGAATTCTATATTCTATATTATAGGAATCTATACTAGCTATAAAATATAAATCCTTGACTCCCACATCTGTAGTTCATATTGTATTATAGATGTACGGAGATTTCATACCTATGTGTTCAACTGCCTATGGGATGTTCTAGAAGTGTTTCAAACTTAACATGTCCCAAATTGGATTGATTATTTCCTAGAAAACCTGATACTCTTTAAGTATTACATTTATCAGTAAATGTCAACCCTTTGTTCAGCCGCCAGGGCCTTGGACATCATCTTAGACACCCCCTTTCCTTTAAGCTTCACATGCAAATGATGACCAAGTCCTGTTCTTTCTATCATTTTGACATCTCTCCTGTTCATTCTTCTCTATAACCTTCTAGTCTCCTCAGCTCCAGTCTCACCACAAGCAATGTATTCTTCAAACTCTTGTCAGTGTGATCTTATAAAATACAAATCCGACCATTTCACTCTCTGGTTTGAAACTAGTCAAAGGCCTCCCACTACCCAACAATAAAGCTTAAACCTCTTAGTCTGGCCTCCCTGAGTTGCACAGTCCAGTTTCTGTCCATTTTGCCAGGCTTTTCTTTAGCAGAGCTCTTCTCACATACTTTGCCTAGTGAGAGAATGAATAAATGAATGAATCCATCATTGAAGTCACTAATAAACACAACAGAGTGTACCAAGCAGTTTAAGACCTGCTTCTGTTTGAAGCCCACTTATCAGATTGATAAGCCTGTAGGATGTCCTGAATGAAAAACTTCAAGATTATAGGCAAGATTTATTCTCTGTGACTCAGGAGGGCAGGAGCATGTAATTTCAGAGAAATATGTTTCAACTTTCAGCATAACTTTCTACCAATGACAGCAGGCCACAAAGCAGAGGATTTCCCTGAAATAGGGAGGTCCCCATATCTGGAGGTGACCAGATAGGAGCTAAGTGATTACAGCAGGCAGGTTGGAGGAGCGACTCCTGCATTGTGTGGAGAATTGGACTAGAGGACCTCTCATCTCCCTTCCATGAGGAGAAGAAGAGGAAGGGAAAAGAATTAATATCTGTTGAGGGCTTACCATGTGCCTGGCATTGTTCTTGGTGCTTTATATTTATTGGTTCATTTTCTCTAACAATTGCTTTAGAGGAAAGTGCCATTACCATCTCCATTTTATTGATGAGGACTCTTAGATCTCAGAGAGGTGAAGTAACTTTCCCAAGACCATGCAGAAGGTAAATGATAGAGCTGGGCTTATAACCTTAGAGTGGTTCTCAAAGTATATTTCCTGATCAGTAGCATCATCATCAACCGGGACCTTGTTAGAAATGCAAATTCTCAGATCTTACCCCAGACCTTACTGAATCAGAAACTCTGGGGGTGGGGCCCAACCATGTGTAGTTTAACAAGCCCTCCAGGTGATTCTGATGCCCCTAAAGCTTGAGAATCACTGCTCTAAAGAACATTCCATTAAATCTCATTATGTATATGGGAAGATATTAGGAAGAAAATTCCATTCACATCTTTGGGAGAATTTTGAAAAAACCAAACCAAACCAAACGCTCTTAGTCTATATGGCATCCACATTTAGACTGCTGCCTTGAATGTGGGGCAGGTCAAGGGACTTCATGGTAGGTCTGAACAGCCAGCAGCTCCCAGCAGATTACAAGGTAATTCGGAACCACAGTTCCTCCGAGAATAGCTTCTTGTAGAAGGAACAGTGTGAACCTGGGTAAAAGAAAAAAAAAATTGCTAAAAACAATACCTTCCAGTTTAAAATACGAAGAAGATGCCACAAATCTTCCAAACCCCCTTTTATAGAATGAGTTCAATAAAAGCAAGAGAAATTTTGTGTTAAAAAAAAGCCAGATAGAACTGCTGGTAGTATGCTATCATTTATTTTGTTAATTCAGCAACATTTCAAGTGAGACCCAGACACTATAGCATTTAAAAATAATGCAACCTTGCTCCTGATGCAAGTGGCAAAAGCAAGAGGTCTCCACGGAGCTTTGCTAAAGGGAAAAAAAAAAGAAATTAAAAACCGTCCACTAATGTGCCAGCGAGTAATGAAATAAGAATCTGACACTTGGTGCATTGAAATGCAAACAAGATGTCCCTGTGTTACCCTGGCAATTCATCATAAAGGCCGGTGCATTTCTGCTTATTATACATGAGGTGCAGTGAATTATTACCAGGCTGGTTCTTCTAACAAACTTTTCAAAGTATGTACACGATAGGGTCAAAAGAGATTTATATGTGTGTTTGTGTGTTTGTGTGTGTGTGTGTGCACTCATGCTAGGATGTGCACATAGAATTGTATGTTTCTCTGCCTGTGAATACCTGGAGCCAAATATATCTGGATTATAAGGGAGAAATTCAGGTGATGACCTAAGTATTTGGAAGCATTCTCTCTCTCTCTCTCTCTCATTTCACCTCTTCTATCTATCTATCATCTATCTATCTATCTATCTATCTATCTATCTATCTATCTATCCATCCATTCATCCATCTTATAGGTCCCAAGGAGGGGAGAATTAGAGGAGACCCAGTCCTATGGGCTGTGAAAAAAAAAAAAAAAAAGCAGTAATTGCTCCCAGGCAGGTAAATTGGGATTTAAAGGGCCGCCTTGTTTGCCATGGGAGAAACAGGAGATGGTGGAAGTGAGAAAAACAGGAGGAAGGTTGGTGATGGGATTGCAGTGATTTCCCTGTGAAAAGTTCTCAGGCACATCTCCCAAACCAGTTTCATTACAAGATCTGGCATAAGGTTGGCATGTAAGTGGAATAAAAAAAAAAGGAAATTCATATAGAGCACACACCAAAAGTATCTAGAAGGATACACAGCAGCTTATAGTAGTTATTATTGGGGAATGAAATTATGAGAAGGGAAGCAGGAGACTTTACTCATTCATACACCTCAGTTTTATTTGTAAAAACTTTTTGTCATAGAATGTTCCAAATATATACAAAGGTAGAGAGAATAAAAACAAAACAAAATACCTGTACTATGCCCCAGGTTCAACAATTATCAACTCATGGCCCATATTGTTTCATTTTATCCTACTCCCCCAGCCCATTTCTCAACTCTCCAGCTTATTTTGAAACAACTCCCAGACATAGCATTCACTAGTAGTGTGCCAATTGAAAAAAGAAACATGTTCTAATAGAAAATAAAAAGAGAAATTAATATGAAATCTATAATAATTCAAATACGGTTGGAGTTTCCATTGTCTAGTGAATTTTTTTTTAAAGCAGTAATTCTCTTACCTGGCTGATCACTGGAATTTCCTGGGAAACTTTTTAAACGGGAAGTTTCCAGAGCCCACCAAGACCCACAGAATCAAAATCTCCATGGTGGGCCCAGGGATATCTGTGATTAAAAAGTTCCATATATGATTCTGATGATGAGCCAGGTTTGGGAACAGTTGGTCTACTAAAGATAAACTGTTTCAAGTACCTTCAAGCACTTTGGAAAGACTTAATTCCATATAAGCAGTTGATACACTAATTACAAATTTGCCTTATCTAGTCATTAAATTAGGTTCCCTAAGGACTACTCTGAATCCCTTGGATTAAAGGAGTAGTTGAATCTAGTTAACCCAGTTCTGATTAGTATATAGTTATAAAATAGAAAAACACATTTTCTTAAAATATTCTACAATGCATACTTATTATCAATGTAATACTAGTCTTTGCTATAATTGGTGAAAACACGTGCTTTATTTTTGCCAGTAGATTCCCCTAATTTTAAGGTGAGGAAATAGGATCTCAAAGCAATTAAACAATTTTCCTAAGGATGTGTAGCTGGCAAATGGCTGATCCAGGGCAAATGCAAAACCTGCACTGTGATAGGCACTGGTGGGTCAATACAAATAATATGGGTTCTAATGTTCCAAAGACTTAGAGTTTAGTGAGGGAGACAGACAAGTATTGTGGACATGACTTTTAGTCCATAGACTTAAAATACCTGCAGCCTAGAGCAGTGATAATAGTGAGTTGATCTCATTAAACAAGCTCAGGTGCCCAGAAGTGAAACTGTTTTAATTTTTCCAGAACAGAACTTAATTTCTATTTTGAACTTTTATTCTAACAACAAATGACACTTTATTTCAGTCAATGTAAGTAATCTTGGTCACTTGAGGATTTCCTGGCCCTTCTCCTTCCATGGGGTTGAATTGAGTTCTGGGGGGCATCAGAATGCCCAGGCCAAGGAGAAATTAATTTTATCTTCCACCCTGCAACTGATGAGCATCTCATCTCATTTCTGTCTGGTCCGTAAGGGCTGGTCCACATAGATGGCGGCTGTAATTCTTTATCCTAACCACAAGGCCTTTTCAGATCTGGGTCTTAGCGGCTCTCACAATAGTCTTGGTTATCCGCAGACAGTTGGCTGTTCCATGTGCTGTGCTGGTATGGTATAATAAGAAATATATATTTTATCTTTGTCCCTGTTCTTGGCACAGTGCTCCTTGGAATTTCCTGAGAGATAAAAGTGATAGGAACATCTTTTGTTAATTGTAACAAGCCCTTTTCAACTACACCTGAGTTTAGGCTAATGAGGCAACTGTTGGCAGGTCCTTAGACATCATCTTTTAGGATGGGGGCTGCTCACCAGAAAGACCAAACTTTGATTAGAAGCTTGGAATTTCCAGGTCCATTGCTATACCCAGACATCTCGGTTGGAGATTGAGTTCAATCACTAATGGTCAATAATTTTATCAATCACCTATATAATGAAATCTACATAAAAATCCCTAAATGGCTGGGTTCAGAGAGCCCTGATGCTGTGCTTTGGGAAATTCCATAGTTTTTGCCAATTACTGGACTTTACCTGGTAACTGAGCACAGATCCTTCTTACTCTTGGATCTCCAGATCGATCTGGCAATTCTATTATGTATGCTGCCTCCAAAAGACTTGGCTTGGTGTGTGTGGGGGTTGGTGGAGGTAGGTGGGGAGAGGTGGTAGAGTAAATGGCATGGGTATCCCTCTCAGGGACCCACGAGGGTCCGCGTTTCTTCCTTTCTACTTAGTGATTACAGTACTGGTTTTTGATGTCCCAGTATTCCCATAGAATGTACTTATTTTTCAGTAGCATAATGACAATGTGTTTCCCTTTGATCTTCTCTCCCCTTTGACTCAGTTCCACAGATTATAGAATATTATGAAGTCTACTATGAGTGGGGATTGGGAAAAAACTGTCTTTGAATGTCTTTGACCACACACATTCTTTCAAATCTTTTAATTTATGGCATAAACTATGACTTGACTTCTTCAGAGCTTAGAATGTCAATGCCCTCCAGCCAAGACCAGGAGGAACATACTTGTAGTAGAACAAATTTGGCTTATTATTTGGTGCAGTGAGGGAGAACACATACCATAAAGAATCAAGGTGTTGTCGGTAAGAGGGTGTTAGAAAGGACTTATTATAGAATTTGGGCTTGTGTTAAGAGATTTTGAAAGGGTTTAAGAAAATGGGGTTTTGCTCTGGATTGGATGCTGTCAGGAAGTAGGGTAATTCTATGATTGGGTATCTTAATATATTTTATCTTGCAGGAGGGAAGATTAGACAGAGACTAAAGCTATAATTGGTAAAGAAGCAGCAGTCATTCATATTAACTGGGGGAGGGAGATATTGGGTATTTTTGTGGCCTGGAAAGATTTGTGTTTTCACTGTGTTCAGACATGAGTATGGACTGGTCTTGTTTTTGTCTTGATCCATTATGGTTTCATAGTAGCCTTGTCTGATACTGACATTCTATGAAACTTTTTATGATTTACAGGAGAATACCCAGACCTATCTGTGGGTGCCAGGCCAGCTCCTAGCAAAACCAAGGCCAGGCTGAAAGTATTAAGCCAGCTCCCAAATGTCAGGGGCTGCTTTTTTCTTTCTCAGTATATGAAACCCAGATTTATGAGCCCTAAATGGATTTTTGAAGTACAAAAGCCAGAATACATTATTTATGTTTTCCTATGTTCCTGAAGTCTAGCTTCTCAAAGAGAGGGGAGCCTTGAGATATCAGGTAGTCCTAGAGAAAATGACATCAAAATTACAATATTAAATCATTATCCTGTTATCTGTACGATGATATTAGCACGTGATCAGTACTATGATGGAGGTAGCATTGTGCAGGGAGAACCTAACACAGCCTCTTCCTGGAAGAGGTGATTGAGATGACTTTTTCACCAAAAGAGGGAGAGGGAAGAAAAGGTATTATAGGTAGAAAGAAAAGCACCCATTGGCAGAGCTGGGGGAGGAGAGGGTACACTAGAGAAGTCAGTCATGGTACTTGTCTTGCTCACAGTTCCTTTTAAGTAAAAGCAACGGATTTCACCCCTGTCCAAAGTTGATTGGATCAGAAGTGCTTACTGACCCAAAAGGGCAGCCACTTTGTAGGCTAGTCAGCAACCTGTGAGGTTGTCCTGCACATAAAGAGGAGCTGGGTCAATCCGATTTTCTTTTTTTCAGGATTGTGGACTAGGAAATGCCAAGAGAAAGAGGCTTTGAGGGGCTAAGAGTTGAAGTTTAAACGCTGTGTGAAGAGGAGCCTTGAGGAAGACTGGTAGTCAAGAGGGATCCTGGACAAAGTTATGGGGAGCAGGGACTCAAGGCAGAGAAATGGCAGGTTGAAGGAATAAGCAGTGGGGTGACTTCAATAGACAAACCCCAGGAAGAGAAGATGCCTGACAATAGCTGACTCCTCTAAGGGCAGAGTGGCAAAGTGGAAATCACTCACTCCTGCAGTTCCTCTTTTTCTGTGGGTGGAGACTGATTCGACCAGAATCTTTTTTCCTGGAGTTCACATCCTTTCCTCCTCCTCAGCACTCCACCGATAGCCTTACAGTGCTCCTCCTCCGACTCAAACCTATTTGAATTATTTTTTTTTTAAATTTTATTATGTTATGTTAATCACCATACAGTATATCATTAGTTTTTGATGTAGTGTTCCATGATTCATTGTTTGCATATAACACCCAGTGCTCCATGCAGAACGTGCCCTCTTTAAAACCCATCACCAGGCTAACCCATCCCCCCACCCCCTCCCCTCTAGAACTCTTAGTTTGTTTCTCAGAGTCCATAGTCTCTCATGGTTCGTCTCCCCCTCCGATTTCCCCCGCTTCATTTTTCCCTTCCTGCTATCTTCTTCTTCTTCTTCTTCTTTTTTTTTTTTTTTTAACATATAATGTATTATTTGTTTCAGAGGTACAGGTCTGTGATTCACCTATTTGAATTCTTTGAACTGAAAGAACCCAACCAAAGCAAGCACAGAGGGAAGCAGGGACCAGACCCCAGTGGGTGCTGTCTGCTAAGACCTGGGGCTTTTAGATAAATGCCCCATCAGAGCTCATTCAATTCTAAGTGACAGAAAACCCATCTGTTTGGTTTAAGACCAAATAGCATTGTGTTATCTCATATAACTGAAAAGTCCAGGGGTAGTTAGCGTGAGGCATGCTGGCTTCAGGGCCTTGGACAATGTCATTAGGACTGTCTCCCCATGTCTCTGCACTGTCCTTCTCTATGTGGTCTTCAGGCAGTCTCCTCTCCAGGTTTATATCCTATGGACATAGGGTGTCTTCTTGGTTGCTTTGGAAAAAATCCTGGGAATGAGGATTAGGTCAACTTGAATTAGAAACCTGTCCCTGAACAAATCCCCATGGCTGTTAATACCTAGTGGATTGGTGGGACTAGCCCTGTTCAACTTCAAGGATAAGATTGAGGGTAGATGCTAGACAGGCAAATTTAGCAGTCTGTCAGTGTGTCCTCATGTGTATGTGCTTGTGCATTTAAATGCCTCCATTAGTTCTAGCCACTAGGAGATGAGGAGCCTAGATAAGAAAGAAAAAACAAAACACAGCCATTATCTGGACACAAATGCATCTTTTAATTTTAGTAAGAATTAGTTCAGAAGCCAATATACATTTAATCTGTTTTCATTATTATTTTTTTTATCTTTCAAAATAGCCTTGGAATTTGATGTAGGTGGTGGCACCATGATTAGAAGGTCATAGGAAATGAGGTTCATGATGAGCCTAGAAGGAAACCAGCAGTGTGTAAGAGAAGGGTAGTTTCTGGAGTTGAAAGGGTTGAATCTGGTTCTGTCATTTACTGGCTTAAGTCATTTAGTCCCTCTGGGCTTCAGAATCTGTAGTTGGGGATGGTGATAGACATCCTGTAGTGCTGTTGGTGAGGGTTAAATGCAAGATAAAATATCTGGCACGTGGGAGGTCCTGACTAATGGTAGCTATTGTTATCAGGAGCCTGCCTCCAGGCTATATGGCTCAGCATTCCAAGATCCTCCTCCCTTCAGGCAACACACACCCGATCATTTCTTTTTTTTTTTTAATTTTTTATTGTTATGTTAATCCCTATACATTACATCATTAGTTTTAGATATAGTGTTCCATGATTCATTGTTTGTGCATAACACCCAGTGCTCCATGCAGAACGTGCCCTCCTCAATACCCATCACCAGGCTAACCCATCCTCCCACCCCCCTCCCCTCTAGAACCCTCAGTTTGTTTTTCAGAGTCCATCGTCTCTCATGGTTCGTCTACCCCTCCGATTTCCCCCCTTCATTCTTCCCCTCCTGCTACATTCTTCTTTTTTTTTTTCTTTCTTAACATATATTGCATTATTTGTTTCAGAGGTACAGATCTGAGATTCAACAGTCTTGCACAATTCACAGCGCTTACCAGAGTACATACCCTCCCCAGTGTCCATCACCCAGTCACCCCATCCCTCCCACCCCACCCCCCACTCCAGCAACCCTCAGTTTGTTTCCTGAGATTAAGAATTCCTCATATCAGTGAGGTCATATGATACATGTCTTTCTCTGTTTGACTTATTTCGCTCAGCATAATACCCTCCAGTTCCATCCACGTCATTGCAAATGGCAAGATCTCATGCCTTTTGATGGCTGCATAATATTCCATTGTATATATATACCACTTCTTCTTTATCCATTCATCTGTTGATGGACATCTTGGCTCTTTCCACAGTTTGGCTATTGTGGACATTGCTGCTATAAACATCGGGGTGCACGTACCCTTTCGGATCCCTACTTTTGTATCTTTGGGGTAAATACCCAGTAGTGCAATTGCTGGATCATATGGTAGCTCTATTTTCAACTTTTTGAGGAATCTCCATACTGTTTTCCAGAGTGGCTGCACCAGCTTGCATTCCCACCAACAATGTAGGAGGGTTCCCCTTTCTCTGCATCCCCGCCAACATCTGTCATTTCCTGACTTGTTAATTTTAGCCATTCTGACTGCACACCCGATCATTTCAAACTCCCTGTCGGGTTGCTCTGCCTGAGTCTACACCCTGCCAACTCCAAGTAAAGAAAACCCTTGGTTGAAATCGGTTGACAAGGAACACTTTGAAAACTATAGGTTGAATTCAGCTGATAGCAAGTTAACAATTAGCCAAAATAGCCTGATTATGATTAGAGAAAACATATATCAAAATTCAGTCTTTTTATTTTCCAGATTAGTCTGTGCATGTGGTTATTGACTCCTGTTATAAGTGACATTCTAAAACCTTATGCCCAGCAGTTTGTAAAGCAGCCCCAGAAAGAGTGTTTGTGTATGTGTGTGTATGCATTTGTGTGCATATGTGTTTTGTGCGAATGAGAGGAAGAGTGGTGTTGCTGAAGGGACCATGCATCTGGGAACAGAGGCTGATGAAGTCCCTGGCAGGTGGTAGGATCCTTGCCAAAGCTGTGACTGTTCCTGGGGAATGACTGACGGGCTTGCTTGACTCTCACTCGAGGCTGTTTTTGCTGTGGCTGTCTGCAGTAGAGTAGGCCCAGAGAAAATGTCTCAATGGAGAATTCAAAAGCTGGTTTTGATTAGAGCCTGCAGCAGCCAGAGCAATAAAAGGCAGTCAGTGGGAACCTGGCTCTGTGGCTCACGAGCTAAGTACTGGTCCAGAGCTATGTCATCTATGCATTAATGCATCGTCTGCCTCATCCTTGCAAGCCAGGTGTGTGGGATTGGCAGGGTGAACCGGCTCCAAAACAAAGCCCAAGGGGATGTCCTGAACTTCTTTCATTGGCCCTTTCTCTAGCTTAGCAGAGGGGAATAGCGGAAGCCTGTGGGACAGTTGGTTGGCAGCTGGAACTTTATCAAGGTAATGTCAAATTTTAAGGCTTATAGTTAGTACTGCTGGCTTCCAAGTCCTGTTTTTCTAGCTCAGAAATTAAAGTGCAATGAGAGTTTGTTCATTAGTTCATTCATTCGTTAGTTCGTTCATTCATTCATTCATTCATTCATTCTACCCTGTATTCCTCTTAAAAGAAACAGAAGTATTTTTCAATAAAGAGAGAAGCCACTGAGGGACAGGACTATAGATGTACCTCAAACTTCAGCTGATATTTTAACATAATTGATCTTAAAAATATAGTTCTGGGCTTCCTAGAAGGGAAACACATTGTATTTGATAAAGGGAAGCATACCAGCACATCTCCAGAGAAACTTTTTCTTGTTATAATGTCCCTATGTGCCAAACAGGTGTGTAAATTCCTCTAAATCAGTGGCTCTTCAAGTGTGGTCCCTGGGCCAGCAGCATCTGGGAACTTGTTAGAAATGCAGACTCTCAGGCTCTACTCCAGACCTAGGAATCGAATACTCTGGGGGTGGGGCCCAGCAATCTGAGCTTTACCAAACCTACTAGGCATTTCCGGAAGGATGTGAAATTTGAGAACCACTGTTTTAAATGTGCTTAATGTTTAAAGAGGGGCCAGGTGCTACTGATTACTTTGATGCCTTGTTTAGCATGTCCACAGCAATCTGCAAAAGCAGGTGACCCATTTCTTGGTCTTCCCCATACTTATGGTCTTTGTATAACACTGGAATAGGGAGGCCAGACTGTCTGTCACTAGGTTTATTCAATCCCAGCTTGTTTTCAGGAAGATGATGGCTATTTTTGAAAGACACATTTCTATCAGCTTTTTTTTATTTTTATATTTTACACATTTTATTATTTGTACATGAATCAGGTTGGTCTGAGGACACACGAGTATCTGGCTAACTCATAAAAGTAGCTTTAAGCAACGGGATGGTGTTTGTGGTCTTTTACATTTATTGCAACATCATTTATATTATCTACTTGCTAAGCAGGGAGAGGCCCAGAACGGACACATCAGACTGTTAGGAGCAACATGCTGCGGGTGTCAGAAGTAGGGAATACAGAGCAGCTACGGCCTCTGTTTGAAAGGCAGGGTCTATGAAGGTCTCCACAGCAAGAGTGCTCTGCAGGACAGGTCTTCTGGGGTAGGGAGGAGCCCTCTGAGGGGGATGGCAAACAGCCTCTGCTGGAAGAGTGCTTGTCGCAACAGGGCCCCACACGCGGCATGGCCCCGGGGTCTGGGGACAGAGGGGCTCACAGGGGCACCACCTGAAGGGCGGGCAGAGGCCCCCAGGGAGGGGCTATGTACTCTTCCTCTCTGAGCTGCAGTAGCACGGTGTTTCTCTTCTTCTTGGGCCAGCTGTAGACGTGAGTGCTCTGAAGCCAGGTGGGCATATGCTCCTTCTTAGCATTTGGGAAGAGCACAGGGATGAATCTGAAAGTCATGCTTCCTTGTTTTATGGACTCAATCTGCATCCTTCGATGAATGTCCTTAGTATGTAAGCCATGCTCATCCTTGCCTAGCTGCGACTCAGCATCTTCCACATCCTGTTTGTATTTGGGGCCGACTGCTACAATTATCATCATTGTCTTTTCTCTAAGGTAGCGTTCCATCCACTTAATGATATCAATATCTGGGATTCTATCCTCAAATATGTCAATTGCAGTTTGGAAGCCATTTACCAACAAAAAGTTCACGAATTTCACCACCTCCATGGCTGTGTCCATAGAATAAGTGATAAAGACTTTCCATAATTCTTCTGGCAAATGGCTTGTTTTCAGAGTTCCTCTGGCTGGAAGGTTACTAGGGGGTCTAGGGACAGCAGCTGGGGATGGAGCCTGGGGATCTGGTGGTCTCAACTCTGCAGGATACCCCAAGGACTCCTCAGGAACTCCAGCTGGATTAGGTGGCTGGTTATATAGTTTGTCCCTCGGGAGCCTTGGGGAGGAGTGGTCTCTTTGTCCAGGCCTCTCATCTTGGTCCCAGGGGCTGGGGTAGTTCAGGACCTTCTGCACAGGGTGCAAGCCCCTCATGCTGGCTCCAGGTAGGAGATGCCCACACACAGCCGGCTGGACCACTTGCTGGTAGGCTGCTTGGGGGTGGTCATGGCCACATGGCACCTGCTGATACGGACCTCCAGAATAATGGTAATGACAGTTCCACTGAACATGTGGGGGAGGGTTGGGAGGCAGCATCTGTGCACATACTGGGTACCTCTGAGGTTCAAACTGAGAGGACCTGAGAGGTCTGGGGAGGTGCTGGGGGTAACACACAGAGGTGAGGGGCAGGGGCCTTTCTAGCTGCCTGATGCCCAGGACATCCTGGGGTTGGGAATCATACCCTGTGTCTATTGTAGGCAGATCTGGAGCTGCTTGTTTCTTGTGGGGCCCGGGCTATTGCACCATCTCTTGGCTACTGCCTGAGGAGTCTGCTGAGGCATTAGGTAAATTTTGGTCTGATTTGCCTGAGTCATGGCTAGTGTCAGGAGAAGCTGCTGAAAGCTGAGATCCTAGCCATTGATTCTGTTTTTCCACGAAAAAACTGATGCTCTGGAGGAGGGTTCCAATCACAGACTCAGGCTCATGCTTGCTGACTGCAGAGGAGCCCAAGGGAAAATCTTTGCCCGGGTCTGGGTGTCTCCTCCAGAAGCTGTCTTCGCTCTCCTCCAGGATTTTAATGTGCAGGCAGGTGACCTGCTGGGTCATAGGCCATAGGTGATTTGCAAGTTTCAGGTATGGGTGAGCCTGAGAAAAGTCTCCTGAAGAACAGTGAGGGGTTTTGGGCGCTGACAAGCTGTTCGCTGCCATGTTCCTTAGATTTGGAGCAGGCGGTTCAATCTGGGATTGGTTAACTGACTTGGGTATGGTTCTGATTCATTAACCTCCACAGGAGTGCTCTGGTTCATTCTAGTTCCTTAGCACCACCAAGGACAGAAAGACTGGCCCTCCATCAGCTCTTCTCCCTTTCAGACTTGTAGTGATGTAACATAAATGCACTTTTGCATTTTTAGCTGCAAATCTTTGTCAGTATTGTTAGGAAAAATACCCTATAAAATATAACCGGTGTAATTTCCTTGCAGTTTCTCCCTTAATATGTGCCTTACCATCTTATTAGAGGTAGAAATTTAATTTACATCCAGTAAATCTAATCAAAATTTCTAATTCCCCACAACGTACATTTACATTTATCTTCTCTATTGAAATGAGCACACTCATCCATCTGGATATTTGCAGAACAACTAGCTTTTTCTTTTCTATGGAATTTCATGTTTTCTATTTTTTTTTTCTTAAAGCAAACTTAATGAACAATTTAAGTAAGAGCAAATGAAAAATTCAGATATTTGTCCTTCAGTTTCAAAGATAAATGAGAGACTTGATGTTTTGTTTTTTATTCAGGTATACCATGTTATATAGACTCACTGAATGTATATCACACTGTTGAAACATCTCCAAGGATTCTGCATTTAGAGCATTTCAAACTTTTGGCCAAGGTCAACTAAAATATCATGTGTGTGATCTTTCTTCTTTCATCCACCCTATCTAGGACAATGCCACTGAATCTCTTTCTGTATAAGAGCACGTGGTCTTGATTATTGTAGCTATATAATAGTCTTGAAATTGGGTAAACTGATTCCTCCCAATGTCTTCTTTTTTCCAAAAATAGTTTTAATTATTCTAGTTCTTTTGCTTTTTCTATGTAAATTTTATAATCTGGTTTATATCTGCAAAAAATATTGCTGGGATTTGGTAGGAATTGCATTAAACTATATATCAACCTGGGGAGAGTTGACATCTTTACCATGCTGAATCTTCCAATCCATAAATAATGGCATACCTCTCCATTTATTTAGACTTCCTTGATTTCTTTTATTAGCATTGTATATTTTTAAGAATACAAGTCCTGTATGTTTCATTAGATTTACACCTAAGTATTTAATTTTTTTGAGAGATTTTAAACAGTATTCTATTTTTAAATTTGGTGTCCATGTGTTCATTGTTAGTATATGGAATCACAATTGAGATTTTTCTGTTTATCTGATATCCTGTGACCTTGTTGAATTCACCTGTTAGTTCTTAGAAGGTTTTTTCTTTTCTTTCTTTCTTTTTTTTAATTCCTTGGGTTTTTCTATGTAGGTAATCATGTAATCTGCAAATAGGGATAGTTTTATTTCTTCCTTTTTGATAGATATGCCTTTTCCTGCTTTACTGCCCTGGTTAGAACCTACAGCATTATGTTGAGTAAGAATGATGAGAGCAGACATCCTCATCTCATTACTGACCTGAAGGGGAACACATTCAGTTTTTTCCCAGTAAATATGATGTTAACTGTAGTTCTTTTTTTTTTTTTTAATATGATCTTTATCAATTTGAGGATGTTTTCCTCTATTCTTAGTTTTCTGAGATTTTAAAAAAATCATGAATGGGTATTGGATTTTGTCCAGTGCTTTTTCTGCACTGACTGATCATATGATTTACCTTCTTTAACCTGCTAATGTGGTGGATTACATTGATTTTTGAATATTGAACCAGCTTTGCATCCCTGGAAAAAAATCCTGCTTAATCATGATATATCATTCTTTTAACAAACTGTTGAATTCTATTTGCTAATATTATTTTAAGGGTTTTTGCATCTGTTCTCATAAGGGATATAGGTTGGTAGTTTTATTTTTTGGTGTTGTTTTTGTCTGGATTTGGCATTAGGTTAATGCTAGCTTCATAAAACAAATTAGAAAATGTATCCTCCTATTTTCTAGAAGAGATTGTGTATAATTGGTATTAATTCTTCCTTAAATATTTGGTAGGATTCTCCAGTGAAATCCTCTGGGCCTGAAAGTTTCTTTTTTTAAGTAGTTTTTAAATTATGAATTCAATTTTCTCAACAATTACAAGGCTATTCCAATTACTTATTTTATATTGGGTGAATTGTGGTACTTTGTGTTTCTTGAGAAAGTGGGTCATTTCATCTATTGTTATGTATGTGTGTGGAGTTGTTTGTGGTGTTCTTTTACTTTTCTTTTGATGTTTGCATGGTCTATAGTGATATCCCCTATTTAATTCCTGATATTGGTAACTTGTGTATTCTCTTTTCTTCTTTCTCAATCTTGTTAGAAGTTTATCAATTTTATCAATCTATTCAAAGAAACTGCTCTTTGTTTCATTGATTTTTCTTTAATGTTTTACTGATTTCAGTGTCATTGATTTCTGCTCTTATCTTTATTATGTTATTTCTTCCACTTGCTTTGGGATTATTTTGCTTTTCTTGTTTTGGTTCTTGAGTTGGGAGCCTAGATTACTGATTTTAGACTGTTACCCCTAGTGCTATAAAATTTCCTCTAAGCACTGTTGTAGCTATGTCCCACACATTTTGATAGTTTGTGTTTTTATTTTCATTCAGTTCAATTAATTTTTTTTATTTCCTTGAGATTTCATCTTTGATCTAAGGATTATTTGGAAGTATGTTATTTAGTTTCCCAGTATTTTAAAATTTTTCCTTTATCTTTCTGTTATTGAACTTTAGTTTGATTCCACTGTGGTTGTAGAGTACACTCTTAAGATATTAATTCTTTTAGATTTTTGAGGTTTATTTTATAGCCCAGGACATCATCTGTCTTGGTATATGTTCCATGAGCCCTTGAAAAACATGTGTATTCTGCCATTATTGGGTGGAGTGTTCCATAAATATTGATTAGATCTTGTTGGTTGAATGTGTTGTTGAGTTCCTTTATATCTTATTTTTTGTCTAGTTCTATAAATTGCTAAGAGAGGGTTGTTGAAGTCTCCAACAATAATTGAGGATTTGTCTCTTTCTTTTTTCAGTTTTTGTCTTACATATCTTGCAGCACTCCTGTTTTGTGTATACATGTTTAGAATTGCTGTCTTCTTGGTGGATTGGCCCTTTTATCCTTATATAATGTCCTTCCCCATCTCTGGTAATTTTCTTTGCCTGAAGTCTACTCCTGCTTTCCTTGGTTACTGTTTGTATGATATATAGTTTTCTATTATTTTACTTTCAACCTGCCAATATCATTATGTTTGCAGTGTGTTTCTTGTAGATAGCATATCTACATATTGGGTCAGATTTTTAAATCCACTCTGCCAATCTTAGTCTTTTAATTAGTACATTAAAATCATTTACATTTAATGTAATGATTGATATGTAAATATTGATATGTTAATAAGCCTCCCATTTTATTTTTTGTTTCCTCTTTATTCTGTTTTCTTTTTCCTGCCTTCCTATGGGTTTTTTGAACATTTTTTAGAATTCCATTTTAATTTATGTATGGTGTTTTTGAGTGTATCTTTTTGTATAGATTTTTTTAGTGGCTGCTCTAGATATTACATTATATATACACATAACTTATTGCAGTCTATTGATGTTGTTATTTTATCAGTTTGAGGGGAGCTTAGAAACCTTACCTCTTTTTATGTCCCTTTACTCTCTCCCACTTATAATGTAGTTGTCTTAAATATTTCCTTTATATATTCCTCTTAGAGGAATCTATATTAGAACCACATGATTCTATAATTTTTGCTTCACTGTCAATGATAAATTAGACCATTCCAGTGGAGAAGAAGTCTGTTTTATTTACCCACAATTTAGCTGCCATGTTCTTTCTTCCTTTTTGATGTTCTAAGGTTCCTTCTTTATCATTTCCTTTCTCTTTGGAGAACTTTCTTTAGCCTTTTTTTTATTTAAAAGGAGAGGTCTGTGGATGGGGTGCCAGGATGGCTCAGTTGGTTAAGTGTCAGACTCTTGATTTTAGCTCAGGTCATGATCTCGGGTTTGTGAGATAGGGCCCTGTGTTGGACTTTGGACTCACTGGGGAGTCTGCTTGAGATTCTCTCTTTCCGCCTCTGTTCCTCCCCCTGCTTGTACTCTCTCTCTCTCTCTAAAAATAAATAAATAAATCTTTTTTTTTTTTAAAGAGGTCTATGGTGACAAATTCTTAGTTTTCCTTCTCCAACCTCCTGCCTTATTTCCTTTCCTCCTTGGTTGGTCAGTGACCTCACTACATCCTTCAGGAACACTCTTGTTTCTCCAGAGCCAAATATTCAAGTCTCTCTGCTCCTGTACTGACATTCTCTGTCTTTTGCTACAGTGGAAGAAGCGTACTTCAATGAATGCTAGAATCCTTTCCCCCTCTCATCTTCCTTAGGCCTCTGTTCCTGCAGCCATCCTTTTTTTCCTTCCTGTATCTTCAATCTGTCCCATACTACTGGATCACTCCTGAAGGTCTATAAGTACATGCGTAAATATCTCCCATCTTGAAATGAAACAGAGCCAAATCAAACACCACACCTTCCTTGATACCAGTTTCCTTTGTAGTCACAACCCCATCTGTGCTCCTTTTCTGAGCAAAACTTTTTGAGTTGTCTACTCCTGCTGTCTCCATTTTCTTTTTTCCCATGTAAGAGTTAACATTAAAATAAAAATTAAGTTATATTATGAAACCTTTCAAATAAATGGAGAAGTTCATTCACTCATCATTCTAATGGCTTTTGCCTCTACTCTGCCGTTATATACTGTTCTTATCAAGGTCACCAATGACTATGTTGCCAAATCTAATTTACCTTTATTTTCATTTAACTTGTTCCTATATTCATTTCTATGATACCACCTTTTCCTCGTTTCCTGGTTTTACTTCTAGCGTTTCTGCCTTACCTTCACTAGCTCCTCCAGGACTACTAGGATAGTATAGAAATGCCACTGGGCTTGTTCCTGCCTTTCTCCTTTTCCACATTTTCTCTCTTCATGAACTCATCCAGTCTTACAGCTTAGACACCACTATATACTGATAACTTCCTAGTTGGATCTCCATCCCTGACCTCTCCCTTGAACACCAGGTTCAGATATGCATGCTTGACATTTCCACTTAGATGTCTAATTCACCTCTCAGACTTACTAGGTACAATTTACTTAAACTCTGGATTTTTAACCAACTGAGCCACCCAGGCGCCTAAACTCTGGATTTTTAACATCCTTCCCTACGACCCCTTCTTCTTTAGGTTTTCTGAATCTTCATAAATGTCATCCTCTCAGCTGTTTGAGCTCTAAACCTAGAAGTCACTTAAAATCTTATCTGTCCCTCACCCTATCCAAACCATTAGCAAATCATCTAAAATACATCTGGAATGTTTTGGCTTCTCTCCATCTTTAATATCTCCACCCTAATCCAAGGCACCATCACTTTTTCGTGGACCACTGTTAATAGCCTTCTCTGTGACTTTTGCTTCTACTCTTGCTCTTCTATGAAACCAGAGTCTTAGGTTAAATATATAAAAAGACTGAAACCACAGTAAAGTACGGTAATAACAACATGATACCTGAATGAACAAATGTTAATGTTTGGGCGTTTTTACTTCAAACTTTATTTTTCTAAAGAAGTAAAATAATATCAGTTAAGTTAAACCTCTTCATGTCTTCTTCCTAATGCCATTCCCCCTTTCCTTCCTTTTCTTAAAAAAATTTTTAGGGGATAGGGTTAAGATGGTGGAGGGGTAGGGTGACCCTAAGCTTGCAGCCTCCCTTGAACACAGATACATAAATATCAAATCATTCTAAACACCCAAGAAATTGATCTAAGGACTGAGAGAACAAAGCTGCATGTCTACAAGCAGAACAAATAACTACTTCATGGAAGGTAGGAGCTGCAGAAAGTTGGTTTGGGAGAGAAAAGAGCCATGGTCTGGGGAGGGGAGGGAGTCCTAATCACAGAGAGAGGAGTGAGAAAAAAGAGAGAGAGGAAGAGTGAAAACGTCCATAGGGGATTGCACAAGGAAAACTTCCCCAAAACCACTGACTGGGAAAAGAAGAAGGTTTATATACTCCAAGTTTTTTAAAAATAGCAGAGTGCAGAGTCTCAAGTTTCAGAGGTCAGCACCATTGCCAGGGTCACTGGTGGGCTTGTTGGTGCTCTGGTGGGAAAGGAGGGCAGAGACCTGGGAGTAGGAACCCGGTCTGAGGATCCCCTGGGTTGATGAAGAAGGGCATTATATCATAATTAAGGGGTCTATCTATAAAGATGATCTAACAATTGTAAATATTTATGCCCCCAACTGGGAGTACCCAAATATATAAATCAGTTAATAACAATCATAAACTCATTGATAATAATACAATAATAGTGGAGGACTCTAACACCCTACTTATAGCAAAGGACAGATCATCTAAGCAGAAAATCAATAAGGAAACAATGGCTTTGAATGACACACTGGATCAGATGGACTTAATATATTCAGAGCATTTCATCCTAAAGCAGCAGAATACACTTTCTTTTTAAGTGCACATGGAACATTCTCCAGGATAGATCACATACTGGGTCACAAATCAGCCCTCAACAAGTACAAAAAGATTGAGACTTTCCATGCATATTTTCAGATCACAATGCTATGAAATTTGAAGTCAACCACAAGAAAAAATTTGGAAAGACCAAAAATACATAGGGGTTAAAGAACATCCTACTAAATAATGAATGGGTTAACCAGGAAATTAATGAGGAAATAAAAAAGTACATGGAAGCAAATGAAAACGAAAACATGACAGTCCAAAACCTTTGGGATGCAGCAAAGGCAGTCCTAGGAGGGAAGTATATTGCAATACAGGCCTACCTCAAGAAGCAAGCAAAGTCTCAAATATACAACCTAACCTTAAACCTAAAGGATCTAGAGGAGGAAGAGAAAATAAAGCCTAAAGCCAGCAGAAGGGAAATAATAAAGATTAAAGCAGAAATAAACGATATAGAAACAAAAAACCTCAGTAAAGCAAATCAATGAAACTAAGAAATGGTTCTTTGAAAGAATTAATAAAATTGATAAACCCCAAGCCAGACTTATCAAAAAGAAAATAGAAAGGACCCAAAGAAATATAATTACAAATGAAAGAGAGATCACAACCAACACCACAGAAATACAAACAATTATAAGAGAATATTATGAAAAATTTTATGCCAACAAACTGGGCAATCTGGAAGAAATGGACAAATTCCTAGAAACATACAAACAATCAAAACCGAAACTGGAAGAAGTAGAAAATTTGAACAGACCCATACTAGCAAAGAAATTGAATCAGTACTCCCAACAAACAAAAGTCTGGCACCAGAAGGCTTCCCAGGGGATTTCTACCAGACATTTAAAGAAGAGTTAATACCTATTCTTCTGAAGCTGTTTCAAAAAATAGAAATGGAAGGAAAACTCCAGACTCCTTCTATGAGGCCAGCATTACCTTGATCCCAAAACCAGGCAAAGACCCCACTAAAAGGGAGAATTATAGACCAATATCCTTGATTAACATGGATGCAAAATTCTCAGCAAGATACTAGCAAATCGAATCCAACAGTACATTAAAAAAATTATTTACCACGATCAAGTGGGTTTTATTCCTGAGCTGCAGGGGTGGTTCAGTATTCACAAATCAGTCCGTGTGATACACCACATTAATAAAAGAAAGGGTAAGAACCATATGGTCCTCTCAATAGATGCAGAAAAAACATTTGACAAAATACAGCATCCATTCTTGACAAAAACCGTCAACAAAGCAGGGATAGATGGAACATACCTCAACATCATAAAGGCCATATATGAAAGACCCACAGCTAATATCATCCTCAATGGGGAAAAGCTGAGAGCTTTTCCTCTATGGTTTGGAATAAGATATGGCTGTCCATTCTCACCATACCTATTTAACAGAGTACTGGAAGTCTTAGCCTCAACAATCAGATAACAAAAAGAAATAAAAGGCATCCAAATCAGCAAGGAAGAAGCCAAATTTTCACTATTTGCAGATGACATGATACTCTATGTAGAAAATTCAAAAGACTCCACCAAAAAATTGCTAGAACTAATACCTGAATTCAGCAAAGTTGCAGCATATAAAACCAATGTATAGAAATCTGTTGCATTTCTATACACCGATAATGAACCAGCAGAGAAAGAAATGAAGGGGTCACTCCCATTCACAATTACACCAAAATCCTAGGAATAAACCTAACCAAAGAGGTAAAAGATGTGTACTCTGAAAACTATAGAACAGTTACAAAAGAGATTGAAGAGGACACAAAGAAATGGAAAAATATTCCATGCTCATGGATTGGAAGAACAAACACTGTTAAAATGTCTATACTACCCAAAGCAATCTACACATTTAATGCAATCCCAATCAAAATACTAGCAGCATTTTTCAGAGCTAGAACAAACAATTCTAAAATTTGTATGGAACCACAAAAGACCCTGAATAGCCAAAGCAATCTTGAAAAAGAAAAGCAAATCTAGAGGCATCACAATTCCAGACTTCAAGCTATATGACAACGCTGTAGTCATCAAGATAGTATGGTACTAGCCCAAAGACACATAGATCAGAGAAACAGAATAGAAAACCCAGATATGGACCCACAACTATATGGTCAACTGATCTTTGACAAAGCAGGAAAGAATATCCAATGGAAAAAGCCAGTCTCTTCAACAAATGGTGTTGGTAAAACTGGACAGCAACATGCAGAAGAATGAAACTGGACCACTTACTTACACCAGACAAAAAATAAACTCAAAATGGATGAAAGATCTAAATGTGAGACAGGAAACCATCAAAATCTTAGAGGACAACACAGGCAGCAACCTCTTTGATCTTGACCATAGCAACTTCTTAGTAGACACATCACCACAGACAAGGGAAAAAAAGCAAAAATGAACTATTGGGAGTTCATCAAGATAAAAAGCTTCTGCACAGCAAAGGAAACTATAAAAGAACCTAAAAGGCAGCTTATGGAATGGGAGAAGATATTTGCAAACCACATTTCCGATAAAGGGTCAGTATCCAAAATCTACAAAGACCTTATCAAACTCAACACCCAAAAAACAACCCAGTTAAGAAATGGGTAGAAGACATGAATAGACACTTTTTCAAAGAAGATATCCAGATGGCTAACAGACACATGAAAAGATACTCAACATCACTCATCATCAAGAAAATGTAAATCAAAAACACAATGAGATACCACCTTACACCTGTCAGAATGGCTAAAATTAACAACACAAGAAACAACAGGTGTTGGTGATTATGTGGAGAAAGGGGAACCCTCTTGCACTGTTGGTGGGAATGCAAATTGGTGCAGCCACTCTGGAAAACAGTGTGGAAGTTCCTCAAAAAGTTAAAATAAAACTACCCCTGACCTAGCAATTGCATTACTAGGTACTTACCCAGAGGATACAAAAATACAGATTTGAAGAGGTCCATGCACACCAATGTTTATAGCAGCATTATCAACAATAATCAAACCATGGAAAGAGCCCAAATGTCCATTGTCCATTGACTGAAGAATGGATAAAGATGGTATGTGTGTGTGTGTGTGTGTGTATGTGTGTGTAATGGACTATTTATTACTCAACCATCAAAAAGAATGAAATCTTCCTATTTGCAATGACGTGGATGGAGCTAGAGTGGATTATGTTAAGTGAAATAAGTCGATCAGAGAAAGACAAATACTATATGATTTCACTCATATGTGGAATTTAAGAAACAAAACAGATGAATATATGGGAAGGGGAAAAGAGAGAGGGGGAAACAAATCATAAGAGACTTTTATTTTTTTATTTTTATTTTTTTTTGAAGATTTTATTTATTTATTTGACAGAGAGAGACACAGTGAGAGAGGGAACACAAGCAGGGGGAGTGGGAGAGGGAGAAGCAGGCTTCCCGCTGAGCAGGGAGCCCGATGTGGGGCTCGATCCCAGGACCCTCGGATCATGACCTGAGCTGAAGGCAGACGCTTAACGACTGAGCCACCCAGGCACCCCGAGACTTTTTTAAAAAAAATATTTATTTATTTATTTGAGAAAGAGAGAGAGTGTGTGAGAGGGGCGGGGCAGGGGGCGAGGGTGAGAGACAAGCAGACTGCTGAAGGGAGAGGGAGAAGCAGACTCCCTGCTGAGCAGGGAGCCTGATATGGGGCTCCATCCTGGTACTCTGGGATCATGATCTGAGCTGAAGACAGACACATAATGGACTGAGCCAGCCAGGCGCCCCAAAGTTCCAGCTATCTTATATTCAGCATGGTGGCTATAGTTGACAATGCTGTATTATATACTTGAAAGTTGCTAAAAGAGAAGATCTTCAATGTTCTCACCACAAAATAAAAAATTGTAGTTATGCAAATTGATGGATGCTTTAACTAGCCTTATTGCAGTAATCATTTTGCAATGTATATGTGCATCAAATCATCACATGGTACACATTGTACCTTAAACTTGCATAATGTTATTTGTCAATCACATCTCAATAAAGCTGGGAAAAAAGAATAAACACATTAGAAAAAATTTTTTACCATTTCAACCACTTTTTAAAATTTTTATTTAAATTCTAATTAGTTAACATACAGTGCAATATTGGTTTCAGAAATAGAATTCAGTGATAGATCACTTACATACAACCCCCAGTGCTCATCATAACAAGGGCCCTCCTTAATACCCAGCCCCCATCTAGCCCTCTCCCACCCATCTTATGGTGGGGTCCCTCGGTGGCTCAATCAGTTGAGCGTCCAACTCTTGGTTTTGGCGCGTCATGACTTCAGGGTTGTGAGATTGAGCCCCACGTTGGGCTCCCTGCTCGGCGGGGAGTCTGCTTCTCCCTCTCCCTTTGCCCCTCCCCCTGATCCTTCTCTCTCTCTCACTTTCTCTCAAATAAATAAATAAAATCCTGGGGCGCCTGGGTGTCTCAGTCGGTTAAGCGTCTGCCTTCAGCTCAGGTCATGATCCCAGGGTCCTGGGATCGAGCCCCACATCGGGCTCCCTGCTCAGCGGGGAGTCTGCTTCTCCCTTTCCCTCTGCCCCCCTGCTCATGCTCTCTCTCTTGCTCTCTCTCTCTACCTCAAAGAAATAAAATCTTTAAAAAAAACAAATAAAATCTTAAAAAAGAAAGACAGCCAGACTTACTCATCTTAGACCTGGAGGTTTGTACCCTTTGACCAACAACTCCTTATTTCCCCTACTCCCCAGCCCTGGTAACTACAATTCTACTCTGTTTCTATGAGTTTAGCTTTTTAAGATTTTTGCATATAAGTGACATCGTATAGCATTTGTCATTCTCTGTCTGACTTGTTTCATTTATCATAATTCCCTCAAGGTCCACCCATGTTGTCACCAATGGCAAGATTTCTTCTTTTTTTTATGGCTGAATAATATTTCATTGTATATTGTGTGTATGTATGATTGTTTTATCCATTCTTCCATCAATGGACACTTAGGTTGCTTCCATATCTTGGCCATTGTTAATGATGCTATAATAAAAACAGGAGTACAGATACCTCTTTAAGATAGTTACTTCATTTTCTTTGGATATACACTCAAAAGTGGGATTATGGGATCATATGTTCATTTTTACTTTTTTCCAGGAACTTTCATGCTGTTTTCCATAATGCCTGTACCAATTTACAATCCCACCAACAAGGGTTCCCTTGTCTCCACATCCTCACCAACACTTGTTATCTGTTTTTTTTTTTTTTTAAATTGCCATTCTAACAGAGGTGAAGTGACATCTCATCTGGTTTTGATTTCTATTTCCCTGGTGATAAGTGATGTTGAACATCTTTTCATGTACCTATTGGCCATCTGTATCTTCTCTGGAAAAATGTCGATTCAGATCTTCTGTCCATTTTAAAATCAGATTATTTTAAAAAAGTATTATTATTATTTTTGCAAATGAGTTATATGAGTTCCTTATATATTTTGGATATTAGTCCCTTATCAGGTATATGATTTGCAAATATTGTCTCCCATTTCATGGATTGCCTTTTCACTTTGTTGATTGTTCCTTTTTTTTTTTTTTTTAAGAAACTTTATAGTTTGATGTAGTTCCACTTATTTATTTTTCCTCTTGTTGCTTGTGTTTTTGGTATTATATCCAAAAAGTCATTGCTAAAACCAATGTCAAGAAGCTTTTTTCCCTATGTTTTCTCCTAGGGGTTTCATGGTTTCAGGTCTTATGTTTAAGTCCTTAATCTATTTTGAGTTAATTTTTGTAAGGGGTATAAGATAGGGGTCCAATTTCATTCTTCTGCATGTGATTATCCAGTTTTCCCAGTATCACTTATTGAAAAGACTATTCTCTCTTCATTGAGTATTCTTGGCTTTCTTGTCAAATATTCATTGGTTATATGTACATGAGTTTATTTCTGGGCTGTCATTTCTATTTCATTGGTTTGTGTGTCAGTTTTTATGCCATTGCCATACTATTTTAATTCTGTAGCTTTGTAGTGTAGTTTAAAATCAGAAAGTGTGATGCCTCGAGCTTTGTTCTTTCTCAAGGTTGCTTTGGCTATTTGGGGTCTTTTGTGGTTCCATATAAATTTTCAATTTTTTTTTCTATTTCTGTGAAAAATACCATTGGAATTTTGTAGAGATTGTATTGAATCTGTACGTGGCTTTGAATAGTATGGACACTTTAACAATATTAATTCTACAAATAGTATATCTTTCAATTTATTTATCTCTTCTCCAATTTCTTTTATCAAAATTTTGTGGTTTCCCATGTACAGATCTTTTACCTCCTTGGTTACATTTATTCTTAAATATTTTTATCTTTTTGATGCTGTTGTAAATAGGATTGTTTTCTTTATTACTATTTCATATATTCTGTTGTTAGTGAGTAGAAATGCAACTGATATTTCAATGTTGATTTTCTTTCCTGCAACTTTACTGAAATCATTCATGAGTTTTAATAGTTCATTTGTAGAGTCTCTAGGATTTTCTCTCTATATATATCTCATGTCATCTGCAAACAAAGACAATTTTACTCCTCTGATCTGGATGCTTGCAAAGGCGCTTTTGTCTGTGGATGGTTGCCAAATTATTGTTGAGGTGGAATATGAGTGAGGGATGTCTTATTTGGCCATCTTTGCTGACGTCACTCATCTTCCTTTTCTTCTTTTCCTTTTTTTTAAAGATTTTATTTATTTATTTGACAGAGAGACACAGAGAGGGAGGGAACACAAGCAGGTGGAGTGGGAGAGGGAGAAGCAGGCTTCCCCCGGAGCAGGGAGCTGGATGTGGGGCTTGATCCCAGGACCCTGGGATCCTCACCTGAGCCAAAGGCAGCCGCTTAGTGACTGAGCCACCCAGGCGCCCCCTTTTCTTCTTTTCTTAACGCAACCACAATGATGTACTTGTTATGTGTCTTGCTTGTCCACATTTTTATATGTTTATTTCCCATATTTGTATACAAAGTCTAGCATGTCTATGTCTAGTATTGCTTTGCATGTTTTATTTTTTTAATTATTTTTTTTGCCTTTTTTTGTTTTGCATGTTTTAAACATTTACATATTGATAGAGATCAAATCCATTTAATTATTGAATAGAATTGCATTGGCTGGATATGCCTCATTTTATTTCTTCATTGATCAATAGTTCACTGCCTTTAATATTTGATTGTTTCAAGAGTGCTACTATGTGCAGCCTTAGACATGTCTTTTTGTGCAATAGTTGAGAATTTCTCTGTCAGATTCCAGGAATGAATGCAAGTGCTGGACCATTTGGTAATACATTTTTAATTTTACCTGAAACTGTCAAACGGCTCTCTAAAATGGAAATACACTCCCACCAGCACTATGACTGTTCTTGTTTCCCTCTATTCTTTAACACTTGATATTTATTATTTAATTTAAAAAATATTTGGTAGTCTAAAAGACATGAAAGAAGTGATCTTTCAAAAAACATTAAAAGGATTATGTCACATCATGCCATCCCTACCCCCAACACATCAGGGGTCCTTACATATAGAATAAAATCTAAACTTTCAAAAAAAGACACAGCCTATTAAAGCTCTACATGGCTGGCTTCTGCCCAAATCTCCACCGTCCCCTAGTGCCATTCTCTGTTTTACTTCAGATGCTGGGGGCAAACTGGGCCCTTTCCTGTTTCCTTTCTTTCTTTTTTTTTTTTTTTTAAGATTTTATTTATGTATTTCAGAGAGAGCGAGAGAGAGAGGGAAGGTAAGAGGTACAAGCAGGGGGAGCAGCAGAGGGAGAGAGAGAAGCAGGCTCACCACTGAGCAGGGAGCCTGATGTGGGGTTTTATCCCATGACCCTGAGATTGACCTGAACTGAAGGCAGACGCTTAACTGACTGAGACACCCAGGTGCCCCCCTTTTCTGTTTCTTAAGCCAGCCACGGTCTGACCTACCTTTAAGTCTTTACATTCACAGCTCTGTCTGCCTGGGTTGCTCTGTTCCCAGCTTGATCATCAGCTTATCCTTGAGGCATCAGGGGACAAATGTTACCTTAGAGTGGGCTTCCTAGACCATCCTGTGTGAGGTAACAATTCCATACTCTCCTTCTCCCATTTATTTACTATCACATTGCCCCCTTTCACTTACCATAATCTGTTTATATTGTTTATTGTGTACAGGCAATATAGCTTCTTCCTTCCCATCTTCCAAATCTCCAGTACAATGTCTCTTGAGTTCCATGCTTACTCAGGATTATGCAGGAAAGGAGATTTGGGGAAATGTAGTTCTAGCTCAGGTAGGTTGACACAACACAGATGTAGCACAAATCCAGCATTCTTCTTATGGGTTGGGAAAGGAGCAGATATTTATTGGCTGCATTTTATGGGCCAGGGACCATGCTAGGTAATTTATACACATTTTCACTTAATCCTCAGAACAGTTCTGTGAAGTAGATGGTACTATTCTCATTTTACAGAAGACTATAGCTCTAAGAGGTTAAATCGCTTGCTGTATGTTATATACTTACTAAACGATAATCATTGCTTTTTAAATCCAAGTCTTTCCAATTCCTAAACCCATTCATTTCAATGACATAGTCCCAGTTTTTAAATTCTTAGATAATTTTATTGCTATTTACATAATTTTGGTAGATTAATTTTGTCTTAAAAAAGTAAAGCTGTCAGTGGCCATTAGCTTTTTATCTGGAAAAGTGCCCAGCAGGGAGATGATGCCTTGAATTGCCCACTTAAGCCAAGATGACTGTCTGGGGCAGAGGGTATTAATTATTTAATTTTAATTTTTGCTCTCTACAAATTATTTCATTGATTTACCATTCACTCTTTAACATTCAGTACAATTATTGCCTCTCTTGTTTTCCAGTTTTATTTAGACAGAATTGACATATAGCACTATATAAGCTTCAAGTGTACAGCATAATGACTTGACTTACATATCTTGTGAAATGATTATCACAATGAGTTTAGTTAACATTGGGTCTTAATTATGAATGGGCATAGGAATCACCCATAGAATGTGTGGTCCTTACGAGAGATTCCCAAGCTTGTCTAGGGTTGGAATCCCCTGGAGTGCTTGTAAAAAGTGCAGATTTCTACAGCGGGAAATTTGAGCCATCAGGTTTACAGAGGGGTTGAGAAACTGCTTTTAAACAAATACCCCAAGCAATTTGTATCATAAGGCAAAATTGGGAAAACTGCCTTAATTTCCACTTCAAGAACTTTTGATGGAGTGGCAGCTAACTTGATTTTGGAAGAAGAAGTTTCCTGGAGTTTTAGGAAGAATGGCAGGGGTGCAAAGTATGCCTTGCAGATGTAACTAAATTTAATGACTAAATGTTATTTATACAACTGAATGTACACAAAAAAATGTGAGTACTTGAATAGTCAGGCTTGACACAGGAAAAAAAATTCTCAGGCATTTCAAGAGAGAAAAAATTTTCTTTTTTTTTTAAAGGTTTTAATTTATTTATTTGACAGAGAGACACAGCGAGAGAGGAAACACAAGCAGGGGGAGTAGGAGAGGGAGAAGCAGGCCCTCCGCTAAGCAGAGACCCCGACGTGGGGCTTGATCCCAGCACTCTGGCATCATGACCTGAGCCGAAGGCAGATGCTTAACGACTGAGCCACCCAGGTGCCCCTCAAGAGAGAAAAATTTACCTAGGAATTGGTAATAAGGATGTTGGAAGGGCTAGAAAAACAAAACAGGGGAAGGTGAGGTTACTCAAAGAGGCATGGCTGGAGGAAAAAAGGGGAAATAGGGTGATCTGGAACCAGAAGACTCCTGAGGCTCCTGCTTTGAAGTTGATACCCAGGCTTAGCTACTCTGAGGCTTAGTCATTGCTGGGGTAGACTGCTAAAAGTGGTGGTGTGGATAGGAGAAGAGGTGTGGAGGGAGGGAGGGAGAGAAAATGAACACTGGCTTCTGTTCTCTTCCTGCTCTTCACTCTCTTCCAGTGCTTCCCATTGGCTGAGCTTGACTGGAATTCAGCTGGGAAATGAGTGTGGGAATTGTAGTCTGCAGGTGTTTAGTCCTCTGTGATATGAAGCAGAACATAAATGGTGGGAATGGAGCTGAGGACCAACAGACAAAATATAACCAGCCAGAAGGTCCAGTCAAAACAAGGTCATAGCTTGAAGCAGTCTGTAGGTAGGAGAAAAAAAACCCCAAGTCACTCTTCAAAGTATAGACTGGTAAGAGTTTAGGTTGGTAACACTTGGGTCCATTTTACTTAGAAGTGTTTGTTAACACTGTCTATGATATAGTTTATAACTTAATCAGTGGAAAGAGACTCTATTATCATTGTCTAAGTCCGAAGCTGAAACTCCAGCCCCAGGGATGAGTCAAGTCAACAGCCTTATTTTGCAAAACTTACAAATTTTTTAAGAGATTTATTTATTTATTTGAGAGAGAGTGCATGCATGAGTGGGGGGAGGGGCAGAGGAAGAGAATCTTCAAGCAGAGTCCCTGCGGAGCATGCAGCCTGACACAGGGCTCGATCCCATGACCCATGAGATCATTGACCTGGGCCAAAACCAAGAGTTTAAATGTTTAAAAAACTTGGACTTGATTGCCAAATATAAAAGTTATATTTCACATAAAAATAAAAAATTCCACCTTCTCTTGAAAAGTCAGAATATTGGGCAAATTTGGAATCTAATCCCAATGTGGCAACAGTCAGCTGGAAGAAGTATAGTGGGAACGGAATTTACGCAGAGTATATGTTTTTCATATGTATCTTCCACACATACATTATGTGCCTGGTCTCTATGGGCATTTGAGTTTACCACTGCTGGTCTTAATATAGCATTACATTTTTAGTTTATAAGTTTGTAAAGTTTTAATTTATAAGTTCATAAAAATGTGAGAACAGAGGTTTATTTGTGCTTGAGGCAATTTACTACTGTTTATGTGCTCTAGTGAGAAGTAATACTGACAATGATGATTATGATAATGGTGAAGGAAATACTAACCAGCAGGTGGAAATATCCAGAGGTGAATACTGATCATCTGGGAAGATATTAAAACTCTCACTCAATATCACTAATCATCAGGGAAATGAAAATTAAAGCCATAATGAGATATCACTTCATATCAGTCAGAATGGCTAGTATCCAAAAGACAAGAAAAAACAAGCCTAGGGGCACCTGGGTGGCTCAGTTGGTTAAGAGTCCAACTCTTGGTTTTGGCTCAGGTTGTGATCTCAGGGTCATGAGACTGAGCCCTGTGTTGGGCTCTGTGCTCAGCACGGAGTCTGCTTGAGATTCTTTCCCCAGCCCTCTCCCTCTGCTTCTCCTCCCGCTCACTCTCTCTCTCTCTCTCTCAACTAACTAACTAACTAAGTAACTAAAATCTTAAAAAGAAAAACAAAACAAAAACAAACAAGTGTTGGTGAGGATGTGGAGAAAAGGGAACCATCATGCACCATCGGTGGGAATGCAAACTGGTGCAGCCACTGTGGAAAAGAGTATAGAGGTTCCTCAAAAAACTGAAAATAGAACTACCAGTATGAGCCAGTAATTCCACTTCAGGATATTTACCTGAAGATAAGGAAACACCAATTCAGAAAGATATATGTACTCTTATGTTTATTGCATCATTATTTACAATAGCTAAGATATGGAAGCAAGCCATGTTCCTCAATAGTTGAATGGATAAAGAAGATGTGTGTGTATACACACACACATACACACACATATATATACATACACACACATATATATACACACACACATATATATACACACACATATATACACGTGTATACACACACACATATGTATACACACACACATATATATACACACACACATATATATACTGGAATATTACTCAGTCATATAAAGAATGAAATCTTGTCATTCACCACAACGTGGATTGACCTCGGGGGTATTATGCTAAGTAAAATAAGCCAGACAGAGAAAGACATATACTTTCACTTATATGTGGAATCTAAAAAACGACACAATTAACAACCCCCTCTCCTCAAAAAGAGAAAAAGACTCATAAATATAAAGAACAAACTAGTGGTTGTCCAAGGGGAGAGGGTTGGGAGAATGGAGGAAATGGGTGAAGGGGATTAAGAGGTACAAAGTTCCAGTTATAAAATAAATATGCCACAATGATGAAAAGAACAGCATAGGGAATATAGTCAATAATATTGTAATACCCTTATCATCATCAGCATTTCATAATGTATATAATTGTTGTACACCTGAAACTAATTTAATATGTCAACTACACTTCAGTTAAAAAGAATCCTCTTTAGACTATGGACTCAAAAAAAAAAAAAAAAAAAAAAAAAAGAATCCCCTCTAGCCCTGAAAAATTAGCTCTTGCCTGTAAACAAAATGTCATATTAGTGGAGGTTTGTTTGTTTCTAAAAAATTTGGGTCTAATGTTCAACTCCTGGATATTTAATGTCTTAGTCTCTGCACATCTTTACAGGGAAGAGAAGGATCACAGATATGTATAATCCTCTATCCTATTTCTTTAGTAAATAAGTAACTATAGAAACACTTAGCAATAGCTTGGTGACCATCCTGAATTCTAAGAAACTTCAAAAATCAACTTGCAGCTGGGCAGGAACTTTGATTAGAAACTGTTTCAAAGATGCTTTCCTTCACATCAGCATAAAGTTATTATTGGCTTTGCTACTAAGATTTTAAGAACTGTTTGAGCATAATTCTATAAAGAATTTTTTTTCCCCAGCTGACCCTGGGTCAGTATCTTGCCTTTACATTTGCATGTGAGTATTACAAAGGAGCTGAAAAGATCATTCATTGTATCATTTATGTAAAAATGGGCGTAAAGCTTGGAATTTCAAAGCTGTATGACTTACTGAAACTAGGAGAGATGGACGATTACAGACCTTCCTTGGCATAGGCGGTGGACTCCAGGGACTGTCCCCACCTGCACTCCCACTTGCTGGCATCTTGTTGCAGTGATGAAACGCTTGGAAATTTCAGTCTATGTTGGGAATCTAAAGTGGATAAAGGGAAAAGGGGCTCCCAGCTAAGATCAGCCTTCCTAAATGTCTTTCCTATCATTATCTGAAAAAAAATATAATGGAAGAGAAAAAGCATTTTATTATAATACATTTATATCAGGAAAAACATAAAACATTTACTTATTATAAAGTTAATAAGAACAGTGAGTCGGTTTCCATGAACACATACATATGAAATCAGGTTCTGGGTGATTAGTGTGGCTTTACAAACTCAAAATGCAGTTCATTTCTGAATTTTGTTTTGGCTGCAAATATTGAGAAAATTCCAACCCACACAAATAAGTAGTTGCAAACAGTAGAAGATTTTAAATAGCAGCTTTTGCAACTTAGAATGTATTTCAATTAAACAGAGGTGAGAGGTGACTATTCTGAATTTTGCCACACAAATAAATTGACACGTAGCATGAATCTGTTTCAGTGACCTCCCAAATGTGTTAAAATCTGAGTTACTTAAAAGCCAAACTTCAAATTATTTATTTATTTATTTATTTTTTATTTTTTTTTTTTAAGATTTTATTTATTCATCTGAGATACAGAGAGAGAGAGAGAGAGAGAGAGAGAAAGCATGAGCAGGGAGAGAGGCAGAGGGAGAGGGAGAAGCAGGCTCCCTGCTGAGCCAGGAGCCCAATGCAGGGCTTGATCCCAGGACCCTGGGATCATGACCTGAGCCGAAGGCAGACGCTTAACCATCTGAGCCACCCAGGCGCCCCATAAACTTCAAATTATTTTTTAACCAGTCATATCTATCTTCACATAGTTAAAACATTGAATAGCACAAAATGCTTATAATAAAATATAGTAGTTTCCTTTCTCCAGTCCTCCCCACCCTGATTCCTTCTCACCAAATACAGCTACTTTCAACCACTTGAGCTGTTTGAGTGTTTACCTCCACATCTCTCAATAATCTTGTTCAACTCTTTCTTGAATAACCTGTTTGGAATATTATCTGTTATCTTTCCTTTATGTTGAATGAGGATTTTATAAGTCCCTACTTTCTTCTGTCTCCTACACTTTTGCCACCCTTCATTCTCTCAGTAGTACAAACTTTGGTTTAGTCAGTGTTAACATTGTGTGTCAACTGTACTTCAATAACTAAAAAGAAGAACTTAGTGTTTACACTGTAAGGACAATGTAAATATTATTTGCTACTGACCAGATAGTCTACTGTGATCATTTCTACTACAACTTTATTTTTCCTTGAGTTGATAGCTGCTTTATTTTTTTTTTTTCACTTATTTAGTTTACTACATGACTGTTATGGGCTGAATTATGGCCCCCTCCCCAAATTCATATGTTGAAGCCCTAACCTTCAGGACCGTAGAATGTGACTGTATTTGGAGATAGGACCTTTAGAGAGATGATTAAGTAAAAATGAGGTCATTAAGGTGAGCTCTAATCCAATATAACTGGTGTCCATATAAAAAAAATTAGGACACAGACACATACAGAGGGAAGACCATGTGAGGACACAGTGAGAAGGCAGCCATCTGTAAGCCAAGGAGAAGCCTTAGAAGAAACCAACCCTACCAACACCTTGATGTCAAACTTCTAGCCTCCAGAACTGAGAGAAAATAAATTTCTGTAGTTTTAAGCCATCCAAATGGTCCAACGAACTTACCAATAATTTTTTTCAAACCCTTAAGAGTTCCAAACATTCTATCAATTCCACTTCTCCTCCCTTCTTCTCCCACAGCCGCCTTTCAGGGAAGCCACAAGCTAATATAGAACTTGGGTCCTCAGCTCTCCTCAGAATACCTGACTTGGAGAGTCAAGCATGCACTGGACGTCAGCCCCGGTGACCTTCTGGGTGGAGCGCCTGTGGGTGGACACGACCTGTACAACTGTGCTCCATGCCCTCCCGTCTGTCTTCTGTTCTAGTCTGTACTCTTGTTCTCCAGTCCCGAGCTGGAATCCTCAGGCTCCCCTTCACCGCTCTTCTTGTCTGCATCACTTGTTTCCTGGATCCTATGTTATCCTCTTTTTGGTTTACTCCCTCCTTTTGCCAAAGCAAAATTTCTAGTAATTGTCTAAGAACAATATATGGGAAGACAAATCTTGAATCCTTAAATCTCTGAAAATGTCTTTATTGTACCTTCTCACTCAACTGATAGTTTGGTCAAGTAGAAATAATTTGACATAAAGAATAATTTTTCCTTCAGAACTTTTGAAGTTATTGGTCTACCATATTCTGTCACCTAGTGTTGAAAGCTTCAGGGTCTTTCTGATGATCTGATTACCTGAATTGATATAGATGAGGAGTCACTTTCAGATCCAAAGAGAAATCCACTTAAAAAAACAGTAGCTGGCAATTCTGTGTATAAAATTACATAGAAATAATGTGATTTTACATTGTGCAATAATACACGTAAAAGCACTTAAACTCTGCAATGTTAGATATGAAAAATGTTCTTATCACCATTTTGACCTCAACTGGAGGGGGTTAGATAATATGGAAGAGGAAGACCCTTCTGCTGATGTAGAATTCAATTTATTTTAGGCTTGATTCTAATCTGGGACAGTCATTTTTAAAAAAGATTTATTTATTTATTAGAGAGAGAGAGAGAGAGAGTTGGGGGAGGCAGAAGGAGAGAATACTCAAGCAGACTGCCCGCTGAGTGCAGAGCCTCAGAGTGCATGCATCTCAGATGCATGAGATCACGACCTGAGCTGAAATCAAGAATTGGATGCTCAACTGACTGAGCCACCCAGGCGCCCCTGGGATAGTCATTTTAAGGAAGCATAGAGAAATGGCTTTCTTTGCATGATGTTTAAGGAGGCTTCACACTGAAATAGGCCATAATATTACTGTTGGGGTAAAGTGCATGTTCTGTGGCTACAAGGAAACTGTGTGATCCAGAATTCATTCAACAAATGTTCACTGACCACTGTCATGCGACAGGTCCTGTGCTGCATTCTGGGGATGGAGCAGTGAGCCAGACAGACCTGGCCTCTGACCTCTTGGTGTCTGCTCTGAGTGGGGGGAGATGGACATTAACAAATTAGAATACATTAAGCAGTTCCTTAAAGTGAGATGAGTTTTATAACAGACGGAGTGCAAGGGGCAATGGGAAGGACTGGGGGAGGTGGTCAGACCCTAATCCAAGGGAGCATGTGAGTCAGGCCACTAGGGGAGGTGAGGTTCACACAAGAGTAAAGAATGGGTGGGATGAGCCATGCGGGAGTGCCCAGGAGGGAAGAGAGCTCCAGCAGAGTAGTGTCTGCTGGGCATGAGAGAAAAGTGGTATTTTAGGGACCTAAACATTTTCCGTGTGGCTGTACCATGTGGGTCAAGAGATGGTGGGACAAAGCTGAGGAGTTCAGCAGGGTTTCAACCTTTGAGAGATTGGGTCTTAATCCTGATAGTAACAGGAAATCATTTCAAGGTTTTGTGAAGGGGAAATGACATGATCAGATTTGCCTTTTATGGATAGAAGAAAGAGTGGAAGCAGGCAACAAGCTTGTAGTCATCCGGGGAGAGATGAGGTGGCCTGAATATATGTTGGTGGGGTCAGAAGGAAGTGGGAAGATTCTGGAGATACAGGAAGACAAAATTGACTAAAGTGCCATTCTGTTCTCCTGAAAGAGAGTGTTTTCTACAGGGGGCGAGTGGCTGAGGCTTGCAGAGGGAGAGAGGAAAGGGATGGTGGGACAGTGACCAGGCAGAAGGAGTCACCGAGTCACACAGTGCCTGCAGGTCAAGGCTCCTAGGAGTCTCTACCCATGTAAACAGAAGAATCAGGGAGTTGTGTGTCAAAGGCCCAGAGTTGAACAAGTTTCTGATGCCTGGGTAGACAGCAGTGGGGTGGGGGGCAGAGTGTCAGGAGTTCAGGTGGTTGGCAAGAAAATCAGTTCAGGCCACTTAGAAGCATGAGGTAGCCTTAGTGCTGATTCATGCTTCTGACGTAGGAGGGTTCTCTGAGCTCTCTGTGAAGGGAGGAGTGTCGCACAGAGTGCTGGCCTCCTACCGAGGAGTCTGGTGTGCCAGCGTGACAAAAAAGCAATGTGTCCCAAAGTATAGTTTTGTGCATACTATTCAAGAAGGGGACATAGTATGTTTCATTGCATTTCCAAATGTATTTGTTCACAGAGCCCTTTTCTCATGGAACATCTCACAGAATGGGAGGTAAGTTCTGTAGAACTCACTCTGGGAAATGTGCCCCAATTGGTCAATAACCGTCATGGAGCTCTGTATGAATTATGAAGTAACCGCGAGATAAGGTGCAGCCAACCCCATCCTGGGAGGTCAGAGAAGATGGCTTTTCAGCTGCAACTTGAAAAGCGTGCTGGAGTCTGCTGGGCGGATACGCAGCGCTGGGGGCAGTTGGGGAAGGGGTGGAGTGTGCGCCAGGTGCTGTGATTGGCTCGGAGACAGGAGCACACTCACACATCACATAGGACTTGTTTCACTGGGAGGAGAATCACTGCTGTGAATGAAAAGGCTTTGGACCTGTGGAAGAAAATGTCTGAGACAGGAATGAGTGAAAAATATGGAGGCGTGAAGCTAGGATTAGTCTCTGGGACTTGGCTAACAGTGAACAACATGGAATTCTCACATCCTTTGCACAGCACGGGGAAAAGGAGCAGTACCTAAGATGGAGGGAGTATCCTTTGGGTCTATTTGGGCTTGAGGTTTTGTCCTTGACTAGTTGGATGAATGGTTTATTGGCATTCTGTACAAACAGATTAAAGTGAATTTGTTTATGGCTTTTCAGCCTTAAAATGGCAAAGTTCCTTGTTGAGGATTTAATCTTCCCTAAAATACTGCAACATGCCGTTATAATAATAAAGTGACCATAAGAGGGCGCCAAAGACAAAAATATGTTGCTATTTTTCTGGAGGAACAAATTCAAAAGAAGGCTATCTGAAAATAGGGCATAAAAGGGAAGAAGAGGGATCTGAAGAGGGCAAGGAGAGGAAGAAAGGAGAAACTCACTGACAGAGGGTTACAGATTCATTTATGTTCTTGGTAGCAAAGTATGAAAATAGAGAACAAAACAAAATCTACCCACTATTCAGCTAGAGTCTGCTTTAAAAGATTTTAGAAAGGGACTTATTTATTTATTTATTTTTCCCCAGAATACAATTTGTGTTTTGCCTCCAGACCCTGAAAGCATTTGGGTGAATAGGCTTCTCCTCTTTGAAAACAATGTCTGTCTTTCTCTAGGCTCTACGTGAAGATAAACTCTCCAGTTTGTGGGAAAGGAAGGGCTGAGAGACACAGGACATTTCTTCCTGCAGTCTCGTCCTGGGTTGCTTCTAGGGGAAAGATGAAATTCTATTTCGACATATTTAGATTGTCCAGGAGCCCCTTAAACGGTCATACTTGTTTTTTCGAATTAGTGAAGCACATCTAGGGCTTTTCTGCTTTTATTTCTGTGGCGCTATCATGTATGAGCAATGCCCCTGAGTCGAAAGCTCTAATAGAATCATAGGATTTAAAGACTTATTCGAATCATTTAAAAATGACTGTTTGGATGGTGAAAAATGAAATGTTTTACCTCTCCTTTCCTAGTAGTTTATATTTATGAACAGCTAAAATGCTAACCTTCATTAAAATAAACGAATTTCAAAGAATTCTGTGATTCATGACAGGCTATTTGGAATGTTTATTAAATAACACAGGAATTTGTCTTGAAAAATTTTTTAAAACCAGGAGTATAAAGTAAGAATCGCTCCTTTAAGGAAATGGGGCTCTTTCTCTGATGCCACATCTCCCAGTGAAAGCAGAGGAATTCAGCTTATAAATAACCATTCCTTAGAAAGTCCAAAAGACCCTGAAAACCTTATGCTGGCTGGTCTTCCTTGGATACCCAGAAAACTTGAAATAGATTCACCAGAGAGTGCAAACTAATTTGTCAGATTGGGAGACTGGTTTCCAGAGTAAAAGCTTGTGCCTCACTGAATATATATATATATATATATATATATATATATATATATATTTTTTTTTTTTTTTTTTCCCTTTTCCTTTTCGGTGAGGTTGTCAGAAAAAGTTGTGTGGTGTGGTAATTGCATAAGCTTAAAAAGATCCCACTAAACAATAAATCTCTGATAGTGTTTAACACTGAATGCTGTTTCCATGGAACTGAGGAAGCCGTTTTTATCCAAGAGAAGAACCAGGCACAGAGATAATAAACAAGGTTAGGGATAAATGGGGACCTCATGGATACAGAAGTGCTAAAAGTGGGGACCTCGTGGGGTCAGTGTTTTGATGCATCTGTAATAGATGACCAGAAAGGGATGAAGGACAATGAACTCTTCAGGTTTGTGGAGGACACCAAATCCACAGAATCCTCGCTGGGCTGAGAGTCAAACACGTTCAGCAGGGAGGAAAAGAGGCAGAATCAAATGGGGAGAGAGAGAGGAAGAAAGGGAAAGAAGGGGGGTGGGGGAGAGAGAGAGAGATTGATTATAGATCTGTGTTGTGGACCAGGAGTAGATGCGCCAAGTGCAAAGTTATGAACGAGGAGGTGCAGCCTGGTGTGATAAAGCCAGGGAGTGGCTGTGTGGGCTGTGTGAAAACCTAACTCATCAGTTAGACATTGTTGCCAAATAGGGGATCTGCTCGGCCTGGGTTCCAGAGGCCTGAAGGTCAAGTTAACCCTTTTATGTGCTGAAAGTTCTGTGTAAATCTTTTATCATAGATTCTTTTGAAGAAAATGCTTTTCTGCCTTGTTAGAGTGTGTAAAAAACTAGACAGTATTTTCTTTTTCAGTAGGTTCAGGAGTATCTCTGAAGGCCCAGCTTCATCTGCACTTGGCTGCAGTGCAACAGATACTTGGCATCATTAGTGAAGGTCAAGTGGGTCCTGCTGTCTGCAGGAGGCCGGTAGAATGTGACCCTGAATCCTGCGCTGGGTTGTTCACACTATTTTGTCTCTTTTTTGTTGTTGTTGTGATCATGTGTCTTCTCCTTTTTTCCCCCTTCCTCTTTCCTTCTTTCACAAAACATAGGAAACCTACAGAAAAGAACTGAAATTAACTTAATGAGGATTTTTGTACCCACCACTGAGATTTAGCATTTTAACATTTTGTTATGTTTGTGCCAGATTAGTTTTTAAATACATAAAACATTACACATTCAATGGAGGACTCTTTGTAGCTATCTTAAAACCCCTTCCTTTCTCTCCCTCCTTCCTTCCTTTCTCCTTGCCCAGAACTAACCACTTTCTTAAAGTCTGTGACTATTCCTTCTGATATTATATTTTCACTGCATTATATATCTTTCAAAAATAATATATTGCTTTTGTGGGGTATTTTTTTATTAAAAGTAAAAAAAAGTGTAAGGTTAATTACTTTATTTTTTATTTTTAAAAATCATTTTCAATAAAAATTTTTTTGATTTAAATTTTTGGTAGTTAACATACAGTGCAATATTGGTTTCTGGAGGAGAATGCAGTGATTCATTATTTACATACAACACCCAGTGCTCCTCATAACAAGTGCCTCCTTAATACCCATCATGTGGGGGTATTTCTAAAACTTTACCTAAAGGTATGCTATATGCATGATTCTGCAGACTGCTTTTGTCATTCACTGTTACGTTTTGAAGAAATGTCATGGTGATATATTTAGATTCAATTTGTTCATTTTAATGACTCCTTTGTATTTCATTATTTAATACAGTAAAATTAGACAATCTAGTCACCTTTTGATGGACATTTAGATTCTTTACAATTTTTTATTGCTTACATGCAATGCTGCAACGAAATGTCCTTGTGTCACTCTTTGTGATTCCCTTGAGCATATGGCTAAGAATTTTCTACCAGGATATGAGACGCTTGTCACATTGCACTATTGAGTGCTTGCAGTGTGGCTGGTCCAAACTGGGCTGTCCTGTGAGTGTAAAATACATGCTGGATTTGGAAGTTTTTGGTATTAAAAAAAGGAATGTAAAATCTATAATTTAAAAATACTGATTATATGTTGGAATGATATCTTGGATATATTGGGCATTTACAATTACACACAGAGCTTGCTTTTGTGGCTCACATACTTCTATCGGGCAGTGTTACTCTTAGTGTGTTTCTAGGATTTGGGTTTTGTGTATTCTCATTTTCTTTCCCATTCCTTCTTTTTGCTCTTAATGGCACTTGGTTTTTAGAGCCAGTGTTTACCTATGAAGGAGCGCCTTTCATTGCAAACTCACCAGTCATGTCATTCTTTCTGTAATCTTTCCTCTCAAGCTCTCTCTGGCTTTTAATTTCTGTCTGTGCAGGGTGACTGCTGGGGATACTTGGGTGTTTTCAGATGCTCTGGATGGCTGAGGGTGTTTGATGTTTGACTGTTGGATAAGAGGGGTGTGACTTCATTATTTGTGGAGTTTTGGGGTTATCACAGCACTCCATTGTGCCTCCTTTAATTATTGGTTTGAGATTCTGCTTGAGGACACAGATTTAGCTTTAAGCTATCACACCCAAACTTATAGTATCTGTGAGTCAGCTTCTCTACCCAAGAAACTGAATAAATCTCTGAAATGCTAATCCATCTTTAAGGAGCCCAATAGTCAGAGTTTCAAGGGAGAGGTTCCCCTCCCATTCTCCCCCACGAACCCTTGCCATTATTCTCTCTAAGAAGGCAGGGATTTGAGACACTCTCAATCCTGCTTGAGACAGGGATTGGGTATGCACCATTCTCGCTGCTATCAACAGCAGCCTAGAAGATGGCAGCTAAGCCAAGCTGGAAGGAGCTTCTGTTCCCTATAGTGGTGGCTCCCCCATGTGTGACACGGCTCTGCTCTCTCAGCTTCACCATTTCCAATGAGAAAATAAATTGCCTCTGTGCAGTCGCATGCAAAGCAGAGAGTCCTCTTAGCTGGCTGGAGCCGGGAGGTTGATAGAGAGCCGGAGTTGTGCGCACCAATTGTTAGTGGGTAGAGCTAGGGATGATTTTTCATTGTCTGCTGAACTCTGAGCACACCCTCTTGGAGTGGGTCTCAGATTTGAAAACAAATCTTCCCAGCGGCTTTTCCAACCTGCTTGATTTTAGAAGGATGGAGCTGTTGTCCAGATTTTTCAAAAATCCACAGAGTTGAGTGACACAGCTTATATTTTAGCAGAAATATTTAACACTTCAATCTACCAAGGCTTTGTCTACACAAAGGCAGAGACTGCTGTGGTTAAATGTGGGCTTTCTGGCCAGGCAGAGCTAGATTCGAACTGCAACTCAATCACTCTAATTAGCCCTGTGGGCTTGGACGAGGTATGATCACCTTAAGCCTCATTGTCTACAGCTGTAGCACTTAACTTCTCTGTTACTGGAAGGATGGTAGCCATTATTACAACTATTATAATGCAGACCAATTTGGAAAGATATAGTTGAATCAGGCAAGTGGATCCTTTGGGAAACAGTTGGTTGTGTAGTTGACTTTAACCAGTTGTTTTCAGGCTAACTCTGAGATGTTTGCGTTACGTTCATTAAGTCAATTTTTCCAGAAGAGCGATTTTCCAATGGGTACCCTGCCCCCACCACTAGGACTGCTGTATCAGGATTTTGAGAAAATATGGCCCCCCCAAAATCGTATTACATTTTGTATTATGATTTACATTTGGAAAATTTTATAAAAACAAAACTTATTTTTATTCCACACTCCTAACTGTGGTCAGAAAGTATGACAAAATCTTCTTGGTTGGTAAGGCTATGCAGAATATAGATTCTAAGGGTGATCTTCAAGGTGGGGTGAGACAGCTATCTCTGAGATTTTTATGATAAACACAAAACTACTTTAGAGCTGATTGATTCTCCATTTCACCTGTACTTCTGCAATTTGGTTACCTGCCACTAGATGCATGTGAGTGTCATTAAGCATTGAAATGATTAGATCAGGATAATAAATCTATTCCTGGCTAATTTGCTTGTTGTGCTTGTTCTATAAAAATATAATTTAATTTATTCTATTGATTGTGGTTATAAGAAAATTCTATCCAAGGCATGATGGAGGAAAAGAGTCAGTTGGGGCTAGGGCACACATTTTTCGCTCTGAAGGGGGTGAAAATTGGTGATTGGGGAAAAAAAAAGAAAAAAAAATCTGACTTTTTGTATGTATACAGTACAAATATGTATGTATTACATAAACAGATTTATAGCCTATCTGTGGTATTAAAATCTAATGGGGGGAGCAATAGGGAAAAATACCTAAAATGGCTGCATCGAGGGAGGATAATGGAAAAAGGCTGAGGAACATGGCCTCGCTTCATGTGATTCATCTGGGCTGATTCTGGTTTGGTGAAGTGAGGGCTCTCTAGGTCCAAATAGTCACTCTCAGCGTTCCTCAGGAGCCCCCCAGACGTACTCAACTCCCCCACCAGGGCTTCTGCGTGGAGGGTCCTGGAGTAAAAATCCTCCAGCAGCTTTTATATTTCATAAACACATTACCTTAATGAGCCCGCTTGCAACAGCTGCCTTACCTCATTTTCTTTCTGCTCTTCAACTTGGCCTTTAAAACCTATCCCTTTTATACTTCTCCTGCTGTTGCTATTTATTTCTGAAATAAGAGAGAGAGAGGGTCCCCCTGATGGGTGAATCTCAGTTTTGCCCCTGACCCTATGACTCTTAACTTTCAAACAAGATATAATTAGTTGGGTGGATGAGTTCCTGTGTTAATCCACATTATAGGCTGTTCTTCCCATTCGTACAGTCAACTTCACCCAGGGCTGGGCTCCACAGCAAAGGAGCCAGTTGCTGCCTGTGGGCTGGTGCTGAATGTTCCTTCCCTCCCCACCACCATGCAGACCTGATCCTGCTCTCCTTCCTTCCACCACAGGATTTTACTTAGGCCTCTGATATTTTTGTTCTTATCCCCCTGTATGCAAGTGATGCCAAAAGTCACACATGGCCCTAAATCTTCATTTCTTGGGCTAAAATATTTCCATTTCCATGATTACCTGTACTTTTTTTAACTAGTAAAATTTCAGTGAAGTTTAGAAAATCTGCAATTAACCAAATAGATAGAGACAATAATATAATGATGAACAAGTAGATAATGAAAGAATTTTTTTAGTTTGGCAATACATTGGGGATGTATAATTTTACTTTCCCCTGGATGCTTTCCACTTTCTTCACAAGTCTTTTTTGTCTGTGTTTTGGACTTCCGAGGTAATACAGCCTTAGCTGTAATATACTGCTAACGCTGGAGAAGGTCAGCACGGAGGACATGGCACTAGGATCCTCTGAAAGTCAGATGTTCCTGGAACTAGGCCAGAAAGGGGCAGCCTTTGCAAGAGGGAGGCAAGAAGTAATCCCATGTGCTGGTTGTGTCTGATTCAGGCACAACCCCTGGAGTCCTTTCATCCCACAGGACAAATGGATGAATGGTTTGGAACTCATTTGTTAATATAGGAAGAGATAGCCACGGCCCATGAGACAGACCTCCAGAATCCTATGTACGCCTGTGACTGGGGAGCCTCTGTTAGCTGAGGCACTAGACTCCCATGTGGCTTTGTCCCAGGGAATGCAGAGAAAGGTATTTCTTTGTCCAGATTTGATGTTTACTTGCATGTAAAATTTTTGCTGCTCTCTACAGACAGAAACGCAAATGGAGGTATAAATATGTTCTCATACTGTTAGATGCTTTTGCACATGCTGTTTTTTCTACCTGGAATGGCCTGTTCCCACTTGTGCAACTGACAATTTGATTATTTGGTGAAGTTTGTTGTTTTAATTTACATTTTCCTAACAGTGCATATGTTTATTGGCCATTTGAGTTTTCCTTTTATAGAATTGACTTTTCATCTATTTCTATTAGATTATTCTCATATTTTTCTTTACATATTACTCTTTACATATCCTGATAATATTTATCTGTTGGTTATTTATATTGCAAACATGTTCTCTAAACTATGGTATATTAGAAAATTAATATTTAGATTAATTATTTTATAATATATTATGTTAATTATGTAATTGTGACATGAGACATAATTCTGGACTATGAAATATATTTAATTTTGTAAGAAAATGCCAAATAGCCTTTCAAAGTAGTTTTACCATTTTTCGCCTTCATCAGCAACAAATGAGAATTCCAGTTGCTTCATATCCTTGTCAACACATGGTATTGTTAGTCTTTAATTTTAGCCTTTCTGGTGAGTATGAAGTGGTATCTCATTGTGATTTTAATTTGCGTTTTCCTGATGACTAATATTAAACACCTTTTTTGTATGCTTATTGGCCATTTGGATAACTTATTTTGTGAAGTACTTAAAGGATTTTTGACTGTTAGAACATCCTTGTGTACTGGAATGAACTACTTAGTCATCACCTAAGTTTTTCATATTTTTCTTTATTCACTTTGCTAATATTTTATTTACTATTTTCAAGTCTTTATTCAAAAGAGAGATTAACCTACAATTTTTCCTCCTTGATATCTCCTTGTCCTGTTTTGTATCAAGGTTATACAAGCTTCGTTAAATGAGTTGAGCACCCTTCCCCTTTTTCTATGCTTTGGGACAATTTGATAAGGTAGGAGTTATCTCCTTCTTGAAAGATTGATCAGGGGCGCCTGGGTGGCTCAGTCAGTTAAGCGGGCTTTGGGCTCAGGTCATGATCCCAGGGTCCTGGGATCGAGTCCCACATCGGGTCAGCGAGGAGCCTGCTTCTCCTTCTGCCTGCTGCTCCCCTGCTTGTATTCTCCCTCTCTCTCTCTCTGGCAAATAAATAAATAAAACCTTTAAAAAAAAAAAAAAGAAAGTTTGATCAAATTTAATTGTAGAACTGTCAGGTTTTGATGCTTTTACTGACTATGGGTCTATTTCAGTATTCTATTTCTTCTTTAGACAATTTTGGCAATTTAGCTTTTTCATGTCCTCTCAGTTTTCAACTGACTGGCGTAAAGTTTTCTATATCATTTCCTTTTGATTTGTAAATATCTACTGAATCTGTGTTTATTTTTTTTTTCAAAGAATTTCTAGTATTATATTTGTATTCTTTCTTTTTTATTTTTAGTTCCTTGGTCAGTCTTGCCAGAGATTTATTTTATTGTTTTCTTTCTTTCTTTCCCTTTCTTTCTTTCTTTTTCTTTCTTTCTTTCTTTCTTTCTTTCTTTCTTTCTTTTCTTTCTTTCTTTCTTTCTTTCTTTCTTTTTTCTTTTTAGAGAGAGAGAAAGAGAGAGAGAGTGTGTGAGCGCAAGCACAAGCAGGTGTGGAGCTGGGGGAGGGGCAGAGGGAGAGGGAGAGAGAGTATCCCAAGCAGGTTCCATGCCCAGTACAGAGCCCAACACTGGGCTTGATCTCACAACCCTGAGATCATGACCTGAGCCAAAATCACTTAACCAACTGAACCACCCAAGTGCTCCAGCTCTTACTTTCTTTTGTCGTCAGTTTCATTAATTTCTTCTTTTATTTATTATTATTTTATTATTTTTTATTTCTGTCCTTCTACTCTTTGATTTTACTTGTTTCTTCTCCTGTCTTCTTGTGGTGGATGCCTACTTTGTTGCTTTTCTATTTTTTTAAAATATGCATTAAAGACTACAAATTTTCCTCTAAGTACCTCTTTAGGTATATCTCACAAATTTTGATATGGAGCTTTTCCATCATTCAATTATAAATGTTCTGTACTTTGGTGACTTCTTTGTTCCATGGCTTATTTAGAAGTGTCTTTTATAAATTTCAAAATTCATGGGTCTTTTGGGGTGATGTCATCTTTTCTTATGAGTTCTAATCTTATTGCTTTGCATTGATTTGAATGACACAGGTATCAGCCCTTGACTCTAGAACCCGAACACTTCAAAATCAGGATTAGTGAGACCAAAGAGAGTGAAGAGACTAGACAGAATTAGTTCTTTGAATGAAGCCTCACAAAGAAAGAGGAGTCCTTCTGTGATGTTAATTCAGTAGTGAACCTGGGTTCAGGTCTCATGGGGGCGTCTTGTTTGAAACACCTGGCTTCCTGGTGTGGTTCTTCAGGGATGCAGGCAATTCTGCACACCACAGTCTGAGTAACTGAATATTAAATTGGAAGTTTTAACTGAAACTCAAAGACTGTGAGTGACAGATACCATAGCAAGGAGCCAAACTATGATGCAAATTTTCGGAGAAAATATTAAAAACTATTTTTCTGTCTCTTAAATATACATTCACATTAGGGATGAAAACAATTGGGTTTTTGGAGATTAGAGAGAATTTCGGGAGAGAATTTCTTTGATAAGATCTTCATTGTGAGTAGCCCCTGTCCTCACCATGGGAGGGGTAACTTATGCCTGACTTTGCCTCAAGCCTAGAAAGAGGCACGTCAATGGACTACTTTCTATGACCCAATGACAGTGGCTTTCTGTCTGGCTCCCACTGGGTAAGTCTTTTTTTTTTTTTAAGATTTTTATTTATTTGCGAGAGAGAGAATGAGAGACAGAGAGCATGAGAGGGAGGAAGGTCAGAGGGAGAAGCAGACTCCCTGCTGAGCAGGGAGCCTGATGTGGGACTCGATCCCGGGACTCCAGGATCATGACCTGAGCCGAAGGCAGTCGCTTAACCAACTGAGCCACCCAGGCGCCCTGCCCCCATTGGGTAAGTCTTAAAATAGTGAGACATGGACTGTCTAACTACTGATGGATGATTTGAGGCAGTGTCTGTGTTGGGATCACCCCATGTCAGGGCAGAGGGGCATGAATGTTTCCTAAGGGCTAGATGACTGTATGTGTATGAAGGAGCTGAATCCCATCCAATAGGGGCTTCTGGAAGGGTCAATGTGACCCAAGTGACAGAAATTGGAGGTAGACTGCCCAGGGTTTGTGGACACAGGAAAGTGACCAACTGGACTAGAGATGGACACTGCAGGTGAGAAATCAATGGGAAACTCTGAATATGTGTAAAAGTGCTTCAAGGAGAATCAGGGTAGGATATGCCATGAGTAATAACTATGGAACTTAGGATAGTGTCAGTCAAGTAACAGCTTTCTGCTCCCCTCACCCTTCTTTCCCTGTGCCCCCAGTCTTGAAAAGTCAGAAACAGCAGCTGGAAAATAAGAGAGGTGAGCAAGAAAGATGGAAGTCAACTATCCCCTCTTCTGAGGTAGCGAGCCAGTGCTAAGGAGAGAAAGAACAGCTGTAACTTCAAATGAAGTTAGAAGTTTTGACTATACATGGGACTAGATATTCTCACTGCCCTTTTGAAACTGTACCTGTAGGCCTTTTTTTCTCACAAGTCATTAGAAAAGTCATGGAACCAGCCTGAGTTTTATATAGGGGCAGAAGTACTTACTCTACTGAATAAATTTTAAAGGGATACAGAAAGACAAAATAGAAATGCTTGCATTCCATGAATTGCGTTTATCCTGTATATTGCTTTTATCCAATATAAAGTGGAATTCTTGAGTCTCTCAGAAAATTATTGCTTTTATAGGGCTGCAGTGTGAAGAGGCTGATGACCAAAGAGGATAATATGGCAGTAGGTAATAGTACCAGCCTTGGCACATTCTCTTTCATGCTTATCCTTAAGGAGGTAAACTTTGGACATCTTTTTAAGAATCTTTCTGCATAGTGCTTGCCTTGAGTCACAGGAGGACCTGCTAAACCATGACTGGTTGTTGAAGCTACCTGATGTTCCTGAATCTTTGACTCCAAGTAGAGGCAGGGCTCTGCTCCTGGGCTCTGTGTGAGGTTATAGGATCAGGGTGACTTGTGGTTATTGTGTCATCACTGAAGGGGCCTTTTCCCCTACGTGCCCATGTGTGTATATGGATCATTGTATTTACCACATCATGTTATAATTATCTGCTTACGCATTGTATTGGTCTGGTTGGCTCCCATAATAGAATATCACAGACTGAGTAGCTTAAACAACAAAGATTAATTTTCTCACAGTTTTAGAGGCTGGTGAAGCACCAGGATTGGTTTCTGGCAAAATGTTTCTCTTTGGTTTGCAGATGGCTGCCTTCTCACTATGTCCTTTCATGGTGTTTCCTCTGTGTGCACCAAAAGCAAGAGAGTTCTGGTGTCTCCTTCTCTTCTTATAAGGACACCATGTTTATTGGATTAGGGCCCCACCCTTGTTACCTAATTTAACCTTAATTATTACTTTAAAGGCCCTATCTCCAGATGTAGTTATATTTGGGGTTAGTGCTTCAATATATGAATTTTGGGGGGACATAATTCAGTCCATAATATGTACCATTCCCTACCATAAGATTGTGAGCTCCTTGAAGACAGAGACACTATATTATTCACCTTTGAATCCTTAGTGCTTGGTATAATGCTTAACACGTAATAGCTGCTTAATCAATGTTTTCACGTTTGCTGGTCTGACTTCCAAAAGTGATAGGAGTTACTTCCAAGCTGGAGCATTTAAATGATGGCATGAAACTCTCCAGAGATCTCTTGCCCTCTCCTGTGATGGCCAGCAACATTCCTGATAGAGGCTGCTTCATCAGCCTGCATCGTAGAATGAAAGAGACATGAAGAAGAGTCTCTAGCCAACCATGGTAAACATGTAGTTGAACAAGATATGTGTTATTGTTTCAAGATACTGAGATCTTGGGGTTGTGTGTTACTGTAGCATAAACTAGCCCATTCTGATCAATACATTGTCTCATCCCCTTCAGCCCCTTGTTCCATCCAGACAGTATAAGGGTACATTTAGCCAACTTCATATGATGCTTTAGTCAAAGGAGAAAGCCTCCCTATTGTATTCTATCAGCCTATTGGAATCCCACTCATTCTTAAGTTCAGGTTAAATTCCTTCTCCCTAAAGTATTCCTTTGCCATCCCCAGTTGGAATCTGCCTTTCCCTCTTCAGGATCCCACATGACTTCGCACTCATTCATACTTGAAGTGCAGTAGTTTGTGTAATGGTCTGTTTCCCTCTACAGTATTGCATTCTCCATGAGGGTAGAGGTCCTGATGCATGTGTCTTTCTTCACAACAACTGGCAAGCCTGGTAAATGATGGTTTAACTGTACTGAGGCTTTCCTGCTATATCCATTGTCATGCTTATTGTATCCTCCAAGAAATGGTAGTGGAAGTGGGTATTCTGGCTTCCTGAACTGGAAAGGACATGGGATTTGTATTCATACAGATACAAGTTTTAATTTTTGGCTCTGCCATGTACTAGCTGTGTAGCCTTAGGCATGTCACTAAACCTTTGAGTCTTGGTTTCCTTTGCCAAATAGGTAATTCTTATCTTATAGGCTTGCTATGAAGACTAGATGGCATGGGTCAAACACCCAGTAGTGTCTGGCATAGTTCATGTGCCAGTTAGTGCTAGCTCCTTTTGTTTTTTAATTAGTCCAGTTGGGAAAGCAGGATTAGAAGCTGAGTGAATGTAGTCTCTCACAGGTTATAGAGGAGATATTCTAGAATACCTAAGCCTTGCAGTTTTCCCCTAGAAGGATATTTGGAGATTCTGTAGAATCCTTTTTCATTTTTTTCTCTATTTTAGGCAGCCCTAAACCTCACACCTGAGCCCATTAGTGAGTAGTAATATATGACAATAAGATATTTAGGTGGGTTGCATTGGGCATCTCTAAAAGGTGATTTATTGTTATTTTAATAGGACATTTTATCCAGAAAATTCCTGGGTGTGGGGTCTTTCTTGTTCTGATAAATTCTTCTTTGCACAATAGCAGAAATATCCTTGTATTAGCCAGCAGTCTTTCAATTATAAGTGGAAGAGGCCACATTCAAATTGGCTTATGCAGATAGGGGAGTTTATTGGCCCATTGAACTTGGAAGTCAGAGGTAGAGACCTGGATTAAGGCTCACTTGGATCCAAGTGACCATTAGTTGTCAGCAGAACTTTTTCAGATGCAATTTCTTAACTTTGCTTCTTTTCTCTCTTGACCTCATTTTTTCCCCCCTTCTCTTAATAGACATATTTTTCCCTTTACTCCTCTCAGATAAGGTGGTGGAGGTTCCAATCTTACTTCCTTCCAGCACTATGACCCTCAAGGCAAGAAACATTCTTTCTTAGTGGCTCTACCAGAAAAGTCCTGGTGAAGAATTTAATTGGTCTGAGTTGTGTCACATGCCTGTCCCTGAGAAAATCACAGTTGTGGGTTGGGAGGTGGGTGGGAATTCTGACTGACCAGACTATGTTTCAAGCCCATGCCTATGCAGATGGGGGAGGAAGAGAGAGTTCCCTGTGATTGACAGCCTCTCAGGTCCACATAGGCCAGGGAAGGGGTGTCTCCAGAGGAAGAGACTAGCCAGGCAAATAAATATGGTGATTTATTATACGGAACATCTCAGTTTCCACAGTCCTTGCCCCTTATTATTATTTTTTTCTCTAGAGGGCTCCTTTCATTAAGTGTTTTCCTCACACATAATACAGTTTTTTTCCACTGTTGTTTTCTACTCAGAGTTTACTGATTGTTTAATTAGAATTAAAAGACCTCTTAACCTTTCTCCAATATGTAGGTTCAAATGGTGAACACTCAGCGGATTCCTTGGGAATGTCTCTGTAAGGAAATAATGAATATGATAACATCATCTGAACTATTAGGATGATTAGTTGCTCATTTCCTAAGCATTTTCTCCAGGGTTGAAAAAGTATGTTGGGTGGTGAAGCTTCGGCCTTCACACAGGTAGTAAGGGACACAAGCACTGCTGCTTCTGGGGAGCTGGTGGTGAGGCTGTGACTTTAAAGACATGCTATTGTGTTTTGGTAACCTAGCTGGAAGGCCAGTAATATATACATATCATTCTATAATGGTAACCTGGTAAGGCTCCAGTCTTGGGTTTGTTGTTATGGGTCCGATTTTGTGGTATATATTGATATTATGACTAGAGACCCAAATGTGCCTAAGTCCTGCCCTGCCAGCCACTCCTTGTGATGGTTAATTTTGTGTGTCAGTTTGGCTGGGCAAGGGGTGCCAGCTGAAACATTATTTCTGGGTATGGATGTGAGGGTGTTTCTGGATGAGATTAACATTTGAATCAGGGGATTCAGTAAAGTACGTTGCTTTCCCCAGTGTGGATGGGTATCATTCAATCCATTGAGGACTCAGAACAAAAACATGGAAGAGGGAGAAATTTACCCCTTTAACTTCCTGCCTCACTGTTGAGTTGGGACATCTTTTCTTATCTTCTTCAGTCCTTGGATTTAAGCCCATTGGGTTTTAAACCCATTGGCTCCCCTGGTTCTCAGGCCTTTGGACTCAAATTGAATTACATCACCAGCTTTCCTGGTTCTCTAGCTTGTAAACAGCATATTGTGGAACTTCTGAGCTTCCACGATCATGAGCCAATTCCTCGTAATCTCTGTCTTTATCTACCTTCCTCTCACTCACTCTCTCTCTCTCCCTCTCTCTCTCCCCTCCTCCTCTCTCCAGGTCTCCATCCTGCTGGTTCCATTCCTCTGGAGACCTTTGGGTAATATTACGCACCACCCTACCTCCCAATTCCTGTTAAAATCAGCTGTTTATGCTGATATTTCCATTCAGGTTCTCTGGAAAAGCCTGGGTTAAAGCATATTGCATGGGCCTGAGACCTAAGTGGGTTTTCTCATATCTTCCAAGAATCAAAATTTTGGAATTCTTACTGCCCTCTGGTTGGTCATGTGGAGAAATGAAATAGATATATTGAGGGATGGATATAGTCAGATCTGTAGAACAGCCTGGAACTTAACTTCCTCTTCCAGCTGTGTGTGTGAGAAGGAAGAGACAAAGAAGCAATAGGGCTCCTCTGTGGTCCTGGCAGGATTTCTATTTCTTTTGCATTAAGAGGAGGAGGATGCTGGAAAGTGAGTGCAGCCTTTTAAGATTCAGTGGCCTCACCCATGATAATTATGGCCCAATCAATGTGTGGACTGGTAACAAATCATGTCGCTACCCCCTTCTTGGAGGGGAGTGGATAGCTGAGACCCCGCAGAACTAGATCTGACAAGGGAGAGGCATTTGAAAGAATTCTTCCCCAGGATTTTATTTTGTTCCATCTTCTGGCCTAATTAAAAAATCTAACAATATTGGCTTGTTGGTCATCTCAGACCATTAAAAACTTAACCACAGGGGCGCCTGGGTGGCTCAATTGGATAAGCACCTGACTCTGGATTTTGGCTCAGGTCATGATCTCAGGGGGATTGAGCCCTCCCGTTGGGCTCTGTGATCAGTGAGGAGTCTGTTTGAGATCTTCCTCTCCCTCTGCCCCTCCCCCCTGCTTGTGAATGTGCTTATGCTCTCTCTCTCTAATAAGTAAATAAATCTTTTAAAAAAAACCTTAACTACAAAATCTACCCACTGCTGTTGTTGATTAGAATATGACATACATAAAAAAGACAGTGGTGAGCTAGTTCAAACATTTCATTTTTTAACAGGCATTTCTGTAATAAGGTGAGCATTCTTGAAAAACCCCACATTCTACAAAATCATACACTAGAAATAACAGGGATTGTAAGAAAATGGGGTGAAAAACAGACCACTCACAACTTTGTCACCATAACACTGAAAATCAACTGCAATCTTGTAAAAATATTAGCACAGTAAAAAAGACATGCTAAATCCCTGATAGATGAAAAATATTGCAGCAAATCTGGGCCTTACCCTAAAAAAATGCTCAATGGAAGTACAGATAAGGAAGTGTTGAGGATGATGGGTTGCAGAAACAAGGGAAAATAAAGCTGGAAAGAAGCGTGCAATAGCACATCTGAGACAGAGGAGGTAGTCTGAGCTGGAAAGAGCTTCGGATGAATGATGGGCATCAGATAACATACCATATTTCTTCCTAGCTTGCTATATTCGCTGAGAAACATGAAAATGTTGGCAAAAATTGTGCATGAACTAACATGACTTCTATGTTAAATTAACATCGTTTCTCTATTTTCCAGTATTGTATGAACTAATTTGCATTACAGAAACCTGAGTTGTAGAAGAACATACCGTATTTTTTTTGAGACACATACTAATACATATTTCACAGTTATTTTGAGTTTCATCTATAAAGAACATTTATCTCATAGTTATTAAATGAGATAATGCAGTGAAAACTTAAATAAATGACAAATTATCATGCATATATTTGGTAATGAGATCTTATAACTTGCTTACCAACCTTGGAAAAGTTACTTAAATGCTCTGTGCCCCAGTTTCCTCATCTGTAAAATGGGAATAATAATATCTACCTTGTAGAGCTGTTGTAAGATCAAGTGAGATGATATAAAAAGTACTCAGAACAACTTTGGTATAAAGTATTTCTTCTTATTAGATTATCATGCCATCACTGAAAAACTAACATTTAAAGTGGACTTAAGCATCTTTGACCACCTCTAAAGAAAAATAAACCCCTCAACCAGGTGCCCCTCTGGATCTTCTGAATCCTATTGGTGGCACGTGTCATCTTTTGAGGGAGGGGCCAATCCTATTTCCTTCAACATTCCTCCACCCTCTCATCTGCAGCTCTCAGGCTCTCTTTTCCTTGCTCAAAAATAGTGACTATCTTTTATTGCATGCAATTGTGTTTTCTTTATTTAATTATTTAATCTATCAAATACTCATATAGTGCTTACTGGGCACTGTTCTAAGAACGACTATTAACTCATTTAATTCTCTGTTGGTAGGTATATTGTTATCTCCAATTTATAAATGGTAAGGAGCCTGAAGCACAGAGAGATTAGGAAACTTGCTGAAGACGTCCCATTTGTGAGTGAGAGTGAGGGCATATCTGTCTGCTGCCAAAGATGGAGGTCCTAACTGGACCCCATGCTGTGGGGCCAATTTGGTCAGCATTGCTAATTGGTTTGAGTCACCTCTCTATCTCTGGTGCTGTTCTTGAGGTTCTTGGACAAATGTATCTGGCTGGCTTCTGTCTTCTAGAACCTTCTTTAGGGAACTCTGGGAGATGGAGTCTGACTTTGTAGGAGAGAAGCACAGAGACAGCCTCTGAAACGTTTCCCCTCACAAAACACTTAATGCGGGCTAATAAAATCATTCCTAGGAAACATGCTATCGATTAAGAAGTTATAGGTATAGTCATTTAATTCATATCCTCCTTTCTATGAAAGGATGATTCCCAATCCTAGTTTTCTTTTTTTTCTCTTTTATCCCCAAAAGTTGGTTTCTTTACTTCCAAAGGAAAAATTTATTATGCATTTTCCTTCATTTAAAAAATATTTAACAACTGATTTGTGTGTTGCATGAAAGTTACACATTTCCTAAGATGCATTTGTTATTTTATTTTCTTTCATTCAAAAATGTGTCAGTAATCTTTTTGTTAACATGAAGATAAAGGATTAGTAATGCAAGATGCAGTTTTCTTGTAACCTTCTTGAAAGCAGACTATAGTTTCTTATCTGGCTCCAACATTCATTTTCCTGAATTGAAAAAAAAGCGACTTAAAATGAAATAAACCACATTTGATTCCTAAGAGCATTGCTAGCAGGGAAATGTACTGAGAGAGGCAGACTTGGTTGGATTCCAGAAAACCCCTCTGCTCCCTAAGCGAGAGAGTTGACTAATTTTGCATTTTAAAGTACAATTTTAATGCAGGAAGGAATTGTGAATTGTCTGTCATTAATCACTAATCAGAAGATATATATGATTTTATTCCCTGAAAATTCCAGCTCTTTTGGAGGGAAAAACAACAACAACAACAAAACAATGAGGTGTAAATCTTCATGATTTTGGTTTAAATTTCATTTTATTTATTGAGTGTCTCTTCTGAGCAAGGAGCTAATAAGCAAGTTGTTGAGAGCATTCGGAGAGAAAGAAGAAAAGCTTCTGCCCTGGATGGGTTCTATCCACTCCCTTTGACCCTTAATGGTAGAGGAGGCATATGTGGTGGAAGAAAATACACTTGGTTTTTACTCTCAACTGCAATGTTCAGGCACAAGTAGAGGGAATTGATAGGTCTTTTGTGCTCTTTTTATATGTGGTCTAAGTGAGATTGCCTCAACCTTCCTTGCCTCATCGCACATACACCCTCCGCGAGTGTATATGCGGAGTGGGGACTCAAAGCTATCTGAAATGTCACCTGAGCACAGATGATGAAACAGACTTGTTTCTTTCAGAATCTCTTAGTTGAGTGGATCACGCTGAGGGGGTCCCAAAGCCTGTAATGACTCTTCATGTGTGCCGGCGCCAAACTGTGACAGAAACTTGTGGTTGTAGCACCGCAAGGTGTCCAGAGCAAGCCAGGACATTGTTGGGTGTGTTGCCTTCAGACATTCAGCTCAGCCCAGGAAACACCTGGCCTACCTAGTGCCAGACCCTGGTGAGGTAAATGAGAGCTGGTCCCTGCCCTCCAGGAAATACTTTTAACATATAATAATTGTTAAGATGGGAGTGAGGGCCAGAGGAAGGGCACACGGATGTACCTGAGGGTTCAGAGAAAGCTTCTAGGAGAGCTGGAGGGGGAGGAAGAGGTGGGCAGGTGAGGAAATGTGAGGGATCACTGCAGGAAAACATGAAACATGCATGAAACTTGGCAGAAAGCTCCACTCTGTCATTGCTCAGGCCTCGAAAGAACCTGTGGGATCTGGCAGTCAAGGCCATTGGTGTGCTTTGTGAGAGCAGTTCTGTGACATGATGGGGCAGAAAGCAGGTTTCAGCGTAAGTGGGGAGCAAAGAAGTGAAAACAAATGAAACAGTCTGACGGACTGAACAAAAGGGGAGGACTTGAGGGTAGTTAAGGGGCAAGCAGGGCTTGAGAGGAACTAGAGAGAGGGCATGGAGGGAGTGGGACCTTTAGTGAAGCTGGAGATGCAGAAAGGGAAGGGTCCTGGAGGGGAGGGTGTTAGACCCAGGTTTGAGGAGGGGATTGGCTTTGTGTAGGAGGGAGAGCTCCTCATGTCTTGCCATCTGGCCCGATTCATAGGTGCTGGAGGTGGGCATTGAGCTGATTCACTCTGGGTTAGCTCCATCTTCTCCACTAGGGAGGTGAAGCTTTCCATGGAGAGGAGCCAGACAGGGATGCTGCTGATGCAATAGGCAAAGGAGTGCAAACCAGGCAGGGGAGCATTTTATCCGCAAACACTTCTGTATGCAATGTTCTAAACTAATGAATCATTGAGCATTACAAAAAAATAAATAAATAAAAAATAAATAAATAAAAGCTAAAAAAAGACTTTTAGAAAACATGACTTTAATATGAGCATTACATTTAAATATAATTAATAACTCCTTAATTACTATGTACACATTTCCTTGATTAACTTATACGTTTTAAGCAATTCATTTGAAATCTCTTTCTATAAGTGGTACTTTGTGAAGTCCCCCTTATCCTGAAATAAAATGATAGGTAAGTACCGCCTACCTAGAATAAAAAAAAAGCAAAAACCAATACAATGCCCTAACTGAACACAAAAGAGAAATAAAGTAAAAGCAACATAAAATTAAACATATATTTCAACATTTAAGTGCTTGGACACCACTACACTAGCGGATGTATTAACATAGTTTGATGCTTGAACTTGAAAACAGAACTGCTGTGAAAGTGACAGACTTGAACACAGACTGATACAGAGCTATCATGTGGTGACTTAATTATTATGAATGACACTGCCATTAGTGACATACTTTTGGGAAATAAACTCTTGAAAAAATTTCTAACAAAATAGGGTATAGCCTTCTCTTAATTTATATTGTTGCTGTTCCTGAAAATTCAGTGTATAAAAATTACTTTGTGTTTATATGTAAAATGGAATTAATCTCTAAGTACAGATAATTATAAATTATTTTTTACTTTTTCATTTACATTTTGTTTATTATTATTATTTGCTTTAAAAAAACCCTACTTTATTGAGGTATGATTGACATACAAAAAGCTGTACGTATTTAATGTTTATAATTTGATGAGTTTGGAGATAAGTATAAACTCCTAAAACCCTCACCATAATCTGTGCCATAAACATATCCATCACCTCCAAAAGTTTCCTCCCACTATATAAATGATTTTTTAAACTGATATGAATGTCTGGGGGAAATCTTCAAAAAGTCATGTGGGATGTAGAACAATATCCTATTGGTGGGACCATCCCATGCATTGTGAGATGACTTTATTCATGGCTCCTGCCCACGAAGTGCCAGAACTATTTTAGATTAAAGGAGATTAAAGAGACTTGATAACTCAATTCAGTTATGATCTTTAGTTAAATCCTGGATGGAACTCAAAACCAGCTACAAAGAACATTATTGGGATAATTGAGGACATTTAAATAACAAATTGTGTAATAGATAATAGTATTAATGTCACATTTCTTGATCATCAAGGTAATTATTGTTCTATTCTTGCAATTCTTCCACAGATTTGAAAGCTTTCAAGATAAAATGTTCTTGGGGAAATGCCCTCACAAATTTTTGAAATTGCCATGTGGGGGCAGTACCACTCCCACTGAGAACTGGTACCCTAGGTGATAGGTCCAGAGGGAAGGAGATGGAGTTGGGAAAGAAGGAAGAAGTTAGAAGTGGGAGTGAGGTTCCTCCCCTGTGCACTGCCTTGGGGTGGATCTAGGAGGGGTACCTAGAAACACCTATAAATTTGGGTTTCCAAAAATAGTAATGACTTGTAACCTATTTATCATCTGGAACTTTAGAAGTGGGAGCCTTGCTAATATTCCCCAGGCCACAATGGCTTAGGAATAGATTGCCACTGGGAGAGCATCAGAAAGTCCCCATGTGCCCAGGAGAAGCATATTAATGGCTGATAAAAGGTGAAGAGCTCATGCCAGTGGATGCTGATGGATGAAGGTGGCCATGGCCCAGAGGCCCCCTCCATGCTCACTCCCACCCTCTGAACTCTGGGGCTATCTCGGGAACTTTGCAGCTACCCTCAGTAAAAAGGGGATACAAAATGGGGGATAGGGTGGGGTGGAAGACAAGGGACCCACAAAATTTGAGTTAAGCTTAAAATGAGTGATCACTAATTTGAATTTACTTGGATGTGACTAAATTGTTTGCTGCTGTCAGATGGAAATGGGAGATCAAATTGAATGGAGTTACAGAAAATGAAGTTACATTTCTTTTGGTAAATATAATTTTGAGGCTTGTAAAAACTTGAATCTGCTAAAGTAGTTAGATCAGATGTGTCCCTGGAATAGAGTATTCACTTTCTAAATTCTATAGGATGGTTTTATTTATTTTATATCATGTTTTACAGTACTCTTGTTTGAATTCTCAGAGAAGTGGAAAGGTCAGGGGCATCACTGTACCTATAGAATATAGTATCAGAGAGATGACAAGGGAGTGGACAAAGGATTGTGCAAACATGGAAACACCAGTTTTACAGAGACAGGGAGCTGCTGGGGGGAAGTCATGTCTGAAATTGTGAATATGGAAAATACCAGAAGTCTTGGGAGTCTCTTTTCCAGTTCTCTAACCAAGAGGAGATGAAGAAGACAATTTGTTCATTTAGTTAAAAAAAAAATCAATTTAAAAAACATCTTATATTCCTCAATGAGGCCTGTGGAGAATGTGTGGGCTCCCGTAAAATAAAACCCCTGCACCTTCAGCTGGCCCCCTTTGTTTAATCAGAGGATGCCATAGGAACCAGCAAGGGCAGATGGCTGAGATCCTATCTCAGCAGCCCCAGGAATTAGGAACATTAATTTTAAAGGGGGATTAAAGCACAGAAGAACATTTTTAAAACATCATGCATTTTCATAAGCATCTAGGCACTCTCCCTGGCTAGATGTTTATGTGATGGGTCTTCGGAACGAAAACTGTGACAGAAGCAGGAGAGCTCCATGTGGGAGGAAAATACCAACATTTGTCTTGCTAAAGTACCAGGAGGGGTTCTTCTTTTGTCTCAGTTTTGGTTCTTGGCCCATGGGATGGAGGGAGAGCCTGGCATTATTTCAACTTTGTAGATCATGGTGTTTCTGGGAATTGAGGCCTCTCTTAAGACATCGTGCCTTCCATGAGGGAGTCCTAGGGAGTCCTAGGCATGTAGGAGCAATGAGGCAGTCTACCCATTCCAGGCCAGACCTCTAAGAGATTTTGCTGCCTTGCACTTTAGACATCAAGTCACCCTGGTGTTATAGTTTTCAGACCGGTGAATGTGTACTCCTGGGGATAGCTGGTGACTTTCTATGCAGCAGGAGGACACACGGAGAGTTTAGGTGCCCAGACTCCATGTATCTTCTTTCCTAGTGTTTATCTGCCTGGTAACATAACTGAGGTCGGCAGATTCTCCTTTCTCATTTCCTCTTACTTTAGAGAACATAGGCATACCTCTCTCCTGATCATGGTGCTTTGTTTCATGATGGATAAATCTCTGGTGGCAACAAACAAAAGGTTTTTGGTTGAAAAAGTGACAGGCTTTAATGACTGGGTTAAAAATCCTTTCACTACTCCGTTGGTTAATGACTCTTCACTTTCATCAAAATTGATGTGTGCCCCTTGTCCCTGGCCTGCACCTTCATTTTTACCTAGGGTAGCATTACAGACATAATTATTATGTCTATGATAACATTGACTGTGTCTGAAATCAAGATGTGTCTCATAGTCAATGGCATCTTATAATTCTTTCAGGTAGATCTCAGTCATGAAGTTGTTATATGCTATTCATATGCCATAAATAGCCTGACAATTCCAAGTAAGAAAGCTCCAGAATAAAAACTTATGGCATGGTGTCTGTGGCTTGGAAGAAAATCCCAGAGACAATAGTGGAGCACTCTTATGAGAAATGTTGCTTCTCCAATGTTCTTGATAGCACAGAGGATGAAACGGATAGGAAACTGTGATCATTAATGTCTTAGTTGAAAATTGATTCAGAAGACCTAGACTCTGACTGTGAAGATGTTGTAGGAGTACTGTAGCCAATTTATTTCATTTATATTACCTTTTTTATGAATGCATAAGAATAATATATAATTAAAATCTATGTCTAAAGTTAAAAGAGCTCTTCCAATAAATCTAAAAAAAAGCCAAAATGATAAGAAAGCATTACATCATGGTTTAATTGGCAGGACTTTTTCCCCCTAGAGATATATAAAAAAAAAATGTATTCTAAAATCAGTGATGTAGTAGATTCAGTGAAATGCAGTATGTTTAATAATCATATATCAAAATATATGATATCAAAATATATGATAATTTATATTGCTTCATATAATTGTGTGATGATAAATGCAATGATAATGTAATTCAGAAGAAAAATGTTAATACTTAGAACTGTAAGGGTATAGGAAATAAAAAAAACCTCTCTCTCTCTATATATACACACATCTGTAGTAGTAGTTTGCACAGGGCCTAACACATATCCCTGTGTTTCCCTTGAAAATTTAAACCATCCATATGTGTTTATTGTAGCATCCTGGGGTACCCCAGCACACAGTTTGGGAACCACAACTATGGGCCATATTCTTAATCTTCTTTGCTGCCTTAATGAAGTTCAGGCTTTCTGGTTTCCCTGAGGTGGTTAGGACTCTGGCAGCAGCTGGGGATGAAAACTTAATGAAGCTGGGGAAAGAAGAAGCCAAAAATAGACCAAGGAAAAACCCTGGGCTCAGTGATAGCCTTTCACTGGGACAAACAGCCATTTGTGTATCTAATTTTGAGAGGCCACTAATCCTGACTAGCTGCTAAGGATTTTCACATTGCCACATGCAACATCCTTTCTTTCTTCTAATGCAGTCTGAAATGATAAATTCTGAGGGGGCAAAGGCCATGTCTTCTTCAAAATTATATGGGACACCTAAAATTACATATAATTTTATATTATGTCCAACACAGTGGCTGGACTTGAGAAGTTACTTAGTAAATATTTATTGATCTAGAAATCAGTAAATCAATGGAAGAAAGAAACATACATTGTATGCAGTACTAAATACAATTCTTTGAACTTTCTTTGTTGAAGAAAAGTGCTTAGACATAGTGTTATTATGTTTTCTTAGGACAGATATTCTTCTACATGAATGGGAGTATCAAATTTGGTACCCAGATATGGTTTAAGAAGAGCACTAAGCTCTGCGGGGCGGGAATGAGGCCAGCCCACATCCCTTCCATCATGGAGATGAACACCGGGCAATCCTGCTTCCATACCTAACATTTCTAGTTTTCAAATTCTACTTATACTTTGCCTACAAAGTAAGAAAACACTTTTTTTTTTGTCTTGTGAAAAGAGAATAAAACACTCATTTTTTGGTACAAAAATCTATCTTAATGTAGAGTTCTTTTTTTTGTTTGTTTGTTAATGCCAAGCTGCATCATCCCACCCACTTTCTTTAAAAATACAATTAAAAGTTTGCAGTTTGGGGGCTCCTGGGTGGCTCAGTCAGCTAAACATCTGCCTTTGGCTCAGGTCATGATCCTGGGGTCCTGGGATCAAGCCCCACATTGGACTCCCTGCTCAGTGGGGAGCCTGCTTCTCCCTCTCCCTCTGTCTGCCTCTCCCCCTGTTTATGTGCGCTCTCTCTGACAAATAAATAAATAAAATCTTAAAAAAAAGTTTGCAGTTGTTAATTCTTTAAGGCCATTTGAAGTTCCGAGTTCCTGGGATTCCCTGTGTTTTCTGTGAACCCTTGAATCTCTGGCTTGAGCTTCCGCCCTCTGCGTCTCCAGTACTGGCTGTTCCACCCAGTGTTAGACCTTCTCTGCTGGGACCTCACACCTGCTCTTGCCCTGGATTCTGCAGTTCAAGGTGGAGAGCGGGTGGATGTAGGCACTAGAGATGAAAAATGGAGGCCTTGTACAAATGCTAGAACATCCAACAACAAGGCTTCTTTTAAGGGAAAGGAAAGGCTGCGGTGAAGTAAAAATGATGAAGAGGTGTTTTTAGCAACAACTGTTGACCCTGATGATTATTTCAAAGTCAGTTATTTTGAATAGTTTAAGGTGTTAACCTTGGCCCAGACTGGCTGCCTTTAGCCACTGAGGCTGAAGGTGTCCAAAGTGAATTATACAGAAGGTCATTTAGGCTGAGCCTCTTGGCATTCTGAATCGGATGCCATTTTTAATTTTTATTTTCTCATGGTTGCTGTGTGTGTGTTTGTGTTTGCAAAAGCAGTTTAGGCCCTGGAATTGCAAGCTGTTAAGACCAGGGCTGCTTTGCAATCTCCTATCTTTGTTCCTCACCTCATTTTGAAGGATTGTTACACATTTGTAAGTACAATGGGATTATTTATTCATTGTGTCTGTCCACTCTTTTCTGTGCCACAAAAGGAGAAATAGCCTGCACTGCGGCTTAAGAGCTTTCTGACCGCTCCAAAGTCATGACATTTCCTTTGCTTTTTGATGGCTCGCTTTGGAAAAGCGGGGGAAGCTGGGTGACAAACTCTGTTGGCTCCAGGAGGGAGATGGCTTGTCGTTGTTGTGAAAAGGCATATTTAGTCACTTTTAAAAAGCAAATTGCAGACTTAATAGAGCCACACAGTCTTCTTTGGAGATTGCTACAAGGTGGATTGTCTTGATAAAACATTTGAAGCCAGAAATCCATCAAGCGTCCGTGAATATAAGCACTGACCTGAACCCAGGTACACAACATTCTCACCAAACTTCAAAGTTATTTTTTTTTAATGGAGAAAGGATAACTGTCCAGTACCTTTCATTTTGTCTTCTTTGCAATTCTTCCAGTTCCAAATCAAATGAAAGAGTATGATGATGAACTATTTTGAGTATATCTGAGACCATATGCACTGGTATCTGTAGGCTCAGCTTTTTGGCTTTCTGTAGAAGCTGTGAACATACACTTGAAGCTGAGTATTTAGCAGACCCTTTCATGGCCAAGGGCAAATCTCTATGTTAAACAGAACAAATGCCTTCTTTGCATTACCCTCTCCCAAGCCCCTTGATCACTATGATGTTTCCTATCACTTTTTAGGTGATATTGATAGAGCAACCTCAAGTCATGTTGCTTTCCTCCTAGGTACTTACCTGTCTTTGAGGTAGCTGCCACCAGGTGAGGGTAGAATCTTTAAGCATGGCAGTACTTTGCCAGATGTAGATGAGAGCAAGCGAGTGAGAGTCAATGGCTATTGGTATTTTTTTCCATCAAAGTAACAGCTATACTAAGTAATAATATGAATGGTTAACTATGTTTTAATTTCCAAGCCCTCTCCCAAACCATCATTGCAGAGTCTCAGTTTTCTGCTGTTAAAGGGAGTGAGGCGCCCTTCCTACTCATGGGTTGTTGATGAGGCACAATTCAATGGGCTATGTTGAGAAAACAACAACAACAAAAAGCTGAGATTTAAAAAGGGATTTTATTTGAAAAATGAAACATGCACCTTGCAGAACAGCTGTGTTCTGTTGTAAGCAAGGTACTGAACAAGATGAAGAGAAGACTTAAGTTAGGAAGAGCAATGGGAATGGGCCCGTGTTATCTGACCCCTGTTTGCTGGCCCTTCAGCCTAGGCTCTTGGAAAGGCTGTGATCGTAGCACTTGTCTTTCTTTTTTAATCCCTCCTCCTTTCCTTTCTGGAAAAGAAAAATACAGAAAAAATAGGAAGATCAATGTAAAATCAGTACTTGTATACTCAGTACCCAGAATTAACTAATAGTAACACATAGATATTCTTGCTTTAGGTTTTAAAAACCATTTAAAAGCAATGATGGTACCTTACAGTTAAAATTGAGGTCCCCTTTATTTTTCCTCCCCAGTGCCATTCACATTCCCCTTCCCATAGAAAAATGAACTTTATACCTTGGTTCTCCCCAACCCCCCAACAAAAGCCTACAGTGTTTCTAGTACCATGAGTTATTATTATTATTATTTTTAAAGATTTTACCTATTTGAGAGAGAGTTCACGCGCGAGAGAGCACAAGCAGGGGGAGGAGCAGAGGGAGAGGGAGAAGAGCCGAGCAGGGAGCCTGAGGACCCTGGGATCATGACCTGAGCTGAAGGCAAACGCTTAACAGACAGCCACCCAGACCCCTACCATGAATTATTTTTTAAAAAATGCAAATGGTGTCACAATGCTCATGGTACTCTTACTGTTTTTTCACTCAATATTTTGTCTTCTAAATCTTCCCATATTGAGATATGTGTGTATGTTGATTCATCTAAATTTCTGTATAGTATTTAATTGTATGAATATATAAAACTCTCCTCTCGATTTGTTCAAATATATCAGGTATTCTGCCAAAGTCATCTTCTTGAAGAAGTGTCCCCGGGGGACCTCCTCCAATCGGCACCGATTACCTTTATACTGGCAGCACATCTGTTATCCTAAGAATTTTCCTTGTGCCTATCCTGTATTGGATTTCCTCTTTCCTATATCCCCTATCTTCCTCTTTTTTGTTTATTCCTTTGTTTTGGCAAAGACCATGTTACAGTAGCTTCCTGAAAACTAACTCATGGGAGAGAAATTTTTCAAGAACTTGAATGTCTAAAAATGCCCTATTTTGCCCTCATACTTATAATACTTTTGTTGAATACATAGTTTTAGATTGAAAATCATTTTCCTTCAGAAAAAAAAATTTTTTTAAAGATTATTTATTTATTTATTTGACAGAGAGATAGAGAGAGAGCACAAGTAGGCAGAGCGGCAGGCAGAGGGAGAGGGAGAAGCAGGCCTCCCCTGCTGAGCAGGAAGCCCGAGGTGGGACTCGATCCCGGGACACTGGGATCATGACCTGAGCTGAAGGCAGATGCTTAACTGACTGAGCCACCCAGGCGCCCCTCCTTCAGAAAAAATTTAAAAGTATTGCTCCACAGTCTTCTACTTTTAGAGTGTTGTTATTTATGCCTGTGAAGCTATTCTGATAATTGTTCTTTGTTTGACACCTCTCGTTATTGTATTTCCTTTATGGAAGCTTGGAGGATCTTCTAGTGTTCTGAAATTTCATGATGGTGTGTCCTGATGTGTGTTAATCGTCATCCATTGTTCTGAGCAGTTACAGGGTCCATTTAGTCTGGACATGCATATTCTTCAGTTCCTTGAAAATTTTTGAATTATTTCTGTAATAATTTCCTCTCAAGGTTTTATAGTTTCTCTTTTATCTTCCATCTCTTTAGTTCTCTGTTCTACTTTAAGGGATGATCTTTCAACTTTATCTTTTAACCCTCAAAATGAGGTTTTTCATTTTTGCTATCTTTATAATTTCCAAGGGTCTTAAAAAAACTTCTTCTTTTCTCATTTAAAAAAATGGCATCTTATTATTAGTTCATGGATATATATAGTGTCTTCTCATGTCTGTAATGATACTAATAATAGTTTTAAAAGTGTTATTCTTCTCACATGGAGTCTGTTTCCTTCAAATTGCCTTTTTAGCTTCGATCTTTCAATTAGGACTTCTTTAAACAGCTGGGGATCCTTGGCTCCTTGGCTGTACTCTTGTATTTGAGTGGGGCACTAAACCTGATTGGGACTTGCTAACTGTAGGCATCACTATAGGAAGAACAGACTGGGAAATTGTATTTAGAAACTCCCAGTGTAATATTCTTTAGATATTTTTTGTGGGACTTTCCCCTAGAAGAGCTTTTTATGTTCTTGACTGGAACATAATATATAAGGCTGTCTATCAGAATTCTGGGAACTAAATGGAGAAAATAAGCCAAGAGTCTCAACCTTCAGAATTAAAATGTTTACTTTAATCTTCCTATTTTCATAAGGTACCCTTTCCCTCAACTAGGCTGGTGTCCCTCAATCCATAGACTTAATCTTACCCTCTCCACAAATAAACTACAGGGTCAGGGATGGGCTGTTTCCCTTGCTGGCAGAGTGAGGATGGGGACTTGAGGGTCTAAATGTTTCCTAAAAAGACTTTAACCAGTTTTCTTGTTTATAACTCATTGTTACTCTCACATCTAGTGGTACTGGTAAAGCCAATTGATAAACTTTTTGAGATTCTATCCAGTAAATCAGGTTGCTTCTTGATGTCTTCACTGCCAGTTTAGAATTTGGCTTCTTGGGGTCTGTTAAGTAAATTACTGCTTACCCATCTGTTTTTCAGATTACGACTTATGCTGCTGTTGTTAATCTTTCCATTCCTTTTATTTTTGTGGTTTCATGTCTTGGAAGTCCATTGATTGTTATTTTACTGCAATTTAAGGAGGAAGCAAATACTAACATATGCATTTGACTTTCTACCTTTAATTGGAAGCCAATTTTGCTTTATTTTTCTCTACAGTTTAAATTTTTGATTTTCACAAATTTTTAATTAATCTGGAATTTATTTTTATGTGTAGTATAATGTTATTGTTTGTTTTCATTTTCCAGATAAAAAGCCAAATTTTCCAGCATTTTAAAAAAAGATTTTATTTATTTATTTGTCAGAGAGAGAGAACAAGAAAGGGGAGTGGCAGGCAGAGGGAGAAACAGATTCCCTGCTAAGCAAGGAGCCTGATACAGGACTCAGTCCCAGGACCCTGGGATCATGACCTGAGCTGAAGGCAGATGCTTAACCAACTGAGCCACCCAGGCATCCCTTTTCCAGCATTTTTAGCTGAATATTTTATCCTTTCCCTCCTACCAGTGAGCCAATCTATCATTTACCATATTTCTGGGCTTCCTATTTGTTTCATTAATCTCTATCTTTTCACTAGTACCAACTGTTTTAATTACTATAAAGTTTATGATATCTTGGTATCTGCCAGCGCCACTACTCTTGCTCTTTTTCAGAATTGTATTATCTCTTCTTAGAACTTTACTTTTTCTACATGAACTTCAGAATCAACTTGCTAAGTTCCACTCTGTTACTGGGACTAGAATCACATTGATCTTACTGGAAAAAATTACATCTTTATTCAGTTTCTCATCCATGAACAAGGTGTATCTTATTTATCCAAGGCTTCTTTTATCCTTTCATAACATTTTATAATTGTTTCTTAAAATCCTTTGTTAGATTTATTCCTAGTTTCCTTAAAATTTTTGCTGCTATTGTGAATTGCAAATGCATATACACCCTATTGTATTTAAAAGTTGTTATTGGTTGCTGGTTATTGTTATTGCTAGGAATGTTACTGATTTTAGTATATTGATTTTGTAGCCAGCAAAACTCTCTTGTTGCTTCTAATATTTGGTTTGTAGATTATCCTGCACTTATACATGGAAAATAATAGTTGCAAATAGTGGCAATTTGGTATCTTTCTTTCCAAACTTTTATTTTTCTCTCCTTTGTCTTACTACATTGCCTAGCACCTCCACAACAATGAACAGCCGCAGGGAGAGCAGGTATCTTTATTGTATTTCTGACTTTAATGACAGTCTTTCTAAATTTTCATCATTATGTGTTATGTCTTCTCTAGGTTTTTGGTGGATACCTTTTTTCTTATCATATTAAGAAAATTCCCTTCTATTCATAGTTCACTTCAGAGCTTAAAAAGTCACAAATGAATGTTTAATTTTGACAAATGACTTGTTAGCACCTACTGAGGTTCCCCCCCACTTCACTTATTAATGGGAGTTACATCTTTTTTTTAAATTTTATTTTATTATGTTATGTTAGTCACCATTCATTACATCATTAGTTTTTGATGTAGTGTTCCGTGATTCATTGTTTGCACATAACACCTAGTGCTCCATGCAATACGTGCCCTCTTTAATACCCATCACCAGGCTAACCCATCCTCCCACCCCCTCCCCTCTAGAACCCTCAGTTTGTTTCTTATACTCCATAGTTTCTCATGGTTCCTCTCTCCCTCTGATTTCCCCCAATTGGAGTTACATCTTAATAGATTTTCTGATGTTGAACTTTCTTTGCATCTTGGGATAAGCCCCAAATGATTATGATGTCATTAAGAAAATATACTATTGGGTTTAATTAATTTGTTAATATTTTAGGACTCTTTCATCTATTTTAGTAATTATGTAAGATTATTCTATAATTGTCATTTATTGCACTGTACTTCTCTAGTTTTGTTATCAAATTTGCTATAAACTTAGTAAAATTAGTTGGTGGCTTTCCTTTCTTCCCTCTTTGAAACATTTTCTGTAAGAAAATTTCCTTTCCTTGAAGTTCTGGTAAAAATGGTTTATAAACTAAAATGAACCCTGGTGGCTTTTGTAGGCCAAAATTTTGATAGCTGATTCCATTTCTTGTTTCCAGTTTCTGGCAAGACCCTGAAAGGACTGCTTTGTGATGTACTGAGGCCAGTTAACCATCTGAGTTGACTAAACTTACTAGAATAGGTCTGTAGCCAGGCACCAAGGGGAAGATACTCTTTACCAGGCAGTCCTGGAGGTTATCATGTACATCTTTTTCAAGTATGTTGGCTTTAATGTACTAAAAAACAAGTAGTACCATAGAAAAGAGGAGAAAGATATTAATAAATGTCAACAACTTACAATGGACCCCAAATGATGCTGTTTGTTCTCTAATTTAAATGTGCATTATTAAAAAAAAATAACACTGTGTATCATCTGGACATCTGTAGTTCACAACCTTTAAGGTAATAAATGCAACACTCTCTAATGTCCTTTGCAGTCTCGGGAGATTATTCGGTTGTCTTGCAAACAAAGTTGATTCCAGAGCTGTGATTATGGAAGGACATAGTCAGTGTTGGGTCAGAGGGTTGTTTTTGGAAACAGTCTCAAGAGGAGCTACATATTTCTGGGATCACCTTTTTTTTTTTTAATTTGCAAAGTAAAATTTAAAACATTTTAAAGAACCTTCATTTTTAATCATGTGGCTTCCTGTGTTTAAGTAAAATTTTCACTTGAAATGAATACAGGCCTATCTCCGTAATTACTTTCCAAATCTTAAAGAACTTAGATAAGCTTCCTTCTTAAATTCAATTCTCTTTTGAAGAGAAACAAGTAATGACTTTCAAAGTACTTAATGTATTATAAAGGAATGGCAATGGGACATAAATTTCCTTTAATATAACCTCTTATTTTAGAAACATAGGTACAGATCTGATTGAAGGAAAGTCTTTTAAAGTATATCATTTGTCTTATCTCAAAACAAGGCTATGCACTGAAAATTGGGTCATAAAAACACAAACTTTATCTCCTGTTGTTAATTCAGTATGCCAAAAACACCTGCTGGAGGAAGGGCATCCTTTCAAGTCCCATTAGTTAATTGCCAAGGAAAGCTGGATTTCTGTCTTAGTTTGTCATTTTAACCCAGAGAGAACTAATTCTTATAAGCAAATAAGTTAATTCTTAGTATTTTTTTTCTTACCTACTCTGAATGTAAAGTGACATGATTGGGTTTCTTGGATCTTGTTTCAGAAGAAAAGGAAGAATCTGACCTTCTGTGGGATAGACACGAGTAGCAAGGTGGGGACAATGGTACTTTGCTAATAGCCAGGCTTTGCTCCCAAACCCCAATATGGATTGCCAGTTCCATGGGGGAACTAGGCATAAGTGACCTCAAATGAAAGCACTCTAATGACATCTTTCTGTTCAGATAAACGAATATTTCCATTTTGATGGGCTTATTCAGAGACAACCATAAATCTCATGCTGAATGCAAGGCAACAGGAGGTATTTACACAGTTAATTGCAAGAGGTTCCAGTGTCCTCCTTTGGACCAAGTTAGCTTTTGCTGCTAATGTTAGTGTAACCTGTGTCCGTGCTCTTTTGTGTTCTACTCTAGGCACAAAACCCTGAATCCTTTCCATTAAGAATGACTTTAAAATTTGATTGTCTTGTTAGTGTGCCAGTTATCAGCTCTTTCTCCAACGTCTGGCATGTTTTCTCTTTTCAACTGTGTATATGTGTGCACACCTAGGTGTGTGCATATGTGTGTGTGTGAGAGAGAGAGAGAAGGTCATAGCATCATTTTACAACAGGGTTTAGAAATGTGATGTAAAGAAGGATCTCATATTAGGAGCTTTGGAGTTGGGTGTCTAGGGCACTGATATAACCAAGGCAGTAATTACTGAAGACATTCTATGACTTGTCCATCATGGGTTCTGTACATCAGAGCAGTTCTGCAAAATTCAGCTCAGTGCTATGCCCTTGGAGAACAAGCCCTAATCTTCCTTTTTTAATAGTATGAGTATAGTGCTTGTACCTAGTAGGTAATCAATATCTTTTTGGTTATTAATTGATTGGCTCTGTATTAAAGAGACCCCAATATAAATGTAAACACTCTAGCTTTCTGAATCTTAGCGTAGGTCACAGGGAGAGGTTCTGCCCCATGTTTTTGTCCTGTGGAGTGAGTGGCTGGGCTGCACCACAGGATGGTGCGTGAGGATGAAATGATATTTATTATTCTGATGCTGTAAGATGTGTCTACCTGCTTAATAAGCTGCCATTGCCATTTTTTTTTGAAATGCTCCACAGTGGTGCCAAAACAACCATCCTTAAAGAAAAAAATTCTGTCAATCTTGCAGTTTTGGGGTTTATATTATTCCAACATTATTTGTGTGAGTACTCGTTTCCCCCCACTCCTTAGTGGATTGCACAATATTTAAAAAATGAAATTAACAGAGGCTTTAGCTTGTTGGAGCCACAGCCCTAGTAGCAGAGAAAGGAGAATGAGTACCTAGAGTAGAGGAGTTGTTTTAAATTTAGTTTTCTAGTGTCTAGTTGCTATGGCTAGTCTGGGTAAATGGATGAAGAGTGAGTAAAGAGAATGAACAGATAAGTCAATATTAATGTTTTCCTTTCTGCAGAATCAATCATAAGACCATGGCTGGGTCCCAATTTTTGGCACCAATCAAAATGACAACCTTGGTTGCTGGGACCATTCCTTGATGCATTTGTTTTTGGAGGGCAGAGATAAACTATGGAAAGATGGAATGCTGTATTTTTCCACCAGAGACATTGTTTGTATCGTTCTTGTCCTTTTTTCTTTTAAAGAGGCCAACGAGGCCCTTTGGTCCAGGGCTGTGTGCTAATGTTCCTGGAGTCGTCAGTGTGCTGCTCAGAGAACAGACCAACATAGTATTTCCTTTCCCGGGAGTTTCCAAAGGCTCTTTCAACATCATCATCTCAGCTTTTCCCAAAAAATGTCCTACCTGGAGACTTTATAAATGTGGTAGCAAGTAAGTGCAGGGCACTGTTAGAAGAACTGGCTGTATAATATGCAAGGTCCAGTGCAAAATGGAAACGTGGGGCTCCTTATTAAAATTATGAATTTCAGGACAGTGACCACAGAGCATTAAATCAAGTGCAGGGCGCCTTCTAAGTGGAGGTCCCTGTGAGGCTGCACAGGCCACATGCCCATGAAGTCAATTTTGAATGTCACGGTGTTCGCCTTCTCAAAAAGATGCTTTAGAGATATAGCTTCTCGGAGGCAGGGGCAGCCAGAAAGACTTTTTCCATGCTCCGCCCCCCATCTTGTCTGGTGGTGCTGTGTCTCCCCACCTGGCCTCTGGGGTTCCTGCCCTTAGTCCCGGTCCCATCTTTCTCTACCTGCTCCTTTCCCCCACTGGCAGGTCTAGTTCTTCTTGCTCCTAAGCCTGTGTCATTATTAGCAAAAAGGTTCAGAAGTATCTCTGCCAATTGTTACTGTCTTCTCTTTTTCTCACCACATCTGTTTATTGGCTCCAACTTCAGATGCTCAGAATTCTACCACTTCCCTCTACCTCCACACCTATCACTCTGGTCCAAGCTGCCAGAATCTCTTGCTTGTATTATTGCAATACAGTAGTCTCTGAGCTACTCTCTGTGCTTCAGCTGCCTTCTGCTGTTCCCTTCAGTCTATACTCTAATAGCAGAGCATGTCTCTCCTCTCCTCGAATCCCTCCAGTGATTCCCATCTCACTCAGGGTTGCCTTGCATCCACTTCCACTCTAGTCTCCTTGCTTTTCCTTGAATATACCAGGCATATTTACCCCAGGGTCTTTGTGCTTCCTGTCTCCTCCATGTGGAATGTTCTTTCTCCAGATACCCACATGGCTCCCAGCCTCCGGGGCTTTAAATGACTCCTCTGCTTAGTGTTGTACACTCCCAGGACCCTATACCTCCTAATTCTGCTTCATATTTCATTTTTGTCCTTAGCACTTGTCACCATCTGCCATTTGATATGTTTTACTCAGGTGTATACTTATTACCTGAATTCTCATACTAGAAAAACTTCATGAAGGCAGGGATTTTTGCTGTTTCCCTCTGTTCCCCCAGTACTTAGGACAGTGCCTGGCACATAGCAGGTGCTTACTTAATGTTGGAAAGAGGATGAACCTCTGCCAGAATTTTTTGGGTGTTTTTTGCTGTATTTTAAAGGTGTCTGGCCTTGGCCTCCTTTAACCAGTGGGATATCACTTCCTGAATATCCATACTTGCTCCACACTCATTTATTCAGAAATGTGCTAGGAGCTGTGGATACAGGATGAAAAAGAGAGACCCGGTCCCTGGCTTCATGGTATTTACGTGCTAGTGAGAGTGAAGCAAAACAAAGAACACAAAACAAAGGATAATTCTTCAGATGATTGTGAGAAGGGTGTGGTGGTTGGGAGAATAGCAGTCTTAGGTGTGGTGGCCTGAGAAGTCCTCTCTGAGGAGGTGACATTTATGATGTGACCTGAATGATGAGAAGTCAGAATGTGAGAGTCTGCTGGAAGAGCTTTCCAAGCCATAGAAACCAAGTATGGCCAAGGAACAGAAAGGAGCCATTGCAGCTGGAGTGTGGAGAAAGAGGTAGCGATGAGGTCAGGGAGATGGGATGATGGGGGAAATTGCAAGCCAGGTAAGCAGTTGGGATTTTCATCTAGGTTCTTGAGTCTGTGGTAAACAGTTAGCCATGTTCTGGCTCTCAGGCTTCAAGTGCCTCAGATACTGATGCTCGTGGGTGCCCTGTCCCTTGGAGCACAGACCATGGGCTTTGTAATCAGGCAGACCGTGGTCCAAGTTAAATTTTTACTATTTACCAAGGACATGACTTTGGGTTTGGTTTCCTGAGCTCCACTCACTCACCAAGTATCTATTGTTATTTCCTGTGCAGGGTGATGTTTCAAATGTTTGTTCTGAATCTGGACATTGTTTGCTGGACAAGGGGAAACCCTGTAGTTTCTGGATCTAAGGAGATCAGGGGAAATCTTGGGAAAGGGTTTGAGGCAGTGGCTTGTTACCAACCATGCAGATGTATTTTAGTAGTGCAGTGTTTTAACTGAGTATTGTCAGAGACCAAGCCCTGTAAAGAGGATATAAGTTTGTAAATCATCCCTTTCTACTTGGCACTTATAGTTTGGAAGTTGGGCAGGGAAATGACATACACTGTCTTACTTAATCTGTGTACAGTCTCAGTTAGGAGGCAGCACAAAGTGTGGTGGTCAAGAGTATAGACTCCAAACAGCTCTCTGTGTTAAAATCCAGGCTGGGCCACCCATTTAGATATGTGACCTTGGGCAAGTTACTTATTTTCTCTATGCCTCAGCCAGCCTCTTCTGTAAAAAGGAGATCATAATTACCTGGAGATGGTACTAGCTTCCTAGGGTTGTTGTGAGAATCGAATGTGTTTATATAGATAATATAATTACAACAGTGCCTTAGGTACATCACACTATCCCCATGTACAGATGAGAAAACTGAGGTTTGGCAATTAATGAACCTTCTTAAAGCTCACTTTGATAGGATTGGAGAAGCCAGAACTGGAACCTAGATCCTTTGTTTTAATACTGTATTCTTTCTATTCCAAACTAATAGTTCCTAAAGAGGCTACTCATGAAAATTCTATGTGGATGTCTATTTGGAATAATAGTCCTTAACTCAAAACTGTGTTAAGATTAAGTTTTAAAAACACTTAAAAATTTTATTATAAAACAACTATAACCCCATCAAAGAAAATTGAGAAAGTAGAGAAATTGAGAAAGTACTTCAGTAGGTTTATTGTTCCAGGCAGGTCACATGAGGCCTGAGAAACAGCAGGATGGCCAGATATGTTGCTGTGATGGGGCAGACTCTGTGACCTGGAGCCGATGGCCTTTTTTGGGAATGTCTCCAGCATGGGGGAACATCCAAGGGGAAGCTGCTCCCTAGAATCTTTAAAGAAGTTCCATTCTTAATGGTTATCACCACCTGAAGAAGAGAGGGTGTCCTGGGTCACTGGTGTGAGAGGATGTGAGTGGTAGGAGTTCAGACATCAGATCCCATTCTAGAAGATTCTCAATGCCCATTGTCATGTTAAGAGATTCAGGGTCTAGTGGTATGGCAGTCAAGACATGAGTAAACTGTTCCCAGATTTATTTTATAATGGATTAAAAAAATCGAATACCCAGAAACACCCCAAGCATTTGGATTCTGCAGAACATACTTTGGGAAATGCTTCAATAGGGCAGTAAGAAGAAAATATGTTCTTTTGAGAAAATGTTAGGAGATAATGAGCCAGAGGCCTGGGTTGTGAAAAAAAGATGCTTTCTAAGATGCTGATTTAAGGACCCAAAATGGGACTAAAGAATTCACCTGAAAGCAAAAGAGATGGTAATCAAACAAGGGCACAAATGAAACTAACAGCCCCCTTACTTATGCACGTGTCTGTGGGCCTGTGTGGCACATTGTGAGTACTTCGTGCCAACATCCATGTTCCTCTTATCAGCTAAGGATGTCACTTTTATGAGGACTGGTCTGTAGCATGTGTGGTTGGACTTTTTTTTTCTATCTCCTCTTTGCATCCATCACCCTTTTTTGTTTATTGTTGCCTCTTTTTCCTTTTTGGGGATCTCCCTTCCCCACTCTCAGTCCTTGTGGCTTGATTGGGGCTGACTCTTCTCTGAATCTAGAGGTGGTGCCATGACACATAAGCCATCAGATCCACAGATAGTGCAGACCACAGCAATTGGTCCAGGAAAACCAGCGAGAAGCAATGATGCTTTTACTGGCAATGTGGGTATAAAGCATTCTCTATCCACACATATGCAGGGGCTGTTTCTGGGTTTTTCTATGTTATTCCATCGATCACTTTTTTGATCCCTGTGCCAACACTGCCCTACCTTCAGTACTCTAGTTTATGAGATGTCATGCTTTTGGATAGCACAATGTCCCCAAATTTATTCTTTAGGAGTGTCTTGGGACACTGTACTCTTTCATATAAATTTAAGCAATTCAAGTGTCCATCAACAGATGAATGAATAAAGAAGATGAATAGACACACACACACACACACACACACACACACACACACACACACACACACAGGAATATTATGTAACCATAAAAAAGGATGAGATCTTGCCATTTGTGATAGCATGGATGGATCTAGAGAGTGTAATGCTAAGTGAAAAAGTCAGACAGAGAAAGACAAATACCATCTGATTTCACTTATCTGTGGAATCTAAAAAACAAAACAAATGAATGAACAAACAAACAAAAAGCAGAAACAGACCCATAAATACAGAGAACAAACTATGGTTACCGGAGGGGTGGGCGTTGGGAATGGGCAAAATGGGTGAAATGTAGTGGAAGATACTTCCAGTTATTGAATGAATAAATCACAGGAATAAAAGGTACAGCATAGAGAATATAGTAAATGGTAATATAATATGTTGTATGGTGACAGGTGACAGCTACACTTGTGATGACCATAGCATAATATATAGAGATGTTGAATCCCTATGTTATGTACCTGAAACTAATCTAACATTGTGTGTCAAATAAAAACTCAGATAAAAACTAACTAAAAAGAGAAAACATAAAAAAAAACCCACCTAAATCTGATTTGAATTTACAGTGAATCCATAAATCTTTTTGGAGATAATTAACATTAAGATTTTGAGCTTTCTTAAATACAAACATGGGGTATCTCTCCATTTCATCTAGCTTGTTTTAATGACTTTCAGTAAAGTTTTGTACAGTTCTCCATCAAGTTTTTACATATATTTGGTTAGACTTATTTTATATTATTTGTTGCTATTATAAATTATGTTTTTTTGACTTACATTTTCTAATTTCTTGTGGTAGGATATTGAAATACAACTGATTTTTGTATATTGATCTTAAGTCTAGCCACCTTAAGAAATTCTCCTATTAATTCTAAAACTGAATTCTCAACCTTCTTTTCATTATTGCCCCTACTGCCAAGGAGCCTTTTGAGATTTTTTGTTCTTATTGCTCCCTCTCCCTCCCCCAATCAATTTTAATACCATAGGTATACTGTATATTTGTCTTAGGTTTACCTGTGCTTTATACATAAGTAGAGTAAGATTGTTTTTGTTCTTTTGCCTGCTAAAAACACATTTCCTCTCCCTACAGGGTGATATAACCTCACTGAGAATGCATGCCTTGGATAAAAGAGCATTTGAGCCCTGAAGCACATATTTTAGAAATTCCTTACTGAATTCTCTTGGTGGTACACCCTCAATTTTTGTTTATCTCAATGATAGTTCTGCTGCACATAACTCCAGATTGACAGTCATCTTCTCTCAGCACTTTGAAGACATTATTCCACTAACTTCAAGGTTTCATTGTTGCAGTTGGGAAATCAGTATTGTCCATTTTCTGTCTTTTGTAGGTCACCTGTTTTTCTGCTTTTTGAATGCTTTTAAGATCTTCTTGTCTTTGGTGGTCCGAGTTTCACCATGATGTTTCTGTTGATTTATTTTTATTTATCCTGCTTAGTATATGATATGCTTCTTAATTCTGAAAGGTAATGTTTTTCATCAGTTCTGGAAAATTCTCAGCTATTTTCTCTTCAATATTTCTTTCCCACCATTCTCTCTATTCTTTTATTCTGGTATACTCTGATTGGATGCCTGTTACTGTCTTGCCCACATCTCTTAACCTCTTATGTTTTCATCTCCTTTGTTTTGGTGCTATAACTGAGATTATTTTTTCAGCTCCATGTTTCAGTTCATTGTTGTTTTTTCAGATGTGGCTAACCCGATGTTTAATCCATCCATTAAATTTTAATTTCAATGATTATGGTTTTAGTTCTTAAAGTAATAAAATTGGCCTTTAAAAAAATCTATTAGGTCATTTTTGATACCTTTTGGTTTTACCTTTTATTTCTTCCATCATTTCATAAGAGTTATTTCAAATTCTACTTTTGAGAATATTTAAAGTACTTGGGTAACAACTATGTTTTTGGGTTTCTGCTGATTCTTATATGTGCTTGTTTCTTTGTGTGAATTTTGAAATTTTTTATTGTGAGCTTATATTTTGTTGTCTCTAATCTGTAAGACTTCTGAGGGCCCAATATATGGACGTGTCTTTTTCATAAACTATTTTTTTTCTTTGTATCTGCTGGGAGCCAGGGAGAATTACCGAACTGAAAATAGTTTAACTCCCTTTGAGTGTCCTGGGATAATGCTGGAATACAGGTTCAGCACTTCAGCGAGGGCCAAGGCTCAGTTTTCCAATAGCAGATATGAAGTTAGTAATGTGAACATTTTCAGTCAGGGAAATCCTTTTGTATTTACTTACTGCCCAAGTTTCCAGCACTAGGTTCAACTAGCTGTCTTTTTTCCTTCTCATTGAGGTTATGTTTCTACAGAGTCTAGTAATGAACTAAAAAGTGTATTTGCTATAGTTTATCCAGGATCTAGTCGTATTTTAGAATGAGAGAACTTCGAGTATCTACTGTGCCATGTTTCGGAAATTGAAGTCTGAAACGCCATATATGTCTCTCAGGCATTGCAATTTACAACTCATTTTCACATGTGAGATCTATTTTGATCCTTACAACTTTTAAAATCAAAACATTCAATGTCATCCATATTAAAGATACATGTTTTAAGATTCTGGCTGTAAAGCAATTCTTTTATGCTCAGAATTTTTCAAACTAAATATTCAAAAGGAAGCATCCATATCCCTTAAGATGTAGAGATTTTATGAGCATAGTTAGTTAAAAATGATTTTGAGCTGTCTGTATGAATCATTTTGTTTTCATATAGGAATCTGCAAAGGAGGTGAAACAGTCCAATGAGTTAGAGGAGGTAGCAGTGCAAAACTACAATTGCCAAGTATTACCTTTTACCTGACTGGAAGAAAGACAAACATGGATTTTAAGAAGTCAGAGAGAATGGCAGAGATTATCTTTCTACTCTACTTTCATCTTCTAATCTCCAAAGTCAAAGGAAGGAGAAAATGGTTGCCCTTAGCCAAAAGGGTCTTGAGAGAGACTGGAAGATATGGGGGCTTGGATTTATGATTTACAGATGGAGTTAGAATGGAAGGTTATTGGGTCTGAGAGTGAAAGTTGAAATTTACTGAGAAAAAGTACCTATAGAAAAAAAACAGCGTATTTTTGAAGTTTTAAAAATCATCTATCCTTTTTGATTTTCTTAATAGTATCTTTGATGAGTGAATTAACAAATTTTGGTGAGGAACAATTTATTTTTTCTTTTATAACAAAGGCATTTTGTATCTTGCCCAAGGTAATGAAGATTTGTTTCCTTTTTTTAACTTTTGTAGTTTAAACTTTTACTTTTAGAGCTGTTACCCATCTCTAATTTTTATGTACGGTGTGAGGTGGGAGTTTTGTTCATTTTTTTCTCCCATATTCAATTGTTCCAACATCATTTGTTGAAAAGACTTTCTTTCCCTGTTGAAGTACTTTGGCATCTTTGTCAAAAATTAATTGCCTGTGTATGTGGGCCTATTTCTGGACATTTTATCCTGTTCCATTGATCTATTTATCAATATTCATTGAACTGTAAACTTAAAACCGGTCCATTTTTGGTATGTAAATTATACCAAAATAACAAATGATATAATAATAAGAAATCTTATTCTATATCTGGATCATGTTGCCAAATAAAGATAGTAATTAGTGAATTAGAAAATATATGCTTTCCTTACAACTATTCCATTTTTATACAAAAGTCCATCTACCCATCCATTCATTTAATTATTAGGAGCTCTTACCTGCTAGACACTGTGGTGGTCTCTGGGCATACAGAGAAATAATCCATGGTCTCTGTTCATGAGGAGCTTATAGTTGAGTGAGAGGAGTTGGACATGAGAATGAAAATGTTGTACAACTCATTGTTATGAGGATTTTGTGGTAGGCAAGTGGGGCACCATGTGAACTGGTTGGCTGTTTAAAGTAAGTGGGAGCTGGCCTGGCATAGAGGATGTGTCTGCCTGTGGTCCTGACTCTGAGGAGGGGTGCAGGAGAGGGAGTTGGGAAATGAAAGGCTCTACAACTAGTGATTTTTAAATGTTTAAATAGGAGGGTACACCTGGTCACTTAACTAGTTGAAAGAACAGCACCTTAATAAAAATAAAAATTCATATTCTTTATGAGAGAAGAAGTGAGCAGACTTGTTGGAAGAATGTCATGCAAACACATAATGCCATGGATAACAGTGTCAGGGACTGGTTCTGGCACTGGGAGTGGCAAAAAAAGTAGTGTAGGGCTAGGAAATGGGTGGAGGAATGGGGGAGTGGGCACTGAAAGATAGGATAACAGCACAGATGAGGATACTGTGACAACTAAGACACTTAGTTTGTTTCACAATTAAATTTAGCCCATAATGACACCTGTTCCTACTATGGATAGAAAAATATAATGGACTAAAAAAAAAAAAGCAAATAATCTCTACAGTACTCCCCTTGATCTGCGTTTTCACTTTCTGCGGTTTCAGTTACCTTAGGTCAACCATGGTCTGGAAGCTGATGGTCCTCTTTCTGACATCACATTCACCTCACTTCGTCCCATCACGTGGGCATTTTGTCATCTCACATCATCACAAGTAGAAGGGTGAGTGCAGTACAGAGATATTTTGAGAGAGAGAGAGGCTCATAAAGCTTTTATTACAGTACAGGCATAGCTCAGAGATATTCTGGGTTTTGTTCCAGACCACCACAATAAAATGAATATCACAATAAAACACGTGAAATGAATTTTTTTGTTTCCCAGCAGATATGAACATTATGTCTACACTATATTGTAGTCTATAAAGTGTGCAACAGCATTATGTCTAAAAACAGTGTACATACCTTAAAAACTCCAGTGCAATGGACATAAACAGAAAGGAAATTTATTCAGTTATATAACTGGAACCCCACAGGCAGGTCTGGCTTCAGGGTTGATTTATCCAGTGGTTTAGGTTGCATTTCTATGTTTTTTCTTCATTCTGCTTCTCCTGCATGCCAGCATTATCCTGAGACAGGTGTATGGCATTGTGTATGGGTATGATAATGTCCAGAGGAAGTGTGAGAGTGTCCCTTTGGGATGGTCTCCCAGAGAAACAAGGAAGCACTTTTCTAGAAGATTCTAGCAAGTCGATCCTCACTGGCTCATTCTTGAACCAGTTACTAGCAAGGAGGATGAGGTTTCCTTTGGATGCTCAGGCTCATTACTGGAGTTGGGGGAGCCATTTGCTTCCCCTGAGCATCATGGGCTATGTGAGAGAGGGGCTTTTGTTGGGGATGATGTGGGGAGAGGATGCTGTGTAGGCTATCTGGTATCCACAATAGTGGGGAATCCAGAAACAAGTGGCCCTTAAAAAGGTAGGTATGTTGTGAGCACCAGAGAAGTGTGACTGCAGCTAGTGAAGTCCTAGACACCAGAAGAGGGCTGGCGTTATTTAGGGAATGGAAAATAGATAAGATACTAAAGCCATACTCCATGGACAGGGTGATCAGCCAGAAACCTAGTCAAGAGAACCAGGACTCAAGGTTGGGTACAGATCAGCACAAGTGTGAACTGATAGCTGAGGTCAGGATTGGCCTCAGATAATGTATCTTATCAGGGCTAGCTGCCTGAGCCCTGGTGGGGCGGTAGAATTTAGGAACATTACTGCCGAGATTAGACAAAGGTAAGTAAGAGGAGGAAATTGGGCTGATTCAGCAAGGTTAGCTGTTGCCCAAGTGGCAGACCAAGGGATAGGACTATCCGTTTGACTGGGCAGAGTCACGTGGTAAGAAGAGCAGGTCAGTTTGGGGGTGAAGGAAAGGGTAGTTCGGGAGCAGGGGAGGGTGTCATTATTACTTACAGCAGCCTCTTTGGTTGTGTGCTGGCCCTATTTGTGTTTAAAGGAAGAGTGTGCATTGATTGCTGTTGGTGGCCAAGTGGCCTCATTTGAGGGGTGAGGAAGAAAGCAGAGGCTGGGGAACCAGTTCTGTGTGTGGAAACTGAGAAATTTGATGTTGTTGATGCATTCCTGGGTGTAGTTGCCACTCAGTGTTCTTAATGAAGTGAAAAAAATCTTCAAGCTGAAAATCTGTTCTGAGGTCAATGAGAAAGGTGACAGATAATATGTTACTAGCTTTTCTGTCGATTATCCATTATGTTACGAGGATTGTATGTTGAAACACTGCAGATAAAGTGTCTCAATTAAGACTTTAATTTAGATTTAATAAGAGTTATTATATGTTAATAAAAGATCAATTAGCAGTTAAATAGCCATTGATCCAGGTACAATAAGTATGTCAGAAAGACATCAAGTTGTCATTGAAATAACTAGAGATTGCATGGGCAACATGTGAGCAATTAGATTCTCAATATATTCAGGCTATAATGAATGTCAATGCATTTAATTGCCATTTAACAAGAAAGCTTAATGTAAAGTCTCATGCCTATTAACTCACATACCTGTTCACAGTTCTCCAATAGATTCATTTATTCATTGGTTCATTCAACAGATATTTAATTAAGCACACTCCAGGTAAAGTGAGGGAAACACGAGGAGTAGGCACATTCGAATCCTTGCCTTCAAACAACTTAAAATCTAGTATTGAAATAAACTTACCTATAGGGAAGAATAAAGTGATAAGGTAGATAGTACTATGTTTTTCACATATTTTCTGATTAAGTTCCAACTATCACCACCATCAACTGAAATTTCTCACATGTTGAAAGAAACTTTCTTGAGGAGCTGCTGAGTTTAGAGGCTATTTGTTACTGAAGCATGATGTAGCAAAACTGACTAATCTAGTGAATAGAAGAAGGGTTGACTGAGTCAGGCCAGAGATGTGTGTTCTGGTGTGATGGCAAAGGAGAAGCTAAATCTTTATCATCCTGGGTATTTGGAGAGGGCTACTGGAGAAATGCAGTAGCTCTCACTAGGGCAGTGAACATTGATACGTAGAAATTACTCTCAGTGTTTTTGTGCCTAGTGTCCAAGAATCTCAGTTTCTCTGGGACCATATAAGGATCTGGGAGGGAGGTAGCCAACAATATCTGATAAAAATGGTTAACACAGTGAATTTCTGCTATATAAATTTTATCTCAATGAAAAGGTTATCAATTGATTGGTTGATTGTAATTGGAGTGGGCACATTTTGGAGTGCCTGTAAACTCAAGCTCTTGCTTCATTGAGGCTTGTATTCCTCCCTCTAAGGAGGTCCCTGCAGCCATGTTCCTACCTTGTAATGTGGCTCCCCTGGTCATGCTAAGGCCTTTCAAATGCAGAACCTCTCTATGAGGCTGGCAGTCTCTCCCAGGCTCTGCTCTGGAAAGTGTGGCACTGGTCCCTTTTTCTTTTGGGGTCCCTTCTTCTTCCAGGCTCTTTTCCCCAAGACCAGAAAGGTATTTTATTTTTATTAAAAAAAATTTTTTTTATTGTCAGGCAGGAAAATGGCTCTTATGTCAGTATTGCATTCTACCCCATTCTTGAATTTATTTCACAGATAGTGTGGAAGTGTTCTAAGTTCTAGATCTTGGAAATCACAATTCCTTTTCCTTCCCAGAAAGCTCAGCTCTTTGTAGGAACTTCAAGATCTTCTTTAGCTGCTCAAAAGACAATCTGCCTCTTTCTCCAGCCCTTCCCTGAGTGCATACAGAGGGCTGGAACTACCTCAGTGTTCCAGGGTGGGTCAGGTAATTGTTCCTGGGAAGCAAAGGAGTGAAAAGTATTTGTTGTATATGTTGCGACCTAGCTGAGCCCAAGCCTGAACTTCTCTAAGTCACCTATATATACCCGTCTTGGTGCTTGACTTGGGGAAGCAAAGATAAAGGGCCTATGCTCCACCTTTAAATCAACTGGAAGCTTAGTTAAGAGACCTACCATTGGCAATGGAGAGATAGACAGACCTTGAGAGTTCAGCAGGGGAAGGAGCCAGAGGTGGCTGTGAGCACTGTCGTAGAAGTCACTAGACATCTGGATATGGGAAAGGAAACTCCAGAGATTGGAAATCTGGCGACATCTATGGAGGTGACACCTGAAATTACAATTGTAAAATAAATGAACAAACAACATCATAATCTGCTTGAAAAGTGATTTAGACAAGTAAGATATTTTGAAGGTGGTTTAAACATTGTTCCTAAACTCAATATTCTTTCTCCATCTCAATTTAAATATAGTGAGGTGAGTTTGTATCAACAGAATTAAACTTGAGCTTTGAAAACTACCTTTCAGTAATTGTGTCTTAAGAAATGACTTTCTAGGGTGCCTGGGTGGCTCAGTTGGCTAAGCAACTGCCTTCGGCTCAGGTCATGATCCTGGAGTCCCTGGATCGAGGCCCGCATTGGGCTCCCTGCTCAGCAGGGAGTCTGCGTCGCCCTCTGACCCTCCCCCCTCTCATGTGCTCTCTCTCATTCTCTCTCTCTCAAATAAATAAATAAAATCTTTAAAAAAAAAAAAAGAAATGACTTTCTAGGATCTGCTGTTCCTATCCCTTTACTTCTGCAGCAGGAGGAGCTCTCTGTTATGCACTCACTCTGTGAGCGGGAAGATTAACTCCAGGGGGGCAAAGGTAGAAAAGACAGAGGTTAGACCTCAAGGAGAGCAGCCCAGGGTGGTGTGGGGGAGGGAGGGAGCCCAGGCAAATAAACAAAGGGTTATTTTAGTATTACAGACAGCTCAGTGTGGAGGTAGGCCAATGAGGGTTTTGTTTATATCCATTCTTATTTTATCTGATAAGCAAATAGATAAAGGCACTGCAGAGTAATTATTTTAAAGTTAAGCTGCTTCCCCACTTTTGGCAAGGCGATGAACGAGAAAATAAAGGAACTGGGATGATGGCCACTTTGTGTGCTGCTTGTCTTCAGACCTTCCCTTCCCCTAAAGGAGTCTGGGCTGGAATGCACAGGACATCACTGAGTAAATTAATCCTGACCATAGGCAGCAAGGGAAACTTCCACCAGTGCCCTACCCTGTACAAATGATGGGCTTAAAGGAAGTAAAAAGGCGATTTGAATAGCAAGCACTTAAAAAGACTCCCTTGTTCTCCGCCTTCAGGTCTAACAGCCCTCCTCAGAGCAGACACAGAGTGTTCTAAGAGAAATGAAAATATCCCTCCTAAACAGACTCAAGCACAGAACAAAAGCCAAGTTAAGAAGGTTAGCGACTTAGTTGTCTCAGCAACATGTCATCAAGTTGAGATGAGCAGGAAACAGAGATAACACGAGGAAGAAGGAAAACATCATAAGCTCACAAAGAAAGGAAAGCCGGGATGCTGAGAGAAGAAAAGCAAAGCCCCTTTTCTTGCTGTTTCATTAAGGGGAACTTAACTTTTAAACAGCCTCTCAAAAAAGCTAAAATAGAATCAGCTTTTGTGTAACCTGTGTACTTGGTGTGTGTTAAGAAATTGTGTTATCAGCATTTCCTGTGTGGCACACTGTTCAAAAGCAAAATTGTTACAAATGTTTGTATAATTCCACAGGGAAACAAAATGGTGTCATGTTAAAATGGGATTTGATTTTTTATTAGAAATTAGGTGCATGGGATAAACATACAGAAATGGCCAAATGTAGATTGCTTTGCTTACCTGAGCCAAAACTCATGATAATATTACAGCACAAAATGAGACAAATGGATATTTTAGAGCTTGATTCTTTCTCTCCCCTCATAAGATTGTATTCAGAAAATTGCTGACATTTGGTTCCTGGGAGAGGGACATTTCTGATTGTGGAAATGTGAGATCCTCACTCTCAGCTAGGGCTGTAAACTTGTTATTGAAACAGGAGTATGGTAGTAGGAGAGAAGTTAAGGGAAGGCAGGAAAAGAGGCAGGAGAGGGTGGGGAGAACCATTCCATTGTTATACATTGTTAACTCTAGTTATTAGAAAACATGTTTTAATGTTGAATCGAAATCTACCCCCAGGTAACTTTCCAAATCCTGGAGCCACCCATAACAAATCAGCTTTCTCTGGGCCACAGCAGTTCTTCAGATATTTGAATGATAGTATGTCTTCCCTTGATCTCTTCTCTGGGTCAGGGGTTCTGAAAGTGTGGCCCCCGATTTGCAATGTTAGTATCACCTGGAAACTTGCTAGAAATGCAAATTCTCAGCCTTCCTTCCCCCAATTAGGGCATGGGTCTTTGAAATCTGTGGTTCAACAAGTCCTCCAGGTGCTTCTGATTAATGCTTAAATTTGAGAACAACTGCTCTAAGAATCCTTCATTCAGTGCTCCCACTTTAACTCATCCATCCATCCATCCATCCACCCATCCATTCATCAATATTTATAGGCCTAACACACTGTAGACTGGGACTAGGAATAAAGACATGAAGGACAGTTTGTACACTCAGACAAGAGTTGGTTTTGAGATCCCTTCCCATCTTCTATCCTCTGGTTGCCTGGTTGATTGTAATTCTCAGATGTGATCAATGAATAGCATATAACACACACAGCAGGACTGCTTCTTCCCTAAATGTAACATTTATTCCACATTTTATCCACAGGGTGGGTTTGAGAGAAGTTGTTCAATGCCTCATGGAATCCAAGAGAGGATTGAGCAAGGGTGTGGAATAATGGAACAGGTGTTTGGGGAAGATTAATATAGGAATGCTGGTTAGGACTGAGTTAAGAGATTGGGGTAGTTTGCTCCTCCGAATTCCCCTTCAGTGAATAACTTGCATCCCAGCACCCGCAGCCACTACCCATGCCCCTGTAGTTCCCTTCCATGTTTAGGCTGGCCTTGGTCATGTGACTTGCTTTGACCAATGGGACATCAGCATCCATAAAGCAAGCAGAAGCTTGATAAAATGCTTGTGCATGAGGGCTTACCTTCTCGGAGTGCTGCCTCCACCTTGTATGTAAGCCCTGCTTGGCATGGTCTCCTTGAGGCTAAGACACACGTTAAAAGAGCAGCCCAGAAATCCCAGCTGTCCTCACTGCCCCAGCTGAGTTGAGCATCAAGCAGACCCTCCAGCTGCATGAGTTAGTCCAGGTGAGACCAGCAAGGCACAGGATTGTGAAAAAAAAATACATTAATGGTATTTTAAGCCATTAAGTTCTGGGGTGGTTTGTTACACAGTAATAGATAACTGACATTGGAGAGTATGAAAGAAATAAGGGGCTTCGGGGGCTGGGGCAATCAGTATTCAAGTGGGGCAGGAGTACGGAGATGGGGAATAGGAGGAGACCTCACATGAGAGGCACTTTCCCTGTGGAAGGAACTAGTCTTTGGATGATGAGTAAGGTGGTTCTGAGAATTTAGAAACATGGAAAATGACAGAGCTTAAGTAAAGTATATTTCTAGTCTTAGAAAGTATCTCTATTGTATTCTTAAGAGGGAAAAATGGTATTTTGGAGATTATCTGTAATACTAGGGGCTATCATCCGGGGATCCAGTGAAACCCTTTGTTGAGATGCTTTGTTAGATCTTGTTAGAACTGTGATATCAGGTGTAATTTGTTATCTATCCGTATGTTACAAATTATTCCAAATTTAGTAACATAAGAAATACTTACTGTCTCAAAGTTTACATTAAGTCATCCACATGTGATTTTCCAGGGTTCAGGGTCTCTTACCAGGCTGCAGTTAATGTGGACTAAGACTGCAGTAATCTCCAGGCCAGACTGGGGAATGATTCACTTCTAAGTTTGCACAGAAGACTTTTGGCAGGATTAAATTCCTCATGGGTTGTTGGGCTGAGTGACCTCAGTTCCTTGCTCACTGTTGCCTGGAACCTTCCCTTCTTCTCTTTACATGTGGTCCTTCCCTTAGGACAGATAAGAACGTCGTATCTGGCTTCTTTGGAGTAAGTAAGAGGACAAGCATAACAGAAAGACAAAGTCTTTTTTTAACGTAATCTTGGAGGTGACATCTCATCACTTTTGTCATATTTTATTCATAAGGAGTGACTCAGAGGAGGGCATTAGGCAAGGGCATGCATACCAGGAGATGAAGATCCCTGGAATCATTTTAGATGTTTCCTAGTTGGGGATTGGGATAGGCAATACCTCTGATTGCACAACACTAGGTGGCCACAAGCTGTTATTCTGGGCCAGGTTTTCTATCTATTGGGGGTGAGGAAGGTGGAAAACATCCAAGAGCCACCCTCTAGGCTTCAGATTCTCTGAATTGGTCACACAGAGGGATCTACTGAAATAGATCATTCCTTCTTTGCTGAGAGATCTGGACCATTCTAATAAGATGGCCGTGTTTTCTCTCCATTTCACCTAAGGACATCAAAGTCTTTATATACATCTGCTTGTCTTTCCCTCTATTCAAACTCAAGTTCTCTGTCTTCAACAAATCTGCTACCTTAATAAAGCCTTTACTTGATTCAGCTGCTCCCTGTGATTGCTATCCTATTCCTTACCTTTTTATCACCCCCCCAAGTTTCTAAATACGTAGTCTTATAACTTCTGTATTCACTTTCTCCCCATAACTTTCACTATCTTCATCCACCTTTAGTTCTCTACGAAAATTGTACTCTCCAGAGTAATCAAGGACTCCCATCCTTCATTGTAGCCACTGGCCCTTTGTCAGACCTCACTCTCTTTGACTTCTTTACAGCATTTGATGACCTTAGCACTGTCTTTTTCTTGCAGTGTTTTCCTTTGGTTTCTGTGTATTTATAGTGTCTAGCACATAGTAGTCACTCAATAAATACTTGTGGTTGAATGAATACACTGCTGCTAGTGTCTTCTGTTTTTATGATTATTCCGCATATGTCTCTTTTCTTGGTCCCTTTTCCACTTCTTTCCCCTATAGATATGGATTTGATATTTGATTCTATGTAAAGTAGATCTCACTTCTCAGGGTTCAGCTGTTGCTTAGAAAAATTTTTGGTGGAATATGGTTTTCATAATTTAACTGGTCGGTAGATGTGAGTGACCCTCATTATTTCCTTTCTGGAAGACCTCTAGTATTTTGGGTATTTAGCATCTGCCAAGCCCTATGCTGATCCCCTCTCAGACCTGGGGGTAAATCATGGTATTACAAGCCAAGAACTGTGGTCTCATTCTCTTGGCCAGAGATTGGTTTATCCCTGAGCATATGACTCAGTCTTGTCCAGTTGGAATTTGTTCTTATGACTTTATTCCTTTTGTATTATTTTAATGTTGGCTCAGTGGACTTGGGGAGACAAATATTATGTGCTTAGTCTTCCATTTAAATTGAAAGCCTGACCATGTTTTAGCACACTGAACCTGTGTTGACATGGATCCGTTATCTACTGATGCATAACAAACCACCTCAAAATTAGCAGCTTAAAACAATAGCTGTTTTATTTGCTCACAGTTTGGTGGGGGCAGCAATTTGTGTTGGGCTCAGCAGGGCAGCTTTTCTGCAGGCCTCATTTGGGGTCACTCAGTCACCTTAGTCATCTGGTAGCTCTACTGGGGGATATCTGCTCTAAGATGTCCTCGCTCACACATGTTGGTGCTGGTTGTCAGCTGGCTAGTCTAGGGGGCTTTGACTCCTCAACTCTGCTGCTTGGCCTCTCCTTCAGTAAGTTGGTTTAGGCTTCTTCATATGGCAGTTTCAGGAAAGTAATCTAATAAGGCGAGAGAAGAAGCTACAAGGCTTTTTGAAGCCTATGTTCAGAAGTCATATGTTATTTCTGCCACATTCTACTGGATTAGCACAAGTCAAATCATAAGAGCAGTTCAGATTCAGAGATATGGAAGTAGATTCTGCCCCTTAATGATGGAGCTGCAAAGTCATATTGCAAAGGGGCATGCATATAGAAATGGGAGGATTTTGTGACTAATTTTGCAATCTAGTATTTAAGTGTGTAAGACTAAATGACTTTGTTGTTCTTAAGTAACATATGTTAAATATAAAATATGTAAGCAAAAAAAAAAAAAGAACAAAAATATCACCTCATCCTGTCAAGAGGTAACCTAGTAACTTCAGGTGAATATCATTCCAGGTAGCTCTTTATGTGTGTAAATGGAATGAAAAATGCAGAATACTTTTGTAAAAATTGGATCTTACTGTATATTTTTAGAAAAAGAAAAAAAGCATTAAATTGAATTTTTGTTGAATTTAACAGAAGAAAAAGAAACCAAAGAGAAACCAAAGGAATTATGGAACTTCAGATAATGTTTTTTCACCACAGAGATATTAGATCCTAAAAGTTCTCCCTAAGGTTACAAAGAAAGATTATAAAAAAAAAAAAATTAAGAAAGCTAGAGGTTTTTTTTTCTTTTAAAGATCCATGTTTAATTTTAGACATATTGATTGACTCTCTGCTATGAAAGATAAGGAAATTAAAACTTTTAATCTTCTTCTCACCTCATTTCCCACTCCCCTCATCTTAGGAGTTTTTAGTGACATTATTTAAACAAAATGTCAGAGTATAAAGCATTTATATTCTACATTTATAATTCTTTAATTCCATAATTATCATGGTTTAGTCTTACATCTATAACTAAATGAATTTGCTGCTCCCCTTTGCCCCACCTGTCCATATACCAGTTTCTGCTTTTCTGAATTATTTTTAAAAATTATGATTCATTTTTGGTAAGCTGGATTTCCTTGTCAAGGTTTTTTCAAGATGAACTAATGATACTTGCTCTCTGCATTCTTGCATCCTTGAAAGTTTCTGCTGGTTGCCTTCACATTGATCTGGCTGAGTTTGGTGTCCCAGTTTCTTTCTAATAAGGCTGTGGGCATAGTTCCACTGTCTTTGGGTACTGGATTTTGCACTGTTTCCTCCATTTATTCTTGGTTGACTGGATTCATTATTAGTTAGGTTTTTCAGGGAAGATTCTTAGATACTTTATTCTCCAAGTTCTTTCATGTTGAGAATATTTGTCTGTTACTTTTACATGTTTGGTATTTGCTCTCTTTATAGGTGATCTATATCTATATCTATATCTATATAGATATAGATAGATTTTTTTTTTTTGAGAGTGCTGGATGCCTGCATAGTTCTTTCATAGCCTTTGGATATCAGTAGTGCAAGGAGGTGATGTCTTGTTGATAATCCTATACTGGAATTTTCTGGCACATGGTATTGGTTCTATCTTTATAGCAAGGAATTTTTCTTGTGTTATATCTCCAACTACATTTCTATTCTGTTTTGGGGTTCTTCTTCAGGGACAATTCCTATGTTGGATGGCCTTTGTCCTTCATATCTATTATCTTCTAAGTGCTTTTAAAACTCTTTATTTTTTTCCCCCAAGATATATTTATTATCTCATGTCATTCCTCAGTTGGCAAGGCCTGGATTGTTCTTTAATGTTTCTAATTTGATTATTAGTTCTTTAATGATGTGATTTTGGTCTTTACATTATTTCATTAGCTATGTAATCTCTTTTTTGGTCTCATTCTGTAATTTTGTCTTCCTATTCTTGATTATAGATTTTTATGTTTTTATGAAGTTTCTCTATAGCCCAAATCAGATGCATGAAATTTTCTTCTAAAACAGGTACTGTGTCATTAGCATGCTATATTCCTTTAGATGTGGTATATTTGCATAATTGTCCCCCCCCCTTTTTTTGTATCTTGTTCATGTTAATGTGGGCAGCTCTGTTCGCCCTTCTATTTTCTCTGAGTGTGAATGAATTTTCTTAGCTCCTTTCCCTCTGTAACTGAGATCTGTATTTCTCCACTACAGTTTAAAGGTTGAGCTATTGCAGTTTTATTCACTTTCCAATTTCCCCGAGGGCACAGGGTAGGAGCTGGGGTGGGAGGTGGAAAAGGAGAAGTCTTTTGGAGGTAGAGGCTGGCTTTGCTGTGTGGCCTGGGCTCTGGGCTGTCTTCTGGGATTTTATTGAAGGCCCTGTTCTGAGTTTATACCTCCTAGTCAGGGTGTGTCTGTTTTCTAGGGAGGATATCCACAAGCTTCAGACCATCCTCACAATTCAGCTTGGCACCTTGGAAGGCTATTTTACTACTTCTTACTGAGACCCCAAGATTCTTCTGTGAGTGATAGGGGGCTTTTATCTCAAGAGTTTTAAATATGATGTTTACTTGGCTCAACCCCTTGTCTTCCCTCCAGACTGGAGGCAAGTTGGAGGAAGTCTCAAGATTTTGTTGACTGCCCTTTTTTGCCAGTTTGGTTTCTGGTTGCTGAGGCCAATGTTAGGACCTTACAGAGCCACACCATAAGTGTGATTCACTTCTTGGTCACCACTTTTGAAGTTTTGCAGTTGTTTGGATTGTTGTTGATGAACTTTTTTGCTGGTATCATTATTTACTAATTTTGGATTAGTTCATCAGATATGAGAGAAGGAGATTGTTTTGTTTCTTTTTGCCCCCTTTACCCTGAAGCCCTGACATACTTTATTTATGTTTAGTTATCTTTAGTTATATACGTTGATTGCTTATTTTGAAATTTTGAGGTGGAATATAAGGCATTTTTTTTCAAATATACTTTTCTTTTCTAGAAAGTGTAGGAAGTCCTCTTTTTACTTGTTTAGTTCTGACAATTCGCCAGATACAGTAAAGAATGGTGATAGCTAAGAATAGAAAACAAAAAACATAAATTAACAACAGCCATAAAAAATGTCAAAGCTAAAAACATCCTACAACTTTTATTGGATCCCACAATTGAGCCCAAATCAAGATTTTCACAGATGATATTATTTAGTTTGAGATGAATAATAGTATCACTTTCAACTGAGTAAAATGAGATTCAGAGACTTTAAATCACCTTAAAGCTCAAGGTCACACAGCTAATAAACCTGAGAGTCATGACTGAAAGGAAGGCCTGTGTTGCTCTAAAGCCAAAGTTCCCTTTCAGGGCTCCTCCAAGAAGAGTCCTGTACTATTTGGCTGGAAGGAATACAGAAATCGGCTGAGACAATGGCTTCCCCAGACAAAGAGATCACAGAGGAAACAGCTCAGTAAAAATACCCCGTTTGTGATAGTTCCCCAAAGGATGGAGTCCCCTCAAAAACTTAAAGCATGGTCATCTTTTAGTTTGGGTTTTCAGAGGGAGACTAACAGAGTTATAGTGGGGAGGGACTTAGGCACCAGTTGTAGATTGCATGAATCACCAATTGCTTTGTAACAAAATAGATTGGGGATGAACCAAAATCCAGTATAAGTGTGGGTTCAGAATGTGACTTCACTCTTAGATCAGAGGCCTCACAATTTGCTAAGCATTAGTTAAGAATTAAGCTGGAAAAAAAATGTGTGGGGAAGGTGTGGCTTCAAACTGATCCAGTGAACAGTTAAAAAGAGGAAATTGACAGCAAATACTTTCCCAGATTGAAGAAAGAACCATCGAGGGACTTCCCTTCACAAACCAGATGGCAGCCTCCAGCTGGCTGCCTGAGAGATACTGAAATTGGAAGTGCTCAGTAGCCAAACAGACCTGCCCTCTTTCAGGTCTGCAGGAGGCCTGGGATTCTATGGTTTGTAATTACCTCCCAACTGAGCCTTTGTGTGGTAACATAGCTGGCAGAGTTGAAGCTACTGCAGCATTTTCTGTATTAATTTGAAATTGCCTCAAGTCATATTATTTTATGGATGTAAAGACATAGTGCTGGTTAAATCAACATTTTGTCCCTGGGAGTTTTTTTTTTTTTTTTGGTATAGGATAGTGGTGATGGTAGGGTGGAGGTGGGGGAGTTTAAGAGCATCTCTTTCTCACACTTTCAAGTACCATTGGTGGTAATGTAACCTTGCTTGAGTTTTGGAGAGATTGATGATGATTATCAGAGTTTTAAATGTGCATGACCTTTTGCTTCAGCAGGGGCCACCCCATGAGGGACTTGTGGGCATCCTGTTCATATCTCAAGAGCAAAGGGAAGCTATGACAATGCTTTGAAGAAAGAGGGACTGGATGTTGGGGTTGATGATCTGATCAGATTTAAAATTTGAAAAGGTACCTATTGAGAGATAATTGCAGAAGTTTAGGTGAGAGAAGATGGTAGCTTGGACTCAAGTGGTAATGATAGAGATGAGAGGAGCAGTGAATTTGAGTGAATTCAGGAAGCAAATACACCAGGACTTAGTTAAGTGACTGGCTTTGGGGAGATGATAGGGAAAAGTGTATCAAGGAAGACTGCCGTTTTTTTTATCTGGATGGTTAGTGATTCTTTGCACTGAGGTGAATTTGTTTTGGACTGTGAAATACTATGCAGCCATTAATAAGGATAAGGTAGACCAATCCTTCAAATTATCCAGATATAGACAAATGTCCATAACATGTTATTGAGTAGGAAAATTAGATTATAAATAGTAGAAATAATATCTTATAATCTGCTAACATTCATCTATCAATTTTTATGTGCTTTGTGAATATAGGCACAAGCTGATAACAATGGTCATTTTAGAGTATGGGTGGAATGATTGGGGACTTTCACCTTCTCCTTAATATACTTTAATATCATTTGATGTTTCTGTAATAAACTTGTTATAATTTGGTAATATCCCAGTAGCTGACCAGAGGGAGGTCAGAAAGACTAGGAGCTGAGTATTTAAGGATCTAGGGACCTAATGGAGAAGCTGTATAGCCTGAGGGCAGAAATCAGGCCATGTGCTTCTGCTCAGAAGCCAGTGTATCAAGAAGAGCCAGTGAAAGGAAGGGCAGCTTTGGAAGAGACCCCGATACTTTACCTGTGCCAAACAAACCTGAGGGTATGAATGATAATGTCCCTAGATTGTATATAGCCCAGTGCAATGTGATATAAGCTATATAGATGCTGTGCTGCAGCCAGTCTTCAGGGAGGCAGAGGAAGGAGGGGTGACTATATATCTCTGGTGCATGAAATGTTCGAAAAAGGGAATACAGTCTGAGTAGGCAGAAGTGAAAACTTGAAAGGTTTCTGCAGTTTATTTTCCTTTTCTATTTTTTTGATGTTCTATCCATCTCTACATGGAGCTACAAACCACAGAGACATCCGTACCCATCAGTAAGACTGATGTTTGTCAAGGATGCCCGCAGTCAGCCCAAATGCGAGTTGGTTTAATCCTCTAATTATAGATGACTCCAGTAGCAACAGGAGCTCTGAGCCCCCAGCCAGGATCACAAGAGACACAATCCTGACTCCTCCAGGTAAATCCTGTGATTACCCAGCACAGGAAAAAGGTGGGATCTGAAGGGTTCTTTATTGGAAGCCCACATGAGCACTGGCTTTCTGAAGCCTGGCTTCACAGACCCCATGTGGTGCCTATCAGCTCAGTCTTCTCTTTACCGCACAACCCAGACCATGCTGTTCAACTTGCTACCAATTTGTGGTGTGAGCTATAATTGATAATACTCTTAGTTGCAACCCTGAAAATTTGATGCGGCATAGCACAGTGTGGCCTGTCAGGTTCGAATCCCACTCCACCACTTACCCAGCTGTGTGAGTTTTGAAAAGTTATTCTTTGCCTCAGTTTTCCCATCTGCAGAATGGTACTAATACTAGTACCTACCTCATACAATGAGACTCTTAGGGCTGTAGTGCACATTAGCATTCAATAATGCTAGTAATGTTTATTTGGTATATTTTGATTGATGTTAGACACCTGAAATCCTCACAGTAAATCAGTTCCACATCAGTCATTGCCTGTGTTTGAAGGTCCTCAGGATTTTGGAAGTGAGGAAAATCGGGTTTTCCTTTGAGGACAAAACAAAGAGATAAATACGTAAGTAGATCATGACAAAGTCACCTCGAAGTGACAGAATTGTTCCTAGGCAAGCAGGGCTCAACTGTAACCACTCTTTATTCATTCATGAATGCATGCATAAAATGACTTCTGAGTGTCTACCATGTCTAGGCACCAGCCTGAGTGCTAAATATAAATTGGGACTTGATGTTTGTCTTCATGGAGCTTACCAACCAGTGGGGAAAATGGGCAATAAATGAGAGTAAGCAAATGGACACACATGTGGTAACAAATTGCAGTAGGTGTTATAAAGAAAGGGCACTGTTAGAAGGGGGTTTGGCTGTAAAGTACTCCGCATATGACTATACCATATACTATCCATCCTATTGTTGATGGATATTAAGGTTGTTTTAGTTTCCTTTTTTGGCAATCATGAACAACTGCTGCTGGGAACATTCTTACGTGCGTGTTCTGGTGACAGGGAGTTTTGATAAGTTTTAACTTTCTAGGAATTTGTCCATTTAGTACCAAGATCAGGGTGGTGGGAACATTGTACCATAGATGTATGCAATAAAGGCGTGCACTGTCTATGGAGAATCCAAAAACAATAATAAAATCAGTGAAAATGTCAGAAATCTCAAACCCCTCCCATCTTTCCTTGGTTGTTATAAAAAAAAAAATGGCTGAGATTTCTGTTACATTTAAATAGTATTTATATATAAGCTTCAAACTGACACTTAAAAAACTTATTCTGTTTTTAAGATTTTATTTATTTGAGAGAGAGATCGAGTGGGGGGGAGGGGCAGAGTGAGAGGGAGAAGCAGACTCCCCACTGAGCAGGGAGCCCACAGGGGTTTGATCCCAGGACTCTGAGATCATGACCTGAGCCGAAGGCAGACGCTTAACAAGCTGAACCACCCAGGAGCCCCGATAGTTTGGAATTATTTAAGCTTGATTGCTTTGGGTGCAGTTTATGTCTCCAACTGTACCACATAAGGTACATGTAGTATATTACACATTCCTGAGTTTAAATAGTAGATTATAAATTAACAATGGTAGTCCGGTGATTGGAAATGCAAAGAAACAACTTGAGGTACATAAATTCTATCATTCTATGTGACCACTTTGGAGTTTACAAACATCTGTAGAGATGTTTGAAAGGAACTAGAGTGGATCCCAAAGAACACAGGCATGGAAGTTTTGCAATTTCTGAAATTTATTATGGAGTGATATTTTTATCAATCATGGACAAGCTTAACATTATATTTGAGAACTCTTCCCAACTGCTTATATATCTGTCCCTTCATATGAAAGATCATTTTCAAAATTAAAATTAATAGTGTTTTTTTGCTCAACTTTGAAGATAATATGAGATATCTGTCTAAATTGCCTATGTGTATGGATATGTGAAGAAGATCAATTTTGGTGAAGTCATTGATGCAGTTGCAGAAGTTTAGGCACAAAAACAGAAATTATTTCTATTCACTACAGTGACAGATTACTATTTAAGTATAAATATTTTCTCTTTTAAAATACATTAGCATAATTCAAAAGTATTACTTCATTACTTTTTTCATCCTTTTTTCCTGTAATATTTATTGAAACTTTTTTTTTTTTTTTGTATGTGTCTGTATTTACTAGCCTGCAAAGTTCAGTAAAAGAAATTTTCACTGTGTTTCTTTCTGGCCACTATTATTATTTCTTTGATTACATGATTATTCCTAAAAACAATTTTGTTGAATAGAAGTTTGGGGTGTTAAAAATGATCTGTTCCAGGTATCAAAAATGCCAAGTATGTCATCATGTCTATTTCATTTGTATTTTCAAGTTTATAGCCATTAAGTTGCTCATAATTTTCTCTTACCTGTTTGTTGTCGTTAGCACCTGAACTGATTTCCTTTTCATTCCTGCTGTTAGTCATCTGTGCCATCACTTATTCCAGAGAATCAACTTTGGCTTTATTTTCTACTCCTCTTCCCTTCCCCCTGCCCATCACTTTTTTTTTTCCCCCTGCCCATCTCTTTTATGTTTACTTTCTGTTACATTGATTCTCCTATTCCCTCTTTTCTAGGTTTCTTTCCCAACTCTTTTCCTAACTTTTTGTGATGGATGCTTAACTCACCATTTTTTCCCTAAGTAATAGATGCATTTTAAGGCCAATATTTCCTATAGGTTTCAGTGTATAGCATTCAGTGTATAGTAATTTCCTTGTTATTTAGCTTGAAGTGTTTGAAATTTCCCTTATTTCTTCTGTGACTCATGTTTATCGATATAACTTTAATTCCCAAATATTTGAGAATTTAAGAGTTATTTTAATATTATTTCTGGTTTAATTGCATTGTGGTCCTTAGAAATTTGTTGAGACTTGCTTGGTCCATTGTATGGCCTAATTTTGTAAATATAGGTGTATGTTTGCAAAAAGCAGCATATTCTGTAGTTGTGGGGTATAGTGTTCTCTATATGTCCATTTGGTCAGGATTGTCAATCCTGTTTTTCAGATTTATATCCTCACTGATTTTTATCAGCATATTCTGTGAAAGACTTGAAAGAGTGTTAAAATCTTCATAATTGATGGATATTTACTTTTGTATCTGTTATATTATGTATTTCTGTATTATATATTTTAGGCCATACTACAAATGCACATGAACTTAACATTTTTTCTTTTCCTCATGAATTGAAACTTTTTACTATTAGGAAGTGACTGCCTTTATGTCTAGGAATGGTTTTTGCCTCAAACTCTATTTTGTCTGATATGAATATAGCTACCCTTTCATTAGTATTTTTATTTTTTAAATTATTTTTATCTTTTAATTTATTTTTATTTTTTTAAATTTTATTTTATTATGTTATGTTAGTCACCATACAATATATCATTAGTTTTTTATGTAGTGATCCACAATTCATTGTTTTCATATAACACCCAGTGTTCCATGCAGTACGTGTCCTCCTTAATACCCATCACTGGACTAACCCATCCCCCCACTCCCCTCCCCTCTAAAACCCTCAGTTTGTTTCTCAGAGTCCATAGTCTCTCATGGTTCGTCTCCCCCTCCAATGTCCTCCCCTTCATTTTTCCCTTCCTTCTCCTAATGTCCTCCATGCTATTCCTTATGTTCCACAAATAAGTGAAACCATATGATAATTGACTTTCTCTGCTTGACTTATTTCACTTAGCAAAATCCCCTCCAGTCCCATCCATGTTGATGTAAAAGTTGGGTATTCATCCTTTCTGATGGCTGAGTAATAATATTCCATTGTATATATGGACCACATCTTTATCCATTCATCTGTTGAAGGGCATCTCGGTTCTTTCCACAGTTTGGCTATTGTGGACATTACTGCTATGAACATTGGGGTGCATATGGCCCTTCTTTTCACTACATCTGTGTCTTTGGGGTAAATACCCAGGAGTGCAATTGCTGGGTCATAGGGTAGCTCTATTTTTAATTTTTTGAGGCACCTCCACACTGTTTTCCAAAGTGGCTGTACCAACTTGCATTCCCACCAACAGCGTAAGAGGGTTCCCCTTTCTCCACAACCTCTCCAACATTTGTTGTTTCTTGCCTTGTCAATTTTTGCCATTCTAACTGGTGTAAGGTGGTATTTCAATGTGGTTTTGATTTGAATTTCCCTGATGGCTAATGATGAACATATTTTCATGTGTCTGTTAGCCATTTGTATGTCTTCTTTGGAGAAGTGTCCATTCATGTCTTCTGCCCATTTTTCGACTTGATTATTTGTTTTTTGGGTGTTGAGTTTGAGAAGTTCTTTATAGATCTTGGATATCAGCCCTTTATCTGTAGTGTCATTTGCAAATATCTTCTCCCATTCTGTGGGTTGCCTCTTTGTTTTGTTGACTGTTTCCTTTGCTGTGCAGAAGCTTTTTATCTTGATGAAGTCCCAAAAGTTCATTTTTGCTTTTGTTTCACTAGCCTTTGGAGATGTGTCTTGAAAGAAGTTGCTGTGGCCAATGTCGAAGTGGTTACTGCCTATGTTCTCCTCTAGGATTTTGATGGATTCCTGTCTCACATTGAGGTCTTTCATCTGTTTTGAGTTTATCTTTGTGTATGGTGTTAGAGAATGGTCGACTTTCATTCTTCTGTGTATAGCTGTCCAATTTTCCCAGCACTATTTATTGAAGAGACTGTCTTTTTTCCATTGCATATTTTTTCCTGCTTTGTCAAAGATTATTTGACCATAGAGTTGAGGGTCTATATCTGGGCTCTCTATTCTGTTCCATTGGTCTATATGTCTGTTTTTGTGTCAGTACCATGCTGTCTTGGTGATCACTGCTTTGTAATATAGCTTGAAATCAGGCAACGTGATGCCCCCAGTTTTGTTTTTTTTGCTACCTTTTACTTTGAACTTTTCTGTATCCTTATATTTTATGTGTCTTTTGAAAATGGTATATAGTCAGATTTTATGTTTTTTTTAAACATCATTTTCTTAATTGAAGAATTGCTAGTTTATATTTGTCATAATTACTGATATTTTTGGAATTTTTTTCTAAAGTAGGCTCTACATCCAGCGTGGAGCCCAACACCAGGCTTGAACTCATGACCCTGAGGTCAAGACCTGAGTTGAGATCAAGAGTCTTACGTTTAACCGAATGAGCCACCCAGGTGCCCCAATTTTTTGGAATTTTTGTGCTATTTTTTTCTTTTTTTTTTTTGTTTGTTTTTTTAAGATTTATTTATTTATTCTAAAAGAGAGAGAACGTGAGTGGGGAGAGGAGCAGAGGGAGAGGGAGGGAGAGAATCCTCAAGCAGACTCCACGCTGAGCGCAGAGCCCCACATGGGGCTTGAACTCACAACCCTGAGATCATGACTTGAGCCAAAATCAAGAGCTAGCCACTTAACCGATTGAGCCACCCAGGTGCCCCTGTGCTGTATATTTTCTACATCAATTTCATGTTTGTTCCTCCATTTTAGTTTTTGCTGTTATTTTTTTTTGTTCCACCCCTCCTAATTTTGGGGGGAGGTATTACTGTTGTTTTATTCTTTTAGAAGTTCCTCTGGAAATTACAAAATGCATATTTGACTTATAGAAGAAAACATTAATAACTTCTCCATCTTCCAAGTAACCCCTTAGAACACTGTACTTCCATTTGCCATAACTTTGACTATTACTCTTTGGCTATAATGCCTTTAAAATTTTTAACCCCATGGGCATTTTATTATTACTGATTTATATCCATGTTTATTTATAATTCTTCATATATTTCTACTCAGTTTTCACTTTTTACCTCCTGTGTTTCAGACTTTCAATCTGGGATTATTGCTCACAGCATGTCCTTCAGAATTTTTTCAGTGAGGGTCTGCCGATTATGAAATGTTTCAGTATTTTTCTGAAATATATTTTATTTGCTCTCTTAAAAAATATTTTTGTTGGATATAGAATTCTAGGCTGCAGGTTTTTTTTCCTTCAGGACTTAGAAAGGTTCTCTGTTGTCTTTTAGTTTTGATTTTTGTTCCGAAGTTGGTTGTCTAAGTGTCATTTCTTTGAAGGTAATCTCTCCATTTTCAGTGACTGAGTTTAAAATTTTTGATTTATCTTTGGTTTTCTTTAGATTTTCTATGATTTGTCTAAGGGATGAATTTCTTTTTATTTGTCCTGCTTGGGATTTTCTGGGATTCTTGAATCTGTGGCTTTAAAGTCTTTAATCAGTTTTGAAAATTCTTAGCCATTTTTCTTCACAAATTACCTCTGTCCCTTTCTCTTTTTCTCTTCTGACTTTTGAATTTTGGTTATTATATGTTTTATTTCTATCTGTTCTTCCTACATCTAAGCCTTCTGACTTATGAAATCATTTATTCATTTAACATTTATTGGGTGTTAGCTACATTCTAGGAATTGGTCATACACAGTGAATGAAAAAGAGTGCCTCTTCTCATGGAACTTCCAGTCTATAGGGCCATTTCTTTGCTGTGGCGGAATCTTCTTTTCTTGTTATCACGTCAACAGTGAACATACTTATCAGCCAATGAAGTGAAATCTTCCTTTTTCTTTTCTAATTTGGTTATTTATCTCTATCTATTACCTTTTTCCCCTTCCAATTTTAACAACTTTTAAATTATGCAGGAAGGCTAATTTCAGAATAGTCTGTTTCTTCCATTTTACTTCACTGAGGATGAATTGACTTCATATGTACCCCCATTTACTTCTTTCTCATCCCTGTCACTATATGACCTCTGAATTTTACCTTTATCTCTCTTTCTTTCTCTCTTCCCTCCCTCCCTCCTTCCTTCCCTCCCTCCCTCCCTTTGTCTTTGCTCTGGCCTTAACACAATTCCATAGGCTTTGACATTAGAAGGTACCACCTGCTCCGTACAGCTCATTTATTTTATTGTAATTTATTTTTTCCCTTCTAAATAAACTTTATTTTTTAGAGCAGTTTTAGATTTACAGAAATATTGAGCAGGAAGTACAGAAAGTTCTCATATACCCCTTGTCTCCACACATGCACATCTTCCCCCACTGATAGTTGATAAAATCCTGAACCAGTGTTATACTTAATACAGTTGATGAACCTACACATTATCACCCAACTAGATTACATTAGGGTACATTCTTGGTGTTGTGCATTCTGTGGGTTTTAACCAATGTATAATGACTTGTAATATCATACAGAACAGTTTCACTGTCCTAAAAATCCTTTGTGTGCTTCTTATTCTGCCCCCTCTTCCCTGGAAACCACTGATCATTTTACTGTCTCCACAGTTTTGCCTTTTTCAGAATGTCATATGGTTGTAGTCACAGAGTATATGGTCTTTTCAGATTGGCTTCTTTTACTTAGTGATATGGATTGAAATTCCTCCATATCTTTTCATGGCTTGATAGTTCCTTTCTTTTTAGCATGGAATAATATACCATTGTCTGGGTGTATCACAGTTTGTTTATCCATTCACCAACTGAAAGACATCTTAGTTGCTACCAAGTTTTGGCAATTATGAATGAAGCTGCTATAAATATCTGTGTACAGGTTTTTGTGCAGACATAAATTTTCAACTCATGTAGATAAACTCCAAGGACTGCAATTGCTGAATCTTATAGTAAGAACACTTTTAGTTTTGTAAGAAACTACCAAGCTGTCTTTTAAAGTAGCTGTACCATTTTGCATTCCCATCAAAAATGAAGGAAAGTTCCTGCTGCTCCACATCACCAGCACTTGGTGGTGTCAGTGTTCTGGATTTTGGCCATTCTAATAGGTAAGTAGTGGCATTTCATTGTTATTTTGATTTGCATTTCCCTAATGACGTATGATGTGTATTATCTTTTCATATGCATATTTGCCATCTGGTATTATCTTCTTTGGTGAAGTGTCTGTTTTGCTCATTTTTAAAACCAAGCCATTCATTTTCTTATTGTTGAGTTTTAAGAGTTCTTTATATATTTTGGATAACAGTCTTTTATCAGATATATCTTTTGCAAATATTTTCTCCCAGTCCGTGGCTTATCTTCTCATTCTCTTGATAATGTCTTTCAGAGATCTGATCTGTTTTTTACAGACAGCACTCTGACACCAAATTTGTGGGTTTTCCACAGTAAATGATTTTCTGTTAACACCAACTTAGTGTCCTACAGTTTCATTAAATTCTGACACTAACTACTTGGAATTAATGCAGACTTTACAAGTTAAGCTTGGTCCCACAAGACTGCTTTCACCTTTAGATGCTAATCACAAGTCCAGGCTACCTGTACTTCTGGCCAACTGGCTATAAAGTATGCGCAGGGTAGTACATGGAGCTTTCTTGTCCTTGTCCCCTCTGTGTGTGCCACCCTCTCAATACCTCCATGTATTCACCAACTGGGAAACTCTCCAAATACTGTTGTTTAGGGTTTTTATGGAGGTTCCATTATGAAGGCATGATTGATTAAATCCACTGGTCATTGATGATTATCTCATTTTCTAGCCCTTCTCTCATCCCCAGAGGTCAGCGGATGGGGCTGAAACTTTCAACCCTCTAATCACATGGCTGGTTCCTCTGGCAACTAGCTCCCATCCTGAAGTTATCTTGGGGCCCAATAGAGTCATCTAGTTAGCAGAAACTCAGGTATGGTTGAAAAAGGGATTATTTTGAATAACGAAAGCTGCTTCTCTCACTCCTATCAGGAAATTGCAAGGGCTTTAGAAGCATTTGTGCCAGGAACCAGGGGTGAAGACTTAATATATATTTCTTATTATATCACAATATCATAGCAGAGCAGATGTTTTTAATTTTAACTAAATTTAGCTTATCAATTATTTCTTTCATGGGTAATGCCTTTGGTGTTGTATCTAAAAAGTCATTGCCATACCCAAGGTCATCTAGATTTTCTCATTTTATTTTCTAGGAGTTTTATATTTTATATTTAATTCTATGGTCCATTCAGAGTTAACTTTTGTGAAGGATATAAGGCATATGCCTATATTATTTTTTTCACATGTCAAGTCCAGTTGTACCAGCACCATTTGTTGAGAAGACTTTTTTCTCCATTGTATGGCCAACTCATTTATATTTAATTTCCATGCATCAATCTCTTTCTTTAAGAGATATAGGAAGTATGAGAATAATGACTCTATAAGGATTGTTTGGGGAGGCAAATATGAGTGACCAGACCAAAGATTTTCCTTTAAATGACACTATCTCCACATTCAAGTGAAGTTCACCTTCCTCCTTGGGTACTGGGGAGACATGAGTCCTGATGACATTCTGTTAGCTCTGACTCAAGCCAACTTGAAGACTTCAGTAAGGTGGCCCATTAAGTCTTCTTGCTAAAACTGGTTTGGAAAGGTAATGACAGCCCCTGTCCCTTTCTAACTATGCCTCACTGTCTTACTTCTCTTTGGTTAGGAGAGCATAGCAGTGTTCAGGATAAATAACCTTTAGGGGAAACTATGTGGCTGTAAAGCCCTTACTCAGTCATCCAGATGCATTATCTATATACTGTCAGGAAGTTACCTATTTGGAAATATATGAATCAGAAACCAAATTTGGTTTTGTCACTCACTGGGTGTGCAGCTCAGGCCAGTTCCTTTTCCTCTAAAGCCCTGAGTATCTTCACTTGCAAAATTGAGGTTCTTGCAGTTATACATCCAAGTTCACGTCCTCTCTTTTTTTTTTTTAATTTTTTTATTGTTATGTTAATCCCCATACATTACATCATTAGTTTTAGATGTAGTGTTCCATGATTCATTGTTTGTGCATAACACCCAGTGCTCCATGCAGAACGTGCCCTCTTTAATACCCATCACCAGGCTAACCCATCCTCCCCCCCTCCCCTCTAGAACCCTCAGTTTGTTTTTCAGAGTCCATCGTCTCTCATGGTTCGTCTATCCCTCCGATTTCCCCCCCTTCATTCTTCCCCTCCTGCTATCTTCTTCTTTTTTTTTTTCTTAACATATATTGCATTATTTGTTTCAGAGGTACAGATCTGAGATTCAACAGTCTCACGTCCTCTCTTAAACTGCAAAACTTTTCTGAATATCTGCACTGCAGATTTTTCTTGAAAGATAATTCATAGCTTTCATATGACTCTTAAATTTGGGGATTGTGACTTCAGACTTAAACTCTACAATATGGACTCTTCATTCTCTCAGTATATCAACAAATGTTTTAGAAATTATTGGACAATATCAGAGTTTCCCATTTTCCTCTGCATAATGTTGAATACATATTTTAAAGAAAAATTTCTTTAATTCTCTTAAAGTTTTCTTAGTGCTTGGTCCTTTTTGGTAAGTTTTCTGGGGGAGTGGGTCATAGGGAAAGCCAAGGTGCTTGGGCAGCAGGGAAAGCCCAACTGTGCCCTGAGGGGGAGTACCTGACTGATCCTTTCACAGCACACAGTGAGAATGTGAAGTTGAAATTGAAGATAGTCAGGAGAGCCCCAAATTTCCAGAATGCTTGTGAATGAATGGGTTTTTAAAAAAGTGCAAAACTTAAGCAAAAACCCAGATAGATGCTGTGTTGCCCTTCACCCTTCTGGTAATAGGTAGCCCAGGGTGAACTTTTTTGGGTACATGAAGTCCAGTATTTTAAGAGAATATGTTCAATATGATGCTTGTAGCTCTGATCACAGTCTCTGCTCCAGAGCTGACAGGTGTATCATGAGAGTTGGGTCAGGGATGTGCTGCTGAAATCTTCACCTAGATATGGTTGATCCAGCCAACTCTAGGAAAGAGAGTATCTTTTATTTGTAATTCTGTAACCTTCCAAAATGGGGTAGGTATTGAAGAATCACTCTAATTTTTTCTTTTCTCCTGAAGCTCCTCCTTATTACTTGCTATAAGACTTGGGGGCAGGGTGGGGAAGGAGGTGAGAGAGAACACGAAAGAGAACTCTCACTTATCAAGAGGTTTGGACCATGGCCGATTTGAAATATTACTAACCTTGCATTTTCAAATTTGATGCACAACAACCAAGATGCTAATACTTTCCTTAGTTTAGAAAAAAAAATCCTTTCACCCATCTCTTCTAGCCGAAGATTAGGAAAGAGGCTTTAAGAAGATTTAAAAAAAAAAAAACCCAACTTCTGAGCAGCGGAAAAAATGGTTTGTGATTCAGGGGCTTCGGGCAATTCATCATGGAAATTGGGTTTCTTAGCAGACATCGTGTGAATCCTTTCGTCCCTGTCAACTTTTTAATACATTACATTGAGAATGTAAATCGTGTTGGTGAGGGGGAGCGGAGAAAAAAAGGGAGCGAGAGAAGAGAGAAAGCTTCCTCATTTTGGATTTAGAAGGGAGGAAGCATGAGGTCTGTAATTCATATTAACTAAATAATAAAAAAAACTTTATAAATATGTAGATATGCAGGTATATCTGGAGAAGAAGTGGGGAGAAGTGAGTGAGACAGAGTAAAATTGAAATCATTTTATCCTTCTGAAGGGTCTTTAATGGGTGCTCCTTATAATTTATTTCCTTTAGTTTTTATTGCTTTAGATTTGTTTCTTTAGCTATATGGATCAACTTATTCCCTTCCCCTCCTCCCCAAGAGCAGAGGACAAAGGCTTGAGGTCAGGGGTTTCATGATTGAAGAAAAGAGAAAAAGGGAACAGAATCTAATGCATCATTAACAGGGAATATTGCTGAGAGAGCTGGAGTTTCTGCCTTATCTCTGTCACCATCAGGACTCGGCAGAGCCTTGGCTGGCCTCCTTACTACGCAAGTGTTGTCCAACTTCATTCATTGCTTGTTCTGAAGGTGTTTCATTCCCTCTAACTTGGTGGTTCATGTCTACTCCAGGCTGTTGGGGGTGGGGGGTGGTACAATTAACAGATACATTGTGTGCTAGCTCTGTAGAATGTTCTGTCTTTCCCTCAGTGTAAGTTGTAGTCACCAAATTTCATTGCAGAGGTCCTTTCATGTTCTTTCTAGTTTTCCTGGGTGAAGATATGTCTCTTTGGTCTTCTGGAGGCTGAGGATGTTTCAGTCCAACAAATTTCTTCTATGGATGCAAAGGTTCAGCAACATTGGGCCCAACCAGAATAACTGGGGACTTCTCGGGCCATTTCCCTGTTGGCCTTCTTGGCAAGGGAAAAGATAAGAGGAAGGGGTTTTAGTTTGATTCTATGGCTTCTTCTTTTCTAGGCTCCCATTACCAGTTAGTCTGCTACACACAGGCAGTCATGCATTATTTAGTCAGAAGTCTAGTCTACTTTTGAATGGGAGTTGAAGATTGGCTTCCTATTGATTTTGTTGTACACAACCAGGTAGGAAGATGGGGTAGAGGCCTGGAATCCCGCTTTTGATTTAGACCTCAAATATTTCAACTAAAATTCCTTCTCCTCTCACCACTGAAAAGCCAAAAAAAAAAAAAAAGAAAGTTCTTCCTCGAAACCCATAAAGAATCCTACAGTGTGGGTGACCCATCAGAAAATTGTAGAAAAGGAGAGGTACCACCTCCTTTGGGAGGGATTATGATAGAATTAAATGTAGACTTTTAATCATTCTTATGTGTATGAAAATGGACTGATGTTTGAATTTACTTTAAGAAATTAATTTATATTTCATTTTTATTGATGTAATGTATTTACATATTACTAAATATTAAAAAAAGTCTCCTACATATCCCTCAGTCCCTCTCCATTCTTGAAAATGTTTCTTCTGATATTTTCTTCCATATATGTAAATGCCCTGATTATTCTCCTCTTTCTTCATTGATCCATTTTGCACTGTATCTACTCACTCCTGTTTTGCTAGTTGAAGACTTAGCTCTCTTAAGTTGCTCCCTCGATCACCACCCCTCACCCTTCCAAAATAGTTATAACAGTATTTATATTATGATGAATATGTAGATACCGTTCACAGCTGAGCAAAGTAGGGTGCCATTGCTATCAGTTCCTCAGTCCTCTGTCTTTTTTTTTGCATTCATTTTCTTTTTTTTAATTCAAGTATAATTAACATACAGTGTTATATTAGTTTCAAGTTTATAATATAATGATTCAACACTTTTATGCATTACTCAGTGCTTATCAGAATAAGTGTACTCTTAACCCCCTTCACCTGTTTTACTCCTCTCCCCACCTGTTTTTCTCCTCCCCTCTGGCAACCACCAGTTTGTTCTCTATATTTAAGAGTATGTTTTTTTGTTTGTCCCTGTTTTTCTTTGTTCATTTGTTTTGTTTCTTAAATTCCACATACCTCAACATAATAAAGTCCATATATGAAAACCCCACATACTCAAGGGTGAAAAACTGAGACATTTTCCCCTAAGGTCAGGAATAAGGCAAGGATATCCACTCTTACCACTTTTATTTAACATAGTATTGGAAATCCTAGCCACAGCAATCAGACAACAAAAAGAAATAAAAGGCATCCAAATTGGTAAGGAAGAAGCACTATTTGCAGACATGAAACTCTATATAGAAAACCCTCAAGACTTGACCCCAAAACTATTAGAACTGCTAAATGAATTCAGTAAAGTCGCAGCATACAAAATTAATATACAGAAATCTGTTGCATTTCTATACACTAATAATGAAGTAGCTGAAAGAGAAATTAAGAAAACAATCCCATTTACAGTTGCACCAAAAAGAATGAAATACCTAGGAATAAACTTAACCAAGGAGGTGAAAGACCTGTACTCCAAAAACTATAAAATATTGATGAAAGAAATTGAAGATAACACAAACAAATGGAAAAATATGCCATGTTCATGGCTTGGGAAATTCTCAGTGCTCTCTTGTGCTCCATCAGGCCTCACTGCTTACAAGGCTGCTGAAAGAGATTGTTTTGGGATTTTTCTTTCCTGTTACTTCTGGGCTGGGTCCCCCCTTCTCTGGATCTCTATGTCTTCCTCTTTGGTTTTATATTTTGGTTTCCTCCTGCAATTAGCTAAAATATGTCCTCTAGTAGCTTTCTAAGAGAAATTGTAAATGAAAAGAACTGGGGGCTCTGTGCCTGATATTTTTATCTTACCCTTGTGATTCATTGATAATTTATTTATAGAATTCTAGGTTGAAAACCTTTTCCCCTCAGACTTTTGAAAGCACTGCTCCACTGTTCTCTAGCATCTAGTTGTGTTGTTGGGAAGTAGGATGTCTTTTGGATTTTTATGCCTCTGAGTGTGATGATTTTATTTATTTATTTATTTATTTATTTATTTATTTATTAGTATGTTCCATTTAACCCAGTATTCTAAAATGTCATCATGAGGTGTGCTCTTTATTCCCTCATTGTGTCGAGTCCTCAGTGGACTTTTTAAATCCTGAAACTCAAGTCCTTCAGTTCTTACATATTTTCTTTGAGAACATCTTCTATAGTTTTCATTTTGTTCTGTTTGGATATCCTGAATGACTTCTCTAGTATTCTCATTAGTTCTTTTATTTTAAGTTTTTTATCTTTTGCTCTATTTTCTGGGAGAGCTTCTTGATTTTATATCTATTCCTGGGCTGATTTTTTTTTTTTTTTTTTTTTAAAGATTTTATTTATTTATCTGAGAGAGAATGGGAGACAGACAGCATGAGAGGGGGAGGATCAGAGGGAGAAGCAGACTCCCCGCCGAGCAGGGAGCCCGATGTGGGACTCGATCCCGGGACTCCAGGATCATGACCTGAGCCGAAGGCAGTCGCTTAACCAACTGAGCCACCCAGGCGCCCCCCCTGGGCTGATTTTTAAAATTTTGGTTGTCATATAATTTTTTCTCCCCACCCAAACCTTGCTAGTTCTTTGTCCCCTTGTAAAAACTTTTATATCTCTGAGATTACTTTTTTCAAGTTTTCATTTGTGCCAGTGCTGTTATTGTTTTGGTTCTGAGGTTTTTGTTTTTCCTCTTTTCTTTTTTTCTTCTCTCTCTCTTTTTCTGTCTCTGTTTTGGATTGGAACAAAGAAGTAAGGCCATTGAGAAGCCCTGTAGGGGTGGGGGCAAGGTTTCTCTGCTTGTTGTCCTTCCTGTGGTCTGAACAGAGGGTGAGCCAGCCTCCTTATGGAGGAGTCCCCAAACATTAATAACTGGAGTACTTTCTCTGGACTTGTTAATATCCTGTAGAGAATAATCTTCCTGTTGTTGTTGTTTTTTTTTTTTTCCAGGACACCTGCTCCTAAGAGTCATTTAGGGGAAGGGTCTGGGGCCCCACAGTTCAGTATATAGGCTTCCACCTAATCCCCTGTTTTCAGCTTTGCACCTAATTCCTGACCTCTGAGCTGAGACCTCTGCTTTATCTTCTCCAGAGAATAAACCTCTTGTCTCCTGCAAAAGGGAGAGGATCCAGATGGTGCCTGGCTGCCTGGGATGGGTATACGGGCTTGGAAGATCCAATTTCTCTTTATGTAGATTTTCAGCAGCTTCCATGGTTTTCAGCCCCACATCTCCCTAGCTTCCAAAGTTCTTGGTGCTTCTGATGCCTAAGTCTCTTAATCTGACTTTGCAGGACAAAGAATTTTGCTTTCCATCTATGTAGCTGCTCTGCAGGCCCAAAGATTTTATATCCTCTTTTAGGGAAGTTACCATTTATCTATCTGCTTTCTGGCCTCCAAAATCTGCTGAAACTGATCTTTGCTATCCTCTACCTTTCCATTCTTCTGGTCTTGGTTGGCTGATGCTCTTTTATTCCTTCACTTTCATTTGGATAGATATGGGGAGGGGAGGAGGTCAGTGTGTATGGTTAATCTGCCATGTTTGACCAGAGCTGAGTCTGGGCTCATTCTCTCCTAGATCTCCAAGATCTGTGTCCTTGTTTCTGATCAGGCTGATGGGTGAGTGCCCTGGCGACTAGAATTAGGTGGGCCTCAGTTTAAGGACTCTCCCAATGCTTTGAGCCCAGAGAACATCTGGGAGGGAAGCTTTGGAGTAAGTCAGGCTCCCCTGTGAGTCAGCCTCTTCTTCTGCCTTTGAAGCCTCAGTGCCCACAGCTAAGGCCAAGACCACCTGGTGGGATATTTGTGGGTAAGCTGAAGAGCTTGGCAGAGATGAGCAATTTCAGGACTTGTTTTTCTTTTCATTAGTGGGATTTCTCCACAACCTAGGCCCTGCCCAGAGCTGTGATGAAAAACAGACGCACAAAGACAACAAACCTTGGCATTGGAGACCTTTTTTCAATACAAATAATTCAAGGATTTGCATGAAAAACTTAAAAACTACCCAGTTTTCAGGCTGAAAACATTCTAAATACCCTTTTTCCATAAAACCTAAACTGAGAAAGTGAATAGGGGAGGGAAGGAGCCTATGAAGGACAAAAGTAAGGGAAGGGATTGTGTTAGCTCCCAGCAGCAGCCATCCAGAGTAGCATCTTGATTTCATAAACACCATTTTAGCCTAAATTATCTCATTTTTAGCTTGTCAATTTGGATAATCTTGGCCCCGGAGTGGATTCAGGGGGTCTTAAATGATCTGGTATGGCTCCTCACGGATTCTGAATTTGTAGATAATTGCCAGAGCTCTTTTGGCTGGGTAAACTTGTTATCAATTGCCTTTTTAAAAGTCAGCACTAAAATAATCATTCCCATGAGCAAAACCCATTACAAACCTTAAATTTGGAGCACAAACACATTTCAGGCTGGGGAACAAATGTGTAAGATTTCATCATTGCTACATCAGGAAAGGCTTGTGAAAAGTTGGATGTGCATCAGGAGAGTCCCTTTGGGGCTAAGCCTCAGGCCTGAGCTTGGGATCAGGTACTTGCAGAGGACTCTGGACTGGGGCCACTGGGTGCCTCTTTATATGTGTGTGCCCCACCCTGTGTTTTCTGGGCAGAAATGCAGTGGCCTTATGAGTCACCATCAGCTCAAGGACATCCCTGTCTTACCTGCTGCAGTATTGCCCCAAGTCAGTTCCTTCCTTATGTCAGCCAACCTCATCCTCTTTGGCAGGGACCCCTCATTTATAAAAGGAGAACCTCAAGATCAGGCTGAAAAAGCAATCAGTGGGTTAGTGGAAAGTGGTGGCCAAACAAGCTGGATAGAGCCTGGGTTCTGACCTCCTGTCACTGACCTTGGGCAACTCAACTGCTCTGGACCTGAGTTTCCCCTTCTCCCAAAAGAGGGGTATTAATACCTGTTTCAGTGCCTTTCAGGGTTGTTGTAAAAATACTTTATAAATTTATATGTATTTTAATATTTACATTATATATAAATATTAATATATTTTTATATAAAGGACAATTACAGGAGTCTCCATTCTGGTTTTCTCACTTCCAGTCTTTATACTACAAAACATTTATAATACTTATAAGTATAAATGCAAATTATTATGTCAAGACGGGAATGGGCCTAATCCCAGACCAAAATTTGATTTCTTGAGTCTTAAGGCTACCTAGAATATGTGTAATTAATATGTATATCAAAAACTTTTGAAGTCAACTTAAATTTCTCATACTAAAGTTTATGTCCATTTTTTTTGGCTTTGGTCCCAGTATTTATGGGCAATGGGTAATTTCTCATACCTTAGGATAATTTGATTTATTAGATGTAAAGGCAGCCCATGTTATTCAGCTTCATGTTTTTCTCTGAGAGGAGACAATGGATTTGCTTGTGTTTTCTATGTTTACCATTTAGTAGCAGCTGAGAGAGATCCCACCAGCCTTTTCTCCCATCCCAAAGGCAGCTCTTCCAGATTCCCACCTTCACTGCCTTCCTCATGGCCATTATCCTTCCGTCTTCCAAAATACTCTGAGAAGATGATCCGCCTCCTACCTCTCAGGGAAACAGGGGCCTCCAAGAGGAAATTCCCTCAGCTTCCCTCCATTCTGCAAAGGCCCCAGAGAGGAGCAGTGGGGAGGCAAAATGGTTGGAATGGAGTAGAGAAAGGAGGTCATGCACTGGGGCTCTGGTCCAGCTATAGCTGCAACTCAGCATGATGGAAACCCTCGGGAAGTTCTGAGCAGAGAAGCGCAGTATTCCATCTTATGTTTTATCACATCACACTGGCTGCTCTGCTGAGACTGGAGTGGCAGGAGATCAGAGGCAGAAACAGTGGATCCCTTAAAGGCTAATACTATAATCCAGGTGAGATATGGTAGTCGATATCTCTAGCCCAATCCATAGATTGCTTGCTGCACATGTTCACTTGCATGTCCCACAGATAACTCAAAATCACCATATCCCAAAAAAGATGGTTCCTGAAACTGCCCTGTTCCTTGTTTCAGTGAGGGAGGCTATGTCCTCTGGGTTCCTTGGATGCATCCTTGGTACCTCCCTCTTTCTTAACTCTTACATCTGTTTAGCAACAAGATCCAAGTGCTTCCACTTTCTGGATATCATTCAGTTCTGCTCCTTCTTTCTATTCTCATGGCCACTCCCTTAGGTCTTTTCACAGGACAACTGTAGGTGTCCCCATTCTGCTTTCCTCACTTCCGATCTTAGACTGCTACCTACTCCAGTCTATCCTCCAGGCTCTCACCTGAGTGATCTCTATATAATTTGAAGGTAACTGAACTTCTTTCAGTCCCTCTCGATCAAGTCCCACCCATGCAGTGAAACTCATCTTTGCTCTTGTCACATCTGCTCCTCAAACACAACCTTTCTGAAAGCCTTGTTGGACAACATTTGTTTACAGGAGGCTTCATGGGGAGAAGGGAAGAAGGTTACATCACACCCAGCTGAGCAAATCTTCCTAGGAAATCTCCTGTAGACACCTAGCTCTGTTGCTACATTCCTCTCCTCATCTGTAGCACCTGCATCAGATCCCCTCTAAGCTGTTAACAAATCAAAGCTAACTGAAAAACCAGAGCTCAAGTATAGCCCCTTTCCCACCTCAATCCCCCACCTAGCCTGCAGATAGGCTTGTGTCTCTGTGCATCATAAATCTGATCAGGTCAAAACAAAACAAAATGCTTTGCTGGTTTCCTTCTACTCTCTGGATAAAGACAGGAGATCCTGTCTACCCTGCCCTGTCCTTTCCTCATTTCCTACACACCAGAAGTCTTGGGTGAGGAAGCATCTAAATCCCCAGAAACAAGCCAAGTTCTCCCCCCGTCTGTACCTTATGTGCTGCTGATATTTTCCCAGAATACCCTTTCCCTCTGCTTGTTCTTCAAAACTCTGCTCAGATATTCTCTCATCCAGGATGTTGTCTTCTCCCTCATGCCTGTACTATTTGTCTTGGACCTGTGTACTTGGGGGTAGTTTTAGCTCCTTTATGAGCTGTGTGAGAACAGAAACAGTGTCACCCTCATCCCTGGGTCCCCTGCACCTGGCACAGGTCAGGCCACAGGTTGAGTGGATGACTGATATGGAGACGCAGTAGTTGATGATAGCTCATCCAGGAGTCTAACCCTTGACATATTCAAGCAAAGGAGTTGTTCTAAATGGGCTTAAATGGTCTCACATTTTGAAAAGTTATTCATGTCATTGTGAAGTGTGGTTTGTTCTTGTAGCAGCTTGTGGCAGTGTGATGGGCAGAACTGCAAAATTGTAAGTACCTGGTTTGTGAGGTTGACCCCCAGCAAGGAAGGATGTTGTGGACTGAGGCAGCCAGTCTCAGAGGTGCCGCAGAATGCTGGTTCTGATATGGAATGCCTGGTAAAATACATGAGCTGTGAAGGTTTGGGGTCATGTGTTTTGAGAGGAAAACATGATTTTAAAATACTAACTTGTGATTATGAAAGTATATATATTATGTTTGTCATTTCTTAGCCAATATAATAGAAAGCAAAACCAGAGACCAGCATCTAGAAAATGTCGGGACTGAACTGGCTTTTCTTTCCTATTATTGTGGTCTCTTGGAGTTAAGACTTGTAAACTCTGGAAATATTATCGATTAAGAACAGGTTGGGTCCCAGACAGTTTTGGTAAACGTCCATCCAATATGTGGCAAATGTGGGGACTGATGAAAACTCAAGATGTGAACAGTTGCTGGATCCACTGAAGACCTTAGTATTCTGGAAAGGAAATACTTGGTGAGGAAATACACCTTAACATTTTCTTCCTCCCTCCCTCCCTCCCTCCCTTCCCTTATTTTATTTAAATTTAATTAGTTAACATATAATGTATTATTAGTTTCAGAGGAAGAGCTTAGTTATTCATCAGTCTTATATAACACCCAGTGCTTATTACATCACCTGTCCCCCTTAATTCCCATCACCCAGTTATCCCATTCCCTCACCTCCTCTCCAGCAACCCTCAGTTTGTTTCCTATGGTTAAGAGTCTCTTATGGTTTGTCTCCCTTTCTGATTTCGTCTTACTTTATTTTTCCCTCTCTTCCCCTATGTAGATTGCTTTGGGTAGTACATTTTAACATTTTAATCATATTTGTTCTTCTGATCCATAAGCATGGAATGTTTTTCCATTTCTTTGTGTCCTCTTCAATTTCTGTCATCAGTGTTTTATAGTTTTCAGAGTACAGGTCTTTCACCTCTTTGGTTAGGTTTAGTCCTAGGTATCTTATGATTTTTGGTGCAGTTGCAAATGGGATTGATTCCTCAATTTCTCTTTCTGCTGCTTCATTATTAGTGTATGGAAATGTGACAAATTTCTGTATATTGATTTTGTGTCCTGTGACTTAAATGTGTATCGGTTCTAGCAATTTTTTTGGTGGAGTCTTTTGGGTTTTCTATATATAGTATCATGTCATCTGCAAATAGTGAAAGTTTGGCTTCTTCCTTGCCAACTTGGATGCCTTTTATCTCTTTTTGTTGTTTGATTGCTGTGGCTAGGACTTCCAACACTATGTTAAATAACAATAGTGAGAGTGGACATCCCTGTCTTGTTCCTGACTGTAGAGGGAAAGCTCTTAGTTTTTTCCCATTGAGGATGCAATTAGCTGTAGGTCTTTCATATATGGCCTTTATTATGTTGAGGTATGTTTCCTCTAAACCACCTTGTTGAGGGTTTTTATCATGAATGGATATTGTACTTTGTCAAATACTTTTTCTGCATTTATTGAAATGATCATATGATTCTTATCCTTTCTTTTATTAATGTGGTGTATCATGTTGATTGATTTGCAAATACTGAACAACCCTTGCATCCCAGGAATAAATCTCACTTGATCATGGTGAATGATTCTTTTAATGTATTGTTGGATTTGGTTTGCTTGTATTTTGTTGAGGACTTTTGCATCCATGTTCATCAGGAATATTGGCTTGTAGTTCTCTGTTTTAGTGCAGTCTTTATCTGGTTTTGGCATCAGGGTAATGCTGGCCTCATAGAATGAATTTGGAAGTTTTTCTTCCTTTTCTATTTTTTGGAATAATTTGAGAATAGGTAACTCTTCTTTAAATGTTTGGTAGAATTTGACCGTGAAGACATCTGGCCCTGGACTTTTGTTTTTTGGGAGGTTTTTTTTTTTTTTTTATTACTGATTCAGTTTCTTTGCTGGTTATCAGTCTGTTCAAGTTTTCTATTTCTTCCTGTTTCAGTTTTGGTAGTTTATGTTTCTAGGAATTTATTCATTTCTTCCAGGTTGTCTAGTTTGTTGACATATAGTTTTTCATAACAAATAACCTGTTTGATGCTAGCAACTTGGCAGTAGAGTTGGGTCTTAAACCCAGGTTTGTTTCTCTTCTAGGGTTTTGGCCTTTATTCTTGTCCCCTGCCTTCACCTCAACTATTATTTTCACTCTGGCTCTCTGGGTTTCCCTGGAGGATTCTGGATATTTTCTTTCAAGGCTTCCCTCTCTCATTTATAGCCCTCTGCTTCAGAGAACATCTGGCCTGGTCAACGTTCATGCACTGCAGCCACTACTCAAGGTCCTGTGCTTTGCCTTTTTCCAGATTCTGGATGCCTTGTAAATGTGGCTTTATCATGTTGAGTCTGAGCTTAGCTGTTGCCTCATTCACAGCATTCACTTCATCCCACGATCCTTTCTTAAGCTATGCCCAAACTTCCTAAAAATCTCTCTATCTCCTTTCAGGGACAGGTGGATCCCACTTGTTGCATGCTTCCAGATCTGTGCCTTCTGGTCCCTAGTTCATCCCCCAGCTCTTTCTTGCACACTCCAGGATGTGTCTTTGTGAGGAGATCACTTTAAATTTATACTGTAAAATCTATGTTTAAATGTTAGGATAAAATATTCCATGATAAGAGATATGGATGCTTTATAAAAGACTTTTGGGAATGACTTATGTCAGAAACAGCTCAAAATGTGTAGGTTGTGTGGGTGGCAAAAATATAAATTTCAAATAAAACCTAGCCAGCAGCTACTGCTGGAAACACCTGACTGGAGGGAATATGTCTCTAGGAGTTGAGAAGAAAGCTACTTTCACTGAAGAATATTATGAGTCATGGAATTTTCACACTTAAGCGGCATGATTTTTCTTCTTTCTCAGAAGCTTCTGCCGATTGAAAGAAAGAGAAGAAGAATGAGAGGGAAGTGGAGAGGACATACTTCTCCATCTTTCTGATAGTTCTTTCTCATGGCTGACAAAGAAGCCTTGAATGCAGAAAAGTTATCAGCAACTATAGACCTGGCTTAGAGGGGCTTTTGATGTTATGCTGTTCTGAATTCTTAGGGATGTTTCCCAGGCCTTGATGGGACTTGATACATGATAAAATATAAGGTGATTTAGAAAGGGGCTGTGCCAATACATCTTCTGCAGCTGTGGCCTCACTGCCCCTTCCTCAGGTGTAGTCACTTACCTGGTTTTACCTGAAGACCCTGTGCTGCTTATACCCCGTCCTTGGTCCACCCCCAAATAGGAAGTATATAAGAATCTTCAGGTTAGGTCAGAAATTTCTGTTATGATCTTCTTGGCCTGTGCTTTATGTTGCTTCTTCTGTCTGACCACCAACTGTTCTGACTTGCTGCCTGTTCTTATCTCTGGGTCCTGCTTGTTCCTTAGTCTCTGTTGGGCACATCTGGATCTCTATCTGCTTTGACTGACCTCCAGTCCTCCTAATCAAAGTGCCAAGGGTCAGGCCCTGTCTTAGTCAATGGCAGAGTTGACCCAAAATGCACTGGAAGACACTGAAATTGATTTCTTAACTGCTTTGATCAATGATCATGCCATTAATATGTGCTATATTCAGCTGTTTAATATATGCACTTAAATAAAAGAGAAAAATGGAAAATTCGCTGTTCAGTTCTTGATCTCAGTAAGCCTTGTGATCAAAGTATCCTACTAGGGGATGTTAAGGGTCCAGAGTCCAGCCTTTTTGAATAATTCCTTACATAACCAATGTCTGGAGATGTGGTTGACATTGCTTCCACCTCCTGTCCAAGACACTTACTCTACATACCCCTTCCAGCCAGTGTTCTCCTCCCTGAGTCTTCATGTCTTCAGTCTCTCGTCTCTTGTTTACCCACAGATCAGACTTCCTAAAATATCACTTGTCTCCCAGTTATCCCTCATGAACATTAGCTTATGTGGACATTCCTGCCTAAGAGATGGAGCTGAGTTCTCCAGTCTATGGCCAGGCCTTGTGCGTCCAAACCAATTACATCTACTTCCAGTATAGACACCCAGCCCCCAAGAGCTTTAAGGAACTCCAGGATTTCATCAGGTCCTGCTGTTTGTCCCTAGGCATCTGTGAGCTCCAAGTCTTTTTTTAAAAACAGAGCTGAATGAAGCCCAGGATGTCGAGTGACTTGTTTGGTTAGGGGGCAAAGCACAGGGGCTGGAGGTTCTCTCCAAAGGACGCTCAATGCCCACACATCACATATTCTTCATAGTTATGGAGTGGCTGTGGTTTCCTACAGTCAGTGCTCTGAGACTTCCCATTCAGGATTCTGCCTCTGGCACTGGCCATCAGTAGATGGCAGGTGTCCTATTTGTCCTGACATTAATCTCAAAGCATTAGGAATACCCGGAAGGTGCCAGCTTTCTTCATCAGATCTGTTGAATCCCTTTGAGCCACTGCTGTATTCTGGACAGTTGTCTTCACCTGCCATAATACATAAATCCCACCACTCCTGCCTTCCTGCCTTGGTTCTGCAATTATTGTTTGTGGTCTGAGTGTTCTCAACTCGGCAAATTCAGATCTGACGGGTCTGGTTCAGGCTCTGCCTAGGAGTGTCTCCGCAGCCAGGTTAGGCCACACTGCTTACTCCTGGCTCCAAATTCCTATAGCAGATCAGTCTGTACTCTAAAATCAATATGCTGGGTGAGAGGGCTCTAGGGAGCAAAGTTAAGGACTCCTAGTTTCCTACTGCTGCTGTAACAAATTGCTACAAATTTAGCTTAAAACAACACAAATTTATTCTATTAGAGTTCTGGAGGTCAGAAGTCTAAAATCAAGGTACTGGCAGGGCTGTGCTCTTTCTGGAGCCCTCAGTGGAGAATCTATTTCCACTTTATAGAGGCCACCTGTAGACGGAATCCTGAATTTGGTGAATTTTTCCCCCCAAAGAGTTGAATTTTAAATTGGAAGTCACTGGTACCTTGAATTGACAGGTGTAATTTTCCCCTCCTGAATGGAAGTAGGCACCCAGAAACCAGGTTGAAATATAGATAAATGAAGGAGGTTACAGTATTATACACCTGATTTCCTTTATTGTTGTGACTTTTAAAAAATCTGCTACATGCATACTCTCCAACTGCCCCTCCAGAGAGATTGTACTAATTAGTGCTTTCTGCAGTTGTGCTTCTTTTTTTAGGACCCTTGCCCAACAATAACCACTGTTATTTTTCTTTATTTTTAGCCATTTAAGAGGGGAAAATGATACTTCATTGTTGCTATTATTAGCACTTACTGAATTACAAGTAAGGTATTTGAAATATTTTTGAGTATGGTAGGTATTTCCTAGTTTCTCTTCTGTGTTTCTAGAAAACTTTGTTCATGTCTTTGTGACTGTCAGAGGTGGCTTGTTTTCCAAATCCTGCTCTCTCCCTCTTCCCTGGCAATAGGATTGTAGCATAGCAGACAGGTGCCCCAGTGTACTTCATTTCCCAGATTCCTTACAAGTAGGTATGGACATGTTAAAATCCCTCCAATGGATGTAAGTGGAAGTGATGTGTGCCATTTCCAAGCCTGGTCCATGAAACCTCCCATGGAATAGCAACCAGAGTGTCATGGCAGCCATGTACTGAAGATGGTAGACTCTTTTGTCAGTATGGTGGTGGACCACCTGTCTAGGGCTATTGCATGAGCAAGATTTAGCTTCTATTTTGTTTGAGCCATTTCACTCTACTTTGCCTTACATAGTTCTAACACATTTGCATCTTTTATTTATTATTTATTTTAAATAAAGTTCTTCTCCTTCATTGAACTGTGAGTAGAATCCTTGTTTAGTCATTTTTATAGCTGCATGGCATGGAGTAGGTTTTCAATAAATATAAATGAAATTAAATGAATGAATGAATGAGTTGCATGTTTACTCAAAGAGACTCTTGCTCCTTCTCCTAGTTCAGTTCTCAGAGATATTGTTTGTTCTCATTATCAAGAAAAAAGGGTGACACATGTGAATTATATGTTAATACTCAAGCCAATTCCAGGATATATTTCCATTTGTAAAATATGATCTATTTTCTTACCTGGTAAGTCAGAGATCAGAAGGTGCAGATTCTATAGTCTCTTGTCCTCCTAGATGATGATGAGGAAAATGGGTCTGGAATGGTTGTTTATTGTGGTGTGACTATTACCACTTCAAACTGAGTTCATGTGCAACTTCAGGCCACGTGTCTGGAGAAGAGTAATTTTTTATCCCACTAGAAGTTAAATGGGCCCACTGGGATCCAAAGAGCTTAACAAATCCTTTGCTTTGTCACAGTGAAGACCTTTGCCTAATGCAAGGTCTTATCCTGCAGATTGCTTGGGGCCAGAAGATAGCCTGGTTAATCTAAACTGCTCCTACTTTCCTACAGTGTTCACTGAACTGGGTTTTTGTCTGTGAATAAAATGGACCGGATTTGGGTTGGTTGCCATGGTGACTGTATCAAGAGCCTCTGGGCTATCTTCCTCTGCTGACAGCTCCCTGCAATGAACCCCCTGTGGGGGGTGGGTGCCTCCATCTACAACCTTATAGAATTACCTTCCGAAGAACGGAAAGTTTATTATAAAGAGATGGGCCAGTTTGTAAGAGAAATGAGTTCCTGGTTACCCCATTTGGGACATGGCTGTCTTATTGCACATGGCTCGCCTAGATTATGACCTTAGGAACACTCATTAATTAGCATTCCAACTGAAATCCCTCTAGACCGGGGATGGTGACCTTTAACCTCATCTTCTTCAGCTAGGACCAGTTAATGCTTTCTGAGTTTGCAATTTGTTATTCGTTAGTAGGTTTGGGAATTTTAAGTCTAGCTACGTGGAGCTTCTTCTTGAGCTTGGGGGCAGCATCTCTGCAGCTGTCCCAGGGTGAGAAATGTGGCTTGGTTCCTTGGCTCCTTCCCAGGGTCAACCTGCTGCTTAACAAGGACACTCTGAAAGGGCTTCTGGGGCTCTTGGCTCAAACTTCTTGTCCTGATGGATGGCCTCACTCAAAATGATGGTCTAAGGAAGGTGGAATTGACATTGCTGATTCTAGGTTAAAGTGTCAAAAGCAATCTAGTTGTCTTCCCTTTCCAAATAGTAGCCTTGTTTCTGTATACCTGAATATCTATATAACATTAATTAAATAGTGACTATGGGCCATATGCTATCTCAAATTTAATTCTCTTTTGCACCTAGCACCTCAAATTTTGTATGTTTAAGAATAAACTTGGCCGCGTCTGGTCTGGACCACTTCAGTAACAACCTAACTGGTTCATCTATATCCATTCTTATCCCTCCAATCCATTCTCTACTTAGCAGCCAGAGGGGCTTTTTAAAATTCATATCTGATCATGTCACAGTCTGGAAGCCTCCCAGGGACCTCCCTCTGCCCTCGGGATGAGGATGTGGCTTCGGAGCCTATGCTGCACACTATCCATCTTGTTCTCTGTGCTGTAGCTACACTGGCCCGCTTTGGGTTAATCTCTGCACTGGTTTCACTTCTGCTGCAGGGCCTTTTCCCAGGCTTCCCTCCTGCCTGATTTCTCTTCTTCTTTCTTCATCTTGGTTGCTCTTAGACATCTTTCAGATTTCAGCCTAAGTGCTACATTTTTGGGGATACCTTCCCTGATGCTTTTAGATGCTCTTTTAGATGCTCTTATGGCATTAAGGGATACATGTTTCCTTCACAGACAAATCACACATGGATTTGTATGATTATTTCCTCAATGTCTGTCTCCCTTGCTAGACTGTGAGGTCCACAAAAACAAGGTCTGGATCTGTGATTGTTCATCATTGTATCTCTGTACCTAGCACCATGCCTGGAATACAGAGGGGCTCAACAAATGTTTATTGAATGAATGCATGAATCTTCATAATCTGTGGAAAAGCATGGATTATTATCCTTATTTACAGGTGAACAAATTTAGGGCATAGTCTCTCAATCTCCACTGATGGCTGACCAAAAGTTCCAAAAAGTTTTAAATCTGATGTAAAATCCCAAGGACTAATACTTAGTAATTACTATTTCCATTCTATTTATGAGAGTCAAAGAGGTTCAGAGAGACTCAGGGGCCTCTGAAAGGCAGTCACAGCTGCTGCCAGAGATTGGGAGCATTTGGGAATGTGCAGAGGGAGGACATCAGAGGTTATGGAGGTCTAACCTTCTGCTCTAGGAAAGCATACATTTCAACCTAACACCTCTACCTAATCCAACATCTCATTATATACACATACCTTCCTCATTCATCAGCATCTTCCAATCCTGCCTTCCAAAAATTTCTGGTGAGAGTAGGTCTGAGATCTCATGGTGGTCTGTGATTATTGCTGTTTGAGCACTTCATGGTGTATTTATTATAATTTTTCCATGATGTTTTTAATTATAATTGCTTTTGTGACTTTCCTACTATCCTGCAAACTTCCTTTTTCATACCCACATCTCTCTGTGACCCAGCTCCTGGCACACAGTGCCTGGCATGGATTTTAGTGGATCTTTACCCCAACTGCACATCAGAATTTCACAGATGATTGTTAATACATCCCAGTGCCTGGGCTCTGGGTCCATTGGTTTGGGGTGGGGCCCAGATCTCAGCAGTTTTTCAGGTCTTGCAGATAATTGTGATGTGCTGCCAAGTTTGTGAATCTCTGGGCTAGATACTCAGTAAACACTTACTGAAGTAAACTAGAATCATCTTTCTCTGAGTGTATATGAGTAAATATATGCATGTGGGCAGTGTTGGATCTAGACAAGAATTAGTTTTGGCACTTGCAAACTTCTGTGCTATTCCATTGTCTTCCAGTGAACCTTGTGGATTCTGAGGATCTGGATAGACTTGGGGGATTGGAGGGCTTCTAGGGACAAAGCTGAGGGATGGCATGGTTGTTCACAGAGACCTATTCCCCCACTCCACTTCTGCACTGAGCACAAGGGGAATGAGTCAGCAATTTATCTGCTTTCTACCGCCAAATGTAGTAACAGGAACATTTTTTCCCCTGATTCTGCATGCTATTTGGAGGTCCAAATCAATTAATTTTTCTTGGGTTTTGCAGCTGATGCATTGATTTTTTTATTCACTTATTAATTCATTTACTCCCTCAATAAATATTGATTGATTATGGGTATAGCATAATGCTAGCTCTATGGGTCACATGAAGGAAATGGTATACAGGTGTCCTGAGGAGCTTAAAATGTAGCTGGGTAGACAGTATATGCACATCAGACCTCAGCGCTATACATTTTACCATTAAGAGGGTAAATCTAGTTGATTGCCTGGCCCACTATTTATTAATTATGGACCCTGGGAAAGTTACTTTACTTCTCTAAGCCTTAGTTTACTCATATGAACATTTCTCTTCTGTGAATGATAATAAAAACTACATCATATGGTTGCAGTGAGGATTAAATGAGGTCATTCCTGTAAAGCATTTAGCATAGTGCCTGGCACATAGTAAAAATTCAAGTAAGTGTTAGCTGTTATTATAGGAAAGATAGCAACCTGGGTTAGCAAGTGAGCAGGACTGAGAATAAAGGATATAGAAGAATTTAGAGAAGGTAGAGATTGATGTGGTTGTGGGGAGTTGGGGAAGAAAGCCTCGGGAAGGTAGAAATTGAGCTGAATTGGAGGATGGGTATGCTCTGGAACAGTGGTAAGAAGCAAAGACATGCTGGGCGTGTGGGGTCTGGGGAGGGTGGGAGGTCTGGCCAGGGGTGAGAGCACTTGCTATTTGAAGTGTGGCAAAACATTTCATTATTGGCCTGTACCTTCACCTCTGCTCCAGGAATGCTTAGGAGGCTGATATATTAATTGGTTATGTCCACTAGTCCCCTTCTAACCCGATATTCAGCAAGTGCGGTGATTTATCATTATGGACCAAATGTTCCAAAATGCCATTCGCAGAGCTAGGAAAGCTAAATTTAGCATAACAGTCCTGGGTGTTTAGAACTTGAAGTGAAATTCTAGATTCTGAGATCAGGTTAAGACCGCTTTGGCCTGTGAACTGCAGTTAACATTTTCCTTGAAAAATTCCAACCTTTAAAAGCCTCTATTTGACAACTAGCTTGCCAATATTTATGTTCCACTCTATTAGCATCACCAGGGCTGACTCTCCACTTTCAAAGATATGCATTTGGCTGGAAGAAATCACTGCTGTTTGCTCATTTCACATGCTCAGACAAATATGGGTGTGTGCGCACACAGGCACACACACACATAGCATGCCCCTGGTCTATGTGTATGTGTATTTGGTCCCCTGGGAAAGTTGTCCTAAATGTCTTCTTTGTGTTTGACTTCATCTGTCCTTATTTTCCTTAAGTCTTTTTCTTTATTAGCTATGAGTCTTCTGGAGAACCGAAAAGCAAGGTTATGACACTCTAATATTTGGTTCAAAGGCTAATTATTTTAAATATATTTTGCTATCATAAGATCCCTAATAAATATCCCATGGTTTTCAGGGTTAGGACTGCTAGGATTGCCTTGTACCTCAGAGATATGGACATGGACTTTGAGGACTATGAGGAAAAATAAAAGAACAGGAACTTCGTTTTAACCCAGATCCATAGACTGTTGATAAGAAAATGTCCGCCATATTATGACAAGCCACAAAACATGACTTTGGGTTTGTTCCTTCTACTAGTTCAGAGCCCATCAGAAATACATTTAGCTAGTCAGTGATTCTTACTAATTTTTTGGTGTATATGTGAATGGGTGGGTAGTCTTTAGGAATGTGACAGAAGCTATAGATGCCTTCTCCAGAAAAATGCATATAAACACGTTACACACATTTTCTGCATACAATTTATTTTGCTGCATTGCAAACATATCTTTCACATAGTTAGAATGTTAAAACAATACTTAAGAAGTCTTGTGATCCTCTTAATCTCATTTTTGCATGCAAAAATTAATAGTCACTTCCTGAGAAATGTTAGCAAGTCATAATGTGCAAATTAAAGTAAAATGTAATTTAGTTCAAAAGTGAGTTTCATAAGATTGCTGTTGTTTGGTTAGAGTAAGAGATTAAAATTTTAGAGTGGTTTTGAGGGGGAGGAGCAAGATAGCAGAGGAGTAGGAGACCTAAATTTCGTCTGGTCCCAGGAATTCAGCTAGATAGGAATCAAACCATTCTGAACACCAAACTCAACCGGAGATCGAAGAAAACCTTTCTGGAAGGTAGGACGTGCGGAGAAGTGAATCCGAGGTGATATTCGGGAGGATAGACGGTGGGGGAGGGGGCATCCGTCAGCCGCTACTGGCAAGTGATAGAGCAGTGGAGCACAAAATCAGAACTTTTAGAAGTCGGCTCTGCTGAGGGACATTGCTCCAGTGGCTAAGCGGTGGGTGGAACCCTCGCTGGGACAGTGTGATCTCAGGACCCTCGGGGTCACAGAAAGACGGGGGTGCCTGAGTGTGGCAGAGCTCCCAGGGATCGGAGCGGGGAAGCCAGCTGCAGAGACGGAGCCGAGGCGCGGGCTCTCAGCTCAGGGTTGCCATAAACCGTGATCCACGGCACAGTCGGACCACTGCTCCCCCAGCAGGGACCCAACAAGCGGCAGATCCGGGGAGACTCCCCTTCCTCCCCTGGGAGGAGCGGTGTGGGAGCACACCGCAGGGATCTGCTGGGTTTGGGGACTCCACACGGGGTCGGGTGCCAGAGATAGAAATGCTCGGTCACAGGCCGGGTGAACACGGACTGCAGCCAGAGACCGGGGAGATGGGAGTGACTGACTGCTTTTCTCTGGGGGCTCACTGAGGAGCGGGGCCCCGAGTTCTCGGCTCCTCCGGGACGGAGATTGAGGCTGCCATTTTCACTCTCATCCTCCAAAGCCCAACGGAAAGCTTGCAGAGAACAAAAGCTCCCGAGAGCAAACCCAAGCAGATGACTTAGCCCGGACTGGCAAGGGTGGGGCAATTCCGCCTCCAGCAAAGACATTTGAGAACCACGGCAACAGGCCCCTCCCCCAGAAGATCAGCAAGAACAGCCAGCCAAGACCAAGTTTACTGATTAATGAGACAGCAGAACTCCAGCACTAGGGGAATACTGCACATAGAATTCATGGCTTTTTTACCATGATTCTTTAGTCTTTCAAAGTTAATTTTTTTTTTAACTTTCTTTTCCTTTTTTTTTCTTGAATTTTTCTTTTTCCCCTTTTCAACCAACATCTTATCAATCCCTTTTTAAAAAAATCTTTTTTATTTTTCATTTTTAGAGTCATATTCTATCCCTTCATAGTAGTTAACCTTATTTTTGGTATATATACAATTTGTTCTCTCTTTAAAATTTTGGGGTACAGTTTCTTCTAACAGACCAAAATATACCCTAAATCTCTAGTGTATGGCTTTGTTCTAGTCTCCTGCCTGATCACATTCTCTCCCTTTTTTTTTTTAAATCCTCTTCTTTCTATTTTCAAACAACTTCTTATCAATTCCTTTTATAAAATCTTTTATAATTTTCATCTTTACAGTCATATTCCAACCCTTCATTGTATTAACCCTTATTTTTGTACATATATAAGTTTTTCTTTCTTTAAAATTTTGGGAGGCACTTCCTTCTAATAGACCAAAATACGCCCAAAATCTAGTGTGTGGCACTGATCTATGCACCAGCCTGATCATATTTGATCATAGTCTGTTTTTATTTGTTATTTTTTATCTTTATCTTTTTCTTTTTTCTTTCTTTCCCTTTCTTTTCCCCAAGTTTCAGGTCTCTTCTGATTTGTTTAGTGTATATTTTTCTGGGGTTGTTGTTACCCTGTTAGCATTTTGTTCTCTCATTCATCTATTCTCCTCTGGACAAAATGACAAGATGGAAAAAATCACCTCAACAAAAAGAACAAGAGTCAGTACTGACTGCCAGGGACCTAATCAATATGGACATTAGTAAGATGTCAGAACTAGAGTTCAGAATGATGATTTTAAAGATCCTAGCTGGGCTTGAAAAAAGCATGGAAGATATTAGAGAAACCCTTTCTGGAGAAATAAAACAACTAAAATCTAACCAAGTCAAAATCAAAAAGGCTATTAATGAGGTGCCATCAAAAATGGAGGCTCTAACTGCTAGGATAAATGAGGCAGAAGAGAGAATTAGTGATATAGAAGACCAAATGATGGAAAATAAAGAGGCTGAGAAGAAGATAAACAACTACTGGATCACGAGGGCAGAATTTGAGAGAGAAAACTATAACACGAAACAATATTAGAATAATTGGGATCCCAGAAGAAGAAGAAAGAGAGAGAGGGGCAGAAGGTATATTGGAGCAAATTATAGCAGAGAACTTCTCGATTTGGAGAGTGAAACAGGCATCAAAATCCAGGAGGCACAAAGAACCCCTCTCAAAATCAATAAAAATAGGTCAACACCCCGACATCTAATAGTAAAACTTATGAGTCTCAGAGACAAAGAGAAAACCCTGAAAGCAGCTTGGGATAAGAGATCTGTAGCCTACAATGGTAGAAACATTAGATTGGCAACAGACCTATCCACAGAGACCTGGCAGGCCAGAAAGGACTGGCATGATATATTCAGAGCACTAAATGAGAAAAATATGCAGCCAAGAATATTAAATCCAGCGAGGCTGTCATTGAAAATAGAAGGAGAGATAAAAAGCTTCCAAGACAAACAAAAACTAAAGGAATTTGCAAACACGAAACCAGCCCTACAAGAAATATTGAAAGGGGTCCTCTAAGCAAAGAGAGAGCCTAAAAGCAACATAGACCAGAAAGGAACACAGACAATATACAATAACGGTCACCTTACAGGCAATACAATGGCACTAAATTCCTATCTTTCAATAGTTACCCTGAATGTAAATGGGCTAAATGCCCCAGTCAAAAGACACAGGCTATCAGATTGGATAAAAAAACAAAACCCATCAATATGCTGTCTGCAAGAGACTCATTTTAGACCCAAAGACATCCCCAGATTGAAAGTGAGGGGGTGGAAAACCATTTATCATGCTAATGGACACCAAAAGAAAGCTGGGGTGGCAATCCTTATATCAGACAAATTAGATTTTAAACCAAAGACTGTAATAAGAGATGAGGAAGGACACTATATTCTACTTAAAGGGTCTATCCAACAAGAAGATCTAACAATTGTAAATATCTATGCCCCTAACATGGGAGCAGCCACTTATATAAGCCAATTAATAACAAAAGCAAAGAAACACATTGACAACAATACAATAATAGTGGGGGACTTTAACACCCCCCTTACTGAAATGGACAGATCATCTAAGCAAAAGAGCAACAAGGAAATAAAGACTTTAAATGACACACTGGACCAAATGGACTTCACAGACATATTCAGAACATTCCATCCCAAAGCAACAGAATACACATTCTTCTCTAGTGCCCATGGAACATTCTCCAGAATAGATCACATCCTAGGTCACAAATCAGGTCTCAACCTGTACCAAAAGATTGGGATCATTCCCTGCATATTTTCGGACCACAATGCTTTGAAACTAGAACTCAATCACAAGATGAAAGTCGGAAAGAACTCAAATACATGGAGGCTAAAGAGCATCCTACTAAAGACTGAATGGGTCAACCAGGAAATTAAAGAAGAATTAAAAAAAGTTCATGGAAACCAATGAAAATGAAACCACAACTGTTCAAAATCTTTGGGATACAGCAAAGGCAGTCCTAAGAGGAAAGTATATAGCAATACAAGCCTTTCTCAAGAAACAAGAAAGTCTCAAATACACAACCTAACCCTACACCTAAAGGAGCTGGAGAAAGAACAGCAAATAAAGCCTAAACCCATCAGGAGAAGAGAAATAATAAAGATCAGAGCAGAAATCAATGAAATAGAAACCAAAAGAACAGTAGAACAGATCAACGAAACAAGGAGCTGGTTCTTGGAAAGAATTAACAAGATTGATAAACCCCTGGCCAGACTTATCGAAAAGAAAAGAGAAATGACCCAAATCAACAAAATCATGAATGAAAGAGGAGAGATCACAACCAACACCAAAGAAATACAAACAATTATAAGAACATATTATGAGCAACTCTATGCCAGCAAATTAGATAACCTGGAAGAAATAGAGGCATTCCTAGAGATGTATCAGCTACCAAAACTGAACCAGGAAGAAAGAGAAAACCTGAACAGACCTATAACCACTAAGGAAATTGAAGCAGTCATCAAAAATCTCCCAAAAAACAAAAGCCCAGGGCCAGATGGCTTCCCAGGGGAATTCTACCAAACATTTAAAGAAGAATTAATACCTATTCTTCTGAAACTGTTCCAAAAAATAGAAATGGAAGGAAAACTTCCAAAATCGTTTTATGAGGCCACCATTACCTTGATCCCAAAACCAGACAAAGACCCCATCAAAAAGGAGAATTACAGACCAATATCCTTGATGAACATGGATGCAAAAATTCTCACCAAAATACTAGCCAAGAGGATCCAACAGTATATTAAAAGGATTATTCACCACGACCAAGTCGGATTTATCCCTGGGCTGCAAGTTTGGTTCAACATCCACAAATCAATCAGTGTGATACAATACATTAATAAAAGGAAGAATAAGAACCATATGATCCTCTTAATAGATGCAGAAAAAGCATTTGACAAAGTACAGCATCCTTTCTTGATCAAAACTCTTCAGAGTATAGGGATAAAGGGTACATACCTCAATATCATAAAAAGCATCTATGAAAAACCCACAGCGAATATTATTCTCAATGGGGAAAAACTGAGAGCTTTCACCCTAAGGTCAGGAACATGGCAGGGATGTCCACTATTACCACTGCTTTTCAACATAGTATTAGAAGTCCTAGCTACAGCAATCAGACAACAAAAAGAAATCAAAGGCATTGAAATTGGCAAAGAAGAAGTGAAACTCTCACTCTTTGCAGATGATATGATACTTTATGTGGAAAACCCAAAAGACTCCACCCCAAAACTTCTAGAACTCATACAGGAATTCAGTGAAGTGACAGGTTTTAAATCAATGCACAGAAATCAGTGGCATTCCTATACACCAACAACAAGACAGAAGAAAGAGAAATTAAGGAGTCGATCCCATTTACAATTGCACCCAAAACCATAAGATACCTAGGAATAAATCTAACCAAAGAGGCAAAGAATCTGTACTCAGGAAACTATAAAATACTCATGAAAGAAATTGAGGAAGACACAAAGAAATGGAAAAACGTTCCATGCTCATGGATTGGAAGAACAAATATTGTGAAGATGTCGATGCTACCTAGAGAAATCTACACATTCAGTGCAATCACTATCAAAATACCATCCACTTTTTTCAAAGAAATGGAACAAATAATCCTAAAATTTTTATGGAACCAGAAAAGACCCCAAGTAGCCAGGGGAATGTTGCAAAAGAAAAGCAAACCTGGCGGCATCACAATTCTGGACTTCAGGCTCTATTACAAAGCTGTCATCATCAAGACAGTATGGTACTGGCACAAAAACAGACACATAGATCAATGGAACAGAATAGAGAGCCCAGAAATGGACCCTCAGCTCTATGGTCAACTAATCTTCAACAAAGCAGGAAAGAATGTCCAATGGCAAAACGACAGTCTCTTCAACAAATGGTGTTGGGAAAATTGGACAGCCACATGCAGAAGAATGAAACTGGACCATTTCCTTACACCACACACAAAAATAGACTCCAAATGGTTGAAAGACCTAAATGTGAGACAGGAGTCCATCAAAATCCTAAAGGAGAACACAGGCAGCAACCTCTTCTACCTCAGCCGCAGCAACTTCTTCCTAGAAACATCACCAAAGGCAAGGAAAGCAAGGGCAAAAACGAACTACTGGGACTTCATCAAGATAAAAAGCTTTTGCACAGCAAAATAAATAGTCAACAAAACCAAAAGACAACCAACAGAATGGGAGAAGTTATTTGCCAATGACATATCAAATAAAGGACTAGCATCCAAAATCTATAAAGAACTTATTGAAGTCAACACCCAAAGAACAAATGATCCAATCAAGAAATGGGCAGAAGACATGAACAGACATTTTCCTGAAGAAGACATCCAAATGGCCAACAGACACGTGAAAAAGTGCTCAACATCGCTCGGCATCAGGGAAATCCAAATCAAAACCTCAATGAGATACCACCTCACACCATTTAGAATGGCGAAAATTAACAAGTCAGGAAACGACAGATGTTGGAGGGGATGCGGAGAAAGGGGAACCCTCCGCCACTGTTGGTGGGAATGCAAGCTGGTGCAGCCACTGTGGAAAACAGTATGGAGGTTCCTTAAGAAGTTGAAAATAGAGCTACGGTATGACCCAGCAATTACACTACTGAGTATTTACCCCAAAGATACAAATGTACGGATCCAAAGGGGTACGTGCACCCCGATGTTTATAGCAGCAATGTCCACAATAGCCAAACTATGGAAAGAGCCAAGATGTCCATCGACAGATGAATGGATAAGGAAGATGTGGTTTATATATACAATGGAATATTATGTAGCCATCAAAAGGAATGAAATCTTGCCATTTGCAACGACATGGATGGAACTGGAGGGTATTATGCTGAGCGAAATAAGTCAATCAGAGACAGACATGTATCATATGACCTCACTGATATGAGGAATTCTTTTTTTTTTAATTTTTTTATTGTTATGTTAATCCCCATACATTACATCATTAGTTTTAGATATAGTGTTCCATGATTCATTGTTTGTGCATAACACCCAGTGCTCCATGCAGAACGTGCCCTCCCCAATACCCATCACCAGGCTAACCCATCCTCCCACCCCACTCCCCTCTAGGTTATGAGGAATTCTTAATCTCAGGAAACAAACTGAGGGTTGCTGGAGTGGTGGGGTGTGGGAGGGTTGGGGTGGCTGGGTGATAGACACTGGGGAGGGTATGTGCTATGCTGAGTGCTGTGAATTGTGTAAGACTGTTGAATCACAGACCTGTACTTCTGAAACAAATAATATATTATATGTTAAAAAAAAAAAGAAGAAGATAGCAGAAGGGAAAAATGAAGGGGTGGAAATCAGAGGGGGAGACGAACCATGAGAGACTATGGACTCTGAGAAACAAAGTGACAGTTCTAGAAGGGAGGGGCCTGGGGGGATGGGTTAGCCTGGTGATGGGTATTAAAGAGGGCACGTACTGAATGGAGCGCTGGGTTTTTTTTTACACAAACAATGAATCATGGAGCACTACATCAAAAACTAATGATGTAATGTATGGTGATTAACATAACGTAATAAAATAAAAAAAATTATAGAGTTTTTTTTTTTTGACACGATAATGCAAATATCTTTCACATCTAATCAGTTTAGACTTTTCATTTTAGTGGTAACAAGGATAGCAAATTGTAATTTACAGTAGTATTTGCCAACAAAAGAGAGTTTTTACAGATTATCCTGATAGATGAGGATAGGCTTGTATCAAGGAATAGAGCATTGTCTAAGACACTTTGAACTGAATTCATGTAATATTATTTTCTTTGTCTTCAATTCAATGAGATCAACTTTGTCAATATCTGAATCATAAATGTTGCCTTTGTCATTATTAAAGAATCGGGACCATACATTTCAATTTTAAGGTCACTCAACAGAAGTATTCTTCAAGGTTTTCTTTGTATGCCCACGTGTACCTGCACAAGAGCCAGCAGAGCCTTTTCAATCTTGGCTCCAGCCTCCAGATGTCCTTTCTCCAACAATGCAAGGAGCACACAGCTGTCTTTCTCCAAACACCTCTCCACAATGGTAGCCTGGTCAGGAGACTTTACAATTTTCCAGCAGCATCCATAATGCAATGTGCTGGACCTTGAGTCAAGAGTTATGGCTTGGGGCACCTGAGTGGCTCAGTCGGTTAAGCGGCTGCCTTCGGCTCGGGTCATGATCCCAGAGTCCTGGGATCGAGCCCCACATCGGGCTCCCTGCTCGGCGGAGAGCCTGCTTCTCCCTCTCCCTCTGTCTGCCGCTCTGCCTACTTGTGCTCTCTCTCTATCTCTGTTAAATAAATAAATAAAAATCTTTAAAAAAAAAAAAAGAGAGAGTTATGGCTCATTCAGATGGCCCAAGATGTCAATCAAGTCTCTCACGTCATGAGTAGAACTTTGTCAAATCAGTCCAAGAATGGGCTTTGCTAGTCACTTAAGGTAAAGCTTTCTGCCTGCAGTTCACCAATTGCTTCAAAACTTGTACTTTAGAAAGCCAGTGAACTCTAGCATTTCTTTCTTTTTTAAATTGAAGTATAAAAATTGACATACAATATTATAGTTGATCTTGACCAACACGGGGCTGGGGTGCCAACCCCTGTGCAGTCAGAAATCTGCATATAACTTTTGACTCTCTGAAAACTTAATTACTAATAGCCTACTGTTGACTGGAAGCCTTATGTTAATAACATAAACAACCAATTAACACATATTTTGTATATGTATTATATACTATATTCTTACAATAAAGTAACCTAGAGTAAAGAAAATGTAATTAAGAAAATTTTAAGGAAGAGAATGTACAGTTATAGTACTGTGCTGTAAAAAATCCTTGTATAAGTGGACCTGTGCAGTTCAAATCCATGTTCTAGGGTCAACTGTATATTAGTTCCAGGTATACAACATAGTGATTTGACATTTGTATACATTGTGAAACAATCACCACAATAAGTCTGTTTACCATATATCATCATACAAAGTTAACACAATGTTATTAACTACATTTCCCATGCTGTACATTATATCCTATGACTTATTTATTTTATAACTGGAATTTTGTACCTCTTGATCCCCTTCACCCATTTCATTCCTCCCAACCCTACTCCCTCTGGCAATTACCAATCAGTTCTCTTTTTCAAATTTTTTAAATTAAAATTTTTTTAATTTAATTTTTTTTTTATTATGTTCAGTTACCCAGCAACATCATTAGTTTTTGGTGTAGTGTTCAACGATTCCTTAGTTGTGTATAACACCCAGTGCTCATCACAACATGTGCCCTCCTTAATACCCATTACCTGGCTACCCCATCCCTCCATCCCCTCCCTCTGTAACCCTCAGTTTGTTTCAATCTATTCTCTTTACCTATGAGTCTAGGTTTTATTTTGTTTCATTTGTTTGTTTTGTTCTTTTACATTCCACATTAAGTGAAATCATATGGTATTTGTCTTTCTCTGTCTGACTTATTTCACTTACTGTAACACTCTCTAGGTCCATTCATGTTGTTGCAAATGGAAAGATTTCATTCTTTTTTATGGCTGACTGGTCTTCCTTTGTATATATATACCACGTCTTCTTCATCCATTCATCCATTGATGGACACCTAGATTGTTTCCATATCTTGACTATTGTAAATGCTGCAATGAACATAGGGGTGCATATATTTTTTACAATTAGTGTTCTTGTTTTCTTCAGACACAAACCCAGTAGTGGAATTGCTAATCATATGGTAGTTCCATTTTTAATTTTTTGTGGAAACTCCATACTGTTTTCCATAATGACAGCCAATTTAAATCCCCACCAATAGTGTACAAGGGTACTTTTCTCCATATTCTCACTAACAGTTATTGTCTCTTATCTTTTTGATAATAGCCACTTCGACAAGTATAAGGTGATATCTCATTGTGGTTTGATTTGCATTTCCCTGATGATTAGTGATACTGAACATCTTTTCATGTGCCTGTTGGCCTATGTACATATTCTTTGGAAAAATGTCTAATCAGATCCTCTGTCCATTTTTAGATTGGATTTTTTTTATTATTGAGTCATATGAGTTCTTTATATATTTTGGATATTAACCCCTTATTGAATGCATGATCTGCAAATATCTTCTCCCATTTAATAGATTGCCTTTTCATTTTGCTGATGGTTTCTTTCAATGTGTAGAAACTTTTTAGTTTGATGTAGTCTCATTTGTCAATTTTGGCTTTTGTTTCCCTTGCTTTTGAAGTCAGGTTAAAAAAAAACATCACTAAGATCAATGTAAGGGAGCTTACTGACCATGTTTTCTTCTAGGGGTTTTATGGTTTCAGGTCTTACATTTAAGTCTTTAATCCATTTTGAGTTAATTTTTATATATGGTGTAAGATAATGGTCAAGTTTCATTCTTTTGCATGGAATTGTCCAGTTTTCCAAAACCACTTACTAAAGGTAGTGTCCTTTCCCCATTGTATATTCTTACCTCTTTTTTTTTTTTAAGATTTTATTTATTTATTTATTTGACAGAGAGAGAGAGAGAGAGAGAGAGTATGAGCAGTGGGAGCAGCAGGCAGAGGGAGAAGCAGACTCCCACTGAGCAGGGAGCCTGATGCAGGACTTGATCCTGCGACTCCAGGATCATGACCTGAGCCGAAGGCAGTCACTTAACCAAATGAGGCACCCAGGCGCCCTATTCTTGCCTCTTTTATTGAAAATTAATTGACCATATATACATGGGTTTATTTCTGTGTTCTCTATTCTGTTCCATTGATCTATGTGTTCGTTTGTGTGCCAGTACCATATTGTTTTGATTACTGCAGCTTTGTAGTATACTTGGAAATCAAGGAACATGATACCTCTGGCTTTGTCCTTCTTTTTCAAGGTTGTTTTGGCTATTCAGGGTTTTTTGTGGTTCCATATAACTTTTAGAATTATTTTATCCAGTTCTGTGAAAAATGCCACTGGAATTTTGATAAGTATTACGTTGAATCTCTAGATCATTTTGGGTAGTAGGGACACTTTAACAATATTAATTCTAATCCTTGACCATGGAATATCTTCCATGTATTTGTTTCTTTGTCGGTTTCTTTCACCAGTGTCTCATAGTTTGTACAATGTACAGGTCTTTCACCTCTGTGGTTAAATTTATTCCTAGGTATTTCATTCTTTTTGGCTTTCTTTTCATTTCCATTTACATGGGATATATTTTAATATCCCTTTACTTTCAGTCTGTGTGTAGATGGCTTTACTTATGAAGTGAGTCTCTTGTAGGAGGTATATAGATGTGTTTTTTTGTTTGTTTTATCCATTCAGCCACTCTGTATCTTTTGATTGGAGAATTTAGTACATTTACACTGAAAGTAATTATTAATAGGTATTTACTTTTTGCATTTTGTTATTTTCTGGCTTTTTTTTTTTTTAAGTTTCCTCTCTGTTCCTTTCTTTTCTTGCAGTTTAATAACTTTCTTTACTGTTATGTTTAGATTCTTTTCTCATTTTCCTTTTTGTATTTAGTATAAGGTTTTGATTGTGGTTACTGTGAAGTTCACATTATCATCCTAGGTACATAATAGTCTATTTTAAGTTGATAGCAACTTAAAGTTGAACATATTACAAACATTTTCACTTCTCCAACCTTTGTGTTTTTGGTGTCATATTTTACAACTTTTTTTTTTTTATGTATCCCTTAACTAATTATTGTAGTTTTAGTTAATTTTACTACCTTTGTCTTTTAACTTTCATAGTAGATTTAGAAGTGACTAATCTACTACCTTTAGTATATATTTACCTTTTTCCAGTAAGGTTTTCACTTTTTCAGTATTTTCTTCTTATTGATTAGTACCGTTTTTTTTCCATCTTAAAGTAGTTCCTTTAATTTTCTTGCAAGAAATTGATGAGTTCCTTTAGCTTTTGCTTGTGTGGAAAACCCTATCTCTTCTTCAATTCTGAATGATAACCTTGCTGGGTAGAATACTGTTGATTGGAAGTTTTTTTTCCTTTCAGCCCTTTGAATGTCATACCACTCCCTTATATCCTGCAAAGTGTCTGCTTAAAAATCTGATGATAGCCTTATGGGGTTTCCTTTGTATGTAACAATTTGTTTTTCTCTTGCTGCCTTAAGATTCTCTAACTTTTGACATTTTAATTATATTGTGTCTTGGTGTAGATCTCTTTGGATTCATCTTGTTTGGAACTCTGGGTTTCTTGAACCTGGATGTCTGTTTCCTTCCCCAGGTTAGGGAAGTTTTGTCCATTATTTCTTCAAATAAGTTTTCTGCCTCTTTCTTTCTTCTCCTCTGGGACCCCATAATGCAAATACTATTTCACTCAGTGTTGTCCCAGAGGTCTCTTAAGCTATCTTTACTTTTTAAAAATTCTTTTTTTTTTTTTCTGCTCTGTTTGGGTGAGTACCACTCCCTGTTTTCCAGCTTGCTGATCCATTCTTCTACTTTATCCAGTCTGCTCTTGAAACCCTCTAGTGTATTTTTCAGTGTATTCTTCAGCCCTGTGACTTCTGTGTGGTACTTAGATTTTCTCTTTCTTTGTTAGAGTTCTCACTGCACTGATTCATTCTTCTCCTGAGTTTGGTGAGCATCTTTATTACCATTACTTTGAATTCTTTATCATGTAGATTACTTATCTCCATATCGTTAAGGTCTTTTTCTGAGGTTTTCTCTTGGAACATATTTGGAACATATTTCTCTGTTTCCTCATTTTGCTTCACTATCTGTGTATGTTTCTCTGTATTAGGCAAAACAGCTACCTTTCTCAGTCATGAAGGGGTGGCTATGTGTAGGTGATGATCCTTCTTGTTCAACCATGTCCTAGTTCTTGGTTGCCTCTCAAACCTTTGTGATTGTCTAAACCATCTAATTTATTTTTGACATGTCCCCATTTTTGAGGGTTTGCCAAGACCTGTCAGTGATCCAAGGGGAGGAATCTCATTTAGCACCTAGTTTCAGGCTGATTGGAAGCCAGACCCTCAGGCAGCAGCTTTTAAAGTATGCAAATATATACAGTCCTGTGGGGCTGCATTTATAATCCCTGCTGGGCTCCAGACTAGGAGTTCTGGAGGTGTCCCCTGAGTGACAATTGCAAAAATTGGACATTCTGATGAGGGGCACCCAGGTAGCTCAATTAGTTAAGCATCCGACTCTTGGTTTTGGCTCAGGTCATGATCTCATGGGTTGTGGGATCAAGCCCCACATTGGATGCCATGCTCAGCAGGGAGTCTGCTTGAGATTCTCTCTCTCCTCTCCCTCTGCCCCCCCCGCCGTCTCTTTCAAAATAAATAAATAAATCTTAAAAGAAAAAATTGGGGCTCCAGATGAGTGTATAAACTCCTTTCTGGGAAGTCTTAATGAGCTGTAGTGAGGGCAACAGGGTGCACAAGGATGGTGTCTCTCCGTTTATGTTCCCTGGGAATGCTTCCATAGCCTCTAGATGTGTGGGAAGTCTGAAGCCTATCCCTTAAGCTGAAGCTCCAGGCTAAGTAAATCGGCCTTTTTCATAGGAAGACTGTCTGTACAGTGCCCTGGGGGTGGTTGCATGCCAGGAACTGTCTTTCCAATTGTTATCTTCCTGTGGAGTTTAGGAACCAAACTCCCCTTGGCCACCAGGACTAGGTGATCAAGGAGTGCCCCCTATGTGGACTGTGTGTACCCTCTGGGTTTAGCTAGGTGCCTGAAGAATATAGGGGTCTGGGCACATTCACTGGCTTCAGAAAGATGGTGGGAAAATGTCTTGACTGCATGTACCTGCAGGCTTTAGGAATGCAGCAGGAGAGTGCCTTGTCCATGCATGTGCACCAGCTTTAGGCTGGTAGTAGAATACCATAACCCCTTATGCTTGCCAGCCCCAGCCAGGGAGTAGAGGAGTGTCATAATCCTCACGATTGCTGACTTTAGCTAGGGAGTGGAAGAACTCCATGATCATTGGCGCTCGCCTGCCCAAGCCAGGGAGGAGGAGTACTGCACCACCCATGCTCCCTGACTTTAGCATGGCAGTGCGATAGGTCTGTGATTGCTTACCCCCTCCAGTCTTAACAGGGCAGGGAGGGTGCCACGTTGGAGCTCACTCACTTATGTTAGCCAGATAAGTGTAGTGTGGAAAATTGGCATCTGCCAGTACTTCTGTCTCCAGGGAGAATTTCAACTGCCTCTCTAGTAGAAGCTTTTAGATCAGTAAATAAATTCCCTTCAAATGTAGTCTAGGCACTTTTCAAATTGCTGTTTTTTTGCTTGGTCTGGGGCAAGTGAGACCAAATACAAACCCTTTAGAAGGGGAATGTCAGTTTCTTATAGCATTTTGGGTCCCTTGGATTTAACTCCATTGGTTTTCTAAGCCAGATGTTTTGGGAGATCATCTTTCTAGTGCAAATCCCAGAGGGTGGGGTGCCTGATATGAGGCATCAATCCCTCACTCTTCCAGGAGAAACACTGGGCTGGTGAGATCCCTCTCCATTGTGCATTGCTGTACTGGGGAGTGGGGTTTTGGTGAGATTGTGTCTCTGCCTCTTCTTCCCATCTCAGTGTGGTTTTTTTATCCTTTGTATAAAGAGGTGCTTTGCCTAATTTTCAGATCTTTTTCAGAGGGAAATGATCCATATGTAGCTGTAGATTTGGTATGTCTGTGGAAGGTGAGTTCAGAATTTTCCTATATGACATCTTGTGGAAATCCCAGCATTTATTTCTTGACAAATCCATTAATAAAGCAAGATTCAAGGTTCTGACTCTGTTAAGGTGAAGTGGACATGACTTATTTTAGAATTATTGTCTATATCACATGGATCTAGAAAAAAGTCAGTATGCAGTTAATGTAGAGTTTCCTTTTCAGCAACATGGTGAAGCTGGAGGCTTTGTGGAACAGCAGTGTTCTCCATCTGTACCCACCACATGAATATTCTTCTTTCAAGGTATTGCTTGGCAAAGAAAAATTTCATTATTTCAAAGTTGTCCAAGAATCTGATGCTTCAAAAGGGGTCTTAGCAAATGGGCATTTGTAATATGTACCCAGAAATCTAGGAACTGGCTATACTGAGAATCATCATTTCATTTATTTGAATGCTTAAGGGAACTTGTCTGACTCCGATTCCCTAAGACCTTTTTTGGACAGAAGAAAAGCTAGATGGGGTCATACTTCTTGACAGAGGCACTGCTTCAGTGTTTTTTCTCTTCTCAGACTACAGATCTACTTGACTGCTTTAGGGCAGATGGTTCCAGAGTTTGCCCAGTTGCAAGGCTTCTTTTGGTTGGCCATGTGATAAACATTGTTGGAGGATGCTCTAAGTCCAGGCTGTTGAGTTGGTGTAAATTTCTCTAGTTTTTTCTAGTTGACCTAACTTCTCATAAAAATGACCTATTCTCAACCAGGCATTCTAACAATGGACAGATGCTAGTTGTTCCTCTGGTTTTGCTGGATTTATGCTTCCACTGAGGAAGAAACTTGCTGCACAAGAGGGACCATGTTTTTGGTGTCCATCACATTTGGGATAAAACTGAAGGAAACACTTTCTTCTACTTTATTTTCTTTGATTTTTTTCAACCCAAGCCAGGCCATGTACTAAGGATTGATGCTCATAATTATAATGTAAGCTTACGTCTAAAAATATATTATCAATAGGAAAGCACTTTGATGATGATGATTATAGGCTACCCGATGAAGTATAGTAATATCCCATGCTGCTCTACACTTGTGAGGTAGGAAACAATTCCTTAAAAACAAAATTTGACTAAAATTAGTTTTTTTCCCACAGAGACAAGTTTCAAACTATTTGGAAGGAGCTCAAGTATGACATCTCTCTCCCCTACTTCACTGATTTCTTGAAATCCATTTAAAGACTCGTGAAATCTTAAATCTAGAAAAGACCTTTTTGCTGAGAAAATTCTGAAAAGGTTGAAACCGAAACAAGAAGGAAAAGTATATTCTTCCTTTTTTGTTTGAATAAAACCCAGAAATTCACTTACAGTCTCCTAAAGTCAGGGATTTGATCTGTCTTTGGCATTCTGCTCCTAATAAGGCTGCCATGGAGATATATGCATACTTCTATAAAGCATTTTCTAGGTTCTGTTGAATGTTCATCTTACTCCCAGATGATACAGTGAGCTCCTTGAGGGCAGGAACAATTTTTTTTTCATACTTTAAGGATTAATATTTTCATGGTACTTGGCACATAGGAACCTCCTGTAAATGTTTGAGTAACCACGAAATGTTCTCAAATTAATCATTTAACATTTGATGTAGTTTAAATATGCCTAAGAATAGAGTTCATCACCAGTACTTGATATATCTGACACTTTTAAACTGTGCTTGCCTATGGCCTTTTGTCTAGTGTTAATTGGTTTTACTATTTTTGATATATTATGATTCTGTAATAAGAGCCTCAATCCCTCTGAAGAAAGATAGCTAGGTTAGTCATATAGGATGCCTCATAAGGAGATAGCTGTAAAATATGCATGTATTTCTGCCAGGCCAGGAATGGGAGGGTGGGACCCCTTCCCTCACAGTGGGAGGATGTCTTGCCCAGTCCAGCCAGTCCAGAATATATGAGGAGGAGCTTTTGTTGGTCAGTGCCCCGCTTGCTACTGAGATGCTCATTGCCCAAGCCCTTGTGTTTCCTTGAAGGCAGGTGTCTCAGCTGCTCTTGTGCTTACTCAGTAGAGTGCTTTCCATAGAAACACTGCAGTCCTGGCCAACCTCTTTTAGCTCTACCAGGAGGCAAGGCCAGGTTCTAACACCAGGGGCAGGTACTGGGCTGAGGCTTTCAGCAATACTCCAGTGCCTAGGGGAGACCTCTGCCTCTAAGGTCTGCTAGGGAGAGTAATCATACAAAATGGAAAGGCTCCTTCCTGAGGCTGCTTTCTCCCTAGGTCTGACCATTAACATTTTCATGGCATATTTCACAAGTTTACTACAATAACTTTTCATCATATTTATTTATTTAAGAGACAGTGAGCATGAACTATGGGAGGGGCAGAGGGGAAGGGAGAGGGAGAGAATCTCAAGCAGACTCTGAGATGAACATGGAGCCTGAGGCAGGGCTCAATCTCAGACCCTGAGGTCACGGTCCTGAGATCATGACCTGAGCCAAAACCAAGAGTTGGATGTGTAACAGACTGAGCCGTCCAGGTGACCCTGTTTTCTTCACTTTCTTAACAGCAATCATGTCAACATATTTCCCTAAAGAAAATACTTGGAAAGCTATGACTTTTGGAGAATGTTCTCATTCCTGGCCCCCATTGCTAGTGGGTACTCTGGCTTCACTGCCCCCCACCCCCACCCCCAGGAGCAGCAGCTTTTTTACCCTTACTCCCTAGGAAGTGAGGGAGTATAATCTCTTCAGAGTCTTGGTTTTCAGAACAAGAGCTAGGAGGAGGGCCTTTTCAGTTAATTTTAGCTTTCTGTCCTGTAACACAAACACCCCTGAGACAAAATAACACAAAAATCGTCTTTTTTGTGGAATAAGGAGAGAAAGATATAGTGTGAACTGATTAATAGCTCACTGGTTATTCTGCCACACACTCTCATTGAGTATCCTTAATTGGATATCAGAGACTCCCAAAAGTCTAGGATGTCAGGAATCACTCAGTGTTAGATCCATACTATATATCATCACAATTAGGATTATTAGTAAGTACCTTTCTTTTTCCTACAGTTTGAGTATGCTTAGATTAAATAATGTTAGAAAGCATTTTGCTTCTATTTGAAATACTACTACTAAAGAAAAATGTACATCAGTGGAAAGGCAGATGCTAACTTCCCTAAAATGTAGCTTCTAGAATCCTGCCTGATTTATTCTAATTTTAGTTACTAAATAATTGACAATATTCTGGATCATAATCCTAAACTTATATTCAAAATATAATCAGAGATTTTATTCTTTTAAAAAGCTGTCAAGCTGGCTATATTTAAACTAGAAAGGGGTTAGCTATTTTTAATGCTTTTATTATAGTCAAGTGTTTGAAAGGACACACATTTCTCTCAATTTCCACAAATTCCTGTGGGATTGATTGCTTTCACTGTCAGAAGCTAGATGTTGGCTCCAGACTGCAGCCCATAACACAGTGTTTCTCGTGGGGTTATGGCTTTTATTTTAGCAGGAAGTTTGCTTGTCTGATGAGAGCACACAGAGACAACAGAGATGAGCCCACCTGGAAGGGAAGAAGCAGTTGCAGGAACAGAAGATGGCATGGTCCATGCTGGGAGTAAATCACACCAGAGTGATCTCAGCACCTTTAGCATGTCTGTCAGGCCATTGTGATTAAGGGATACACATTTCCTGGGAATCTGAGTGACAAACTTCAAACAGTGCAAAATAAACACTAATAGTCACCTTACGTACAAAATGTAAAGTAATGCAACTCCCGCTAAATGAAAAGTAGCAATAACCCAAACCAAAGTACTCATCACAAAAAGAACAAACAAAACCCCAAAATAGTAGAGGGAAGGAAGTAATAAAGACTAGAGCAGAAATAAAATAGAAACTAAAAAACAATAGGGCAGATCAATGAAACCAGGAGCTGGTTCTTTGAAAAGAACAACAAAATTGATAAACTTTTAGCTAGATTCATCCAAAAAAAAAGGAGAGAGATAGAGGACTCAAACAAAATCAGAAATGAAAGAGGAGAAATAACAACACCACAGAAATACAAATGATTATGAGAATATTATGAAAAATTTTATGCCAACAAATTGGACAATCTAGAAGAAATGGATAAACCTAGAAATAGATAGCCTTCCAAAACTGAATCAGGAAGAAATAGAAAATTTAATGGAGTGATTACTAGCAATGAAATTGAATCAGCAGTTAAAAAACTCCCAACACACAAAAGTCCAGGATCAGACAGCTTCACAGGTAAATTCTACCAGAGATTTTAAGTTGATACCTATTCTTCCCAAACTATTCCAAAAAATAGAAGGAGGTAAACTTCCAGATTCATTCTGTGAGGCCAGCATTATCCTGATACCAAAACCAGATAAAGACACTACAATAAAAGAGAACTACAGGCCAGTATCTCTGATGAACATAGATGCAAAAAGCCTCAACAAATATTAGCAAACTGAGTTCAGCAATACATTAAAAAAAATCATTCACCAAGATTAAGTGGGATTTATTCCTGGGCTGCAAGAGTGGTTCAGTATTCACAAATTCAATCAAATTATACATCACATCAACAAGAAAGGATAAAAACGATATGATCATTTCAGTAGGTACAGGAAAAGCATTTGACAAATTACAGCATCCATTCATGATAAAAACTCTTAACAAAGTAGGTTTAGAGGGAATATACCTCAACATAATAAAGGCCATATATGAAAACCCACAGTGAACATCATACTCAATGGTGAAAAACAGAGGTTTTTCCTTAAGGTCAGGAATAAGACAAGGATGTCTACTCTCACCATTTTTATTCAACATAGTGCTGGAAGTCCTAGCCACAGCAGTCAGACAACAAAAGAAAGAAAAGGCATCGAAATTGGCAAAGAAGAAGCCAACCTTTCAGTATTTGCATATGACGTGATACCATATTTAGAAAACCCAAAACTCCACCAACAAAATTGCTAGAACTGATACATGCATTTGGTAAAGTCACAGGACATAAAATCAATATACAGAAGTCTGTTGCATTTCCATACACTAATAATGAGGCAGCAGAAAGAGAAATTGAGGAATCAATTCCATTTACAATTGCACCAAAAATCATAAGATACCTAGGAATAAACCTAACCAAAGAGGTGAAAGACCTGTACTCTGAAAACTATAAAACACTAATGACAGAAATTGAAGAGGACACAAAGAAATGGAAAAACATTCCATGCTCATGGATTGAAAGAAAAAAATATTGTTAAAATGTCAATACTACCCAAAGCAATTTACACATTTAATGCAATCCCTATCAAAATGCCACCAGCATTTTTCACAGAGCTAGAACAAACAATCCTCAAATTTGTATGGAACCACAAAAGATCCCAAATAGCCAAAGCAACCTTGAAAAAGAAAAGCAAAGCTGGAGGCTTCACAATTCCAAACTTCAATTTTTTTTTTAAGATTTTATTTGTTTATTTGTCAGAGAGAGAGAGAGAAAAAGAGAGAGAGCACAAGCAGGGGGCAGGCAGAGGGAGAAGCAGGCTCCCTGTTGAGCAAGGAGCCCAACACGGGACTCGATCCCAGGATCCTGGGATCATGACCTGAACCAAAGGTAGATGCTTAACCAACTGAGCCACCCAGGTGCCCCAGACTTCAAGTTATATTACAAAGCTGTAGTAATCAAAACAGTGTGATACTGACACAAAAATAGACACTTAGATCAGTAGAACAGAACAGAAAACCTAGAAATGAACCCGTGAGTACATGGTCAATTAATCTTCAAAAAAGCAGGAAAGAATATGCAGTGGGAAAAAGACAGTCTCTTCAACAAATGGTGTTGGGAAAACTGGACAGCAACATAAAAAATAATGAAACTGGACCACTTTCTTATACCATACACAAAATAAATTCAAAATGGGTTAAGGACTTAAATGTGAGACCTGAAACCGTAAAAATCCTAGAAGAGAGCACAGGCAGTAATTTCTCTGACATTGGCCATAGCAACTTTTTTCTAGATGTCTCCTGAGGCAAGAGAAGCAAAAGCAAAAATAAGCCATTGGGACTACATGAAAGTAAAAATCTTCTGTACGACAAAGGAAACAATAAACCAAACTAAAAGACAAACTACTGAATGGGAGAAGATATTTGCAAATGACATATCTGTTAAAGGGTTAGTATCCAAAATGCATTAAAAACTTATACAACTCAACACCAAAAAAAAAACAAAAAAAAAACCCCAAATTAAAAATGGGCAGAAGACATGACTAGACATTTCTCCAAAGAAGACATCCAGATGGCCAACAGACACATGAAAATATGCTTAACATCACCAGTGAAATGCATATCAAAACTACAGTGAGAAGTTGCCTCATACCTGTCAGAATGGCTAAAATAAAAAATACAAGAAGCAACAAGTGTTGGCAAGGATGTGGAGAAAATGGATCCCTTGTGCACTGCTGGTGAGAATGCAAACTGTTGCAGCCACTTTGGAAGGTTCCATAAAAAATTAAAAATAGAATTACCCTATGATCCAGTAATTGCCCTACTGGATATTTACCCAAAGAATCCAAAAATACTAATTCAAAAGGATATATGCACCCCTATGTTTATTGCAGCATTATTTACAGCATTTGCAGCATTATTTGCAATAGCCAAACTATGCAAGCAGCCCACGTGTCCATTGATAGATGAATGGATAAGGAAGAAGTGGTACACACACACACACACACACACACACACACACACACACACAGGAATATTATGCAGCCTTAGAAAAGAATGAAATCTTGCCATTTGCAACAACATGGATGGAGCTAGAGAGTATAATGGGAAGCAAAATAAGTCAATCAGAGAAAGACAAATGCTATATGACTTCACTCATATGTGGAATTTATGAAACAAAACAAATGAACAAAAGAAAAAAGAGACAAACTAAGAAACAGACTCTTAACTATAGAGAACAAACTGATGGTTAAAGAGGGGAGATGATTAGGGGGATGAGTTAAACAGGGGAAGGGGATTATAAATACACTTATTTTGAACACTGAGTAATGTATAAAATTGTTGAAATACTATATTGTACACCTGACACTAATATAACACTGTATGTTAAGTATACTGGAATTAAAATAAAAAAAAATTAAAATAATTGTCACATAGAAACAAAACAAACAAAAAACAAAGCATTCATCACAGACTTGGAGGACCCAGGAAGTGGAAAATGTGTTTTTGTTGCTGCCATATGGCAGCACCACTGTAGCTGATCTCTGGCATCTGCATTTTGTGGCCCTTCTGTTGTTTTCAAGCACTTGAACTTCTGTGAGTAATTTTTGGTGACTATTGTCCTGTTATTTTAACATTCAGCTGTTATAATTTAGCAAAGTCATCTAAGCATTCATTAGGTGATGTTTGTACAAGTGATGAAAAACACACCAGAAAGATCAATAACTTTGGAATAGAATTTAGAAGTGATAAAATACTATGAGGAGGCCTCACAACTGCCATGATGTGCTATTAATGTAAGAACAAGCCCTCTCAAAATATTAGAGCTAATGCTAAGAAAATAAAAAGCTGCATTAGAACACATTATTCTACAATATTTGTAGATTTATGTGCCCCTAGAATGCATTCCCCATTTAACTTTTATTTCTAAGAGGAATTATCTCGAATTATGAGAGGGCTTCAAGAGCTCATCTATAGCATAAACCTGACAACCTGTGTTTGTTTACTGTCCTTCCCGTCTCCTATTATATGGCTTCATCTCTTATTCCAGTACCCAGCAGGGTGTCTGAAATACTGCAGGGGCTTGGTCAAGGTTTGTGGAACAAATAGGAAATAACTAACATGTAGGGATTATTTTTTATATGCATTTATATGCATTAACTCTGTTAGTACTTGTACAGCTCTAAGCAGTAAGCATTATCGTCCATAGTTTTACATATGAGGAAATCAGGCTCAGAGACAAATAACATGGCCAAGGTTACACAACTAGTGACTCGTAGAGCCAGCTCTAAACCAATGTGACTAACTTATATTGCTTCTCAAACAAACTGGAGGGGAAAATTACTCTAATTAAAACCATAACTGATGTCTACAGCAGAAGTGATTTCTGGATACTTTCAAGCATCTTTCTGAGGGGGGCAGCTATTTGTATGCTCCTTTCTGATCAGCTGATGAACAAAGGTAGACTTGAGCTAGACCTGGTAGGGCTGGAGGGAAGTATACCAGTACTTCTCAAAGTGTGGTCCCCAGACTAGCAGCATCAGTATCATTTGGGAACTTGTTATAAATAAAACTTCTCAGGTCCTATCCCATATGTACCAAATCAGCAATTCTGAGGTAAGGCCCAGAAATCTGTGTTTTATAAGCTCTGCAGTTGATTCTGATACATGGTTAAGTTTGAGAGCTACTGACCTACCCAGTAGAAAGAAAAGTAACATATTTGGACATGGAGTTCCTGGTGGAAGGCAGTGAGGAGTGAAACATGTTAAAGGTGAAAGTGGAGAGAGAGAGATCTGAATCTGGAGAGATTTAGGTCTCTATATGGCCTGAGGTGGCCAGGATGGGTACCTGAAAGAAATTAGGCTGTCTAAAATTCAATTTCTAGTTCTGCTGTATAAATCACCTTCGTTTGTCCAAACACCCAGTAATGTCTGATTCACAGATCAAGACTTATGGGACTTTTTTGGTAAACATCAGAGAAAGAGGTTAACTTCTATTAACTTCAAAGAAATGACCCACTGATGGAACTAATTCAGTAAAAACAGAAGCATAGATTCAGGAAAGACTATGAGAAAGAAGGTTGTATGGAACCTTATGAAAATCTTAGGGAGGACATTGGACCACTCTTATCTGGCTTTTAAGGGTTGATCCTAGCCAGCATAGATTGGAGAGTGAGCAGATGTGGTTCTGGCTCTTGTATTTCTGGGGCTGGGACATGTTCTGGCACCAGAGTGCTGACTCCTAACTCCCAGGAATGGCTAGTGACTAACCAATTAGTTTTGAAGTATGGAGTGTCAACATTTATATAATTGATAGGCATACTTGGTCTGGTTATCTAATGTTGCAAAATAAACCACTCTAAAACTAAGTGGCTTAAACCAAGGACAAAATTTATTTTGCTCATGAATCTGCAACTGGGACAGGTTTGGCAGGAATAGTTCTTTTCTTCTCTACTTCATTGGGGCAGCTTGAAGAGATGGGCTCAGACCATCTGAAGGCTCGCTCACTCCTATGTCTGGCTGCTGATGCTGGCTGTTGGCTAGGATTTTAGCTGGGTCTGTTTGCCACAACACCTACACATGGTCTCTCTAAGTAGCCTGAGCTTCTTTACAACATGGTGGCTGGATTCCAAGAGTGAGAATTCTGGATAGAGAGAGCCATAAAGGCACCATATTGTCTACTATGACCTTATCTTAGAAGTCATGTGATGTGACTTCTGCTGGATATTCTATTGTTGAGATGGTCATAATGGCTTGTCTAATTTCAAGGAGAGGGAAAATCTTCATTTCTTGATAGGGGAGTGGGATAGGTCAAGAAGAGTATATGGAACCAATGATATTTAGGAGGTCATGGGGTGGATGGGTGGGAATACAACACCTTCATCTTAAGAGGAATGGTTTTCAAGGAGGTTCAGGCTCTCTGCAGGTTGCAGGTAGGTGAGGGTGGGGGACGATGGTGGCTCCAACTTTCTCAGTCTACATATGAGAAATCTAAAAGAAATCTAAGAGGTTCAGGCTGGCTGAACTGCCACATTGGGGCAGTCTGTACTCCCACAGGCTGTCATGGCTTAAAATGTGTGACCATGCATTGTAGACGAGATGTGGATGGCACATGAGAGACTCTTGGGAGGTTGCTTTATGTCCTGTACTCTAGGATGTGTAGTATGATGGCCCTTAGCACACAGAGGCTGGAAATGGATAGCCATATTCCTGGGAACTGCAGCCAGTATCAGTGACAAACTGGAAGAGACAAGGTCTCTCCTGCTCCCAAAAGCTTTTTTTGAACACACACACTTTTTTCCTGGCAGATGAGCTAAGCTTGTTTCTTGGCTGAGGAGATTTTGAGCAGAGTCTATGTGTGAGGTCATAGGACATCAGGAGGGAAAGGAGGTCCTGAGAACATGAGCCTGAGCCCCTGGAATCCACGGAGACTGTGGGAAAGGCTTTGGGTTTCCAAAGGCTATGGCTCTGCAAAGTAAAGCTCATGTTAATTTTGCCTAAATCTCAAGGGATAGGGAGGCCCCAGCTGATTTCAAGAAAAAGTGTTCAATATCAGTAACATGGTAGGTCAGAATACTTTTTAAAACTCTGGTGGAGAGTTTGTTTTGAAATATCTTCACCTATTGTTTCCTCAGATTAAACTAACACTTATTGAATGTCTATTCATTCTGGGTATGTGTGAGGTCTTTTATGTTTCATTTGATATTAATAATAACCATGTGACGAAATTGCTGCAAGCATCTTCTTTTTAAAGATGAGACAGTGGACTCACCCAGGGTCTGAGAGCCAGAATGTGGTGGATTCAAAGTGAGTTCCTTAGACTCATAAGGCTGAGGCCATGTCTTACGTCACTTTAGTTGTTGCATATCTATGAGAGAAAGTGTAGGTAGGTGGATGCCCAGTGATAAAAATGAACACAAATTTAGAACAATTTGAAAAGGATAGGTTTGTCTAGAAATGACAGAGAAATTAAGAAGTTGAAAGGCAAGGGAAAGGAGGGGGAGAGAGATAGGGTCTGGGTACTTGCTCTACTGTCCTGTTTGTCCTGCATGCTGTAACAGTATATATCAATATGCTGATCAGTAGCCTGCTCTATTTCAGGGATATGGCCAATAGATTTCCTGTGCTTCCCTAGAGAGTTGTGTTGAGAAGGATTCTGAGGCTCAGTCCTAGCTCGGCGCTAAAGTTCTGTGATTATTGAGTGGTGTCTGGCACCAGTAAGGGAAACAGAAGTGGGAGCGTAAGTGCTGCTTATTTGTCACTCCTGCATATGACAGCCTTGCTTTTTAGCTTTCCTTTTTCCAAACAAAATTAGCTTCATGTTCTACCTTTCACCCAGAAATCTTTGTAGGCTTCCAGGGTTATTTTTTTTTCTTATATATTCTCACATCAACATCAAGGTCTTTATGCCTATTTATAAGCAAGAATAACATATTAACCTGTTTCTTGGGGGAGAGGGCCACCTAAGTGAAGAAACAGAAACAGACCCACCCTCCTCCTTGTGGTCATTATGACAGCTCTCACTGTTGCTGGCCTTCCCCATGCAGCCTCCTCCTGTCTTCTGAAAAGTATGGTGCAGAGCCTCTTTATTTCTTAAAGTACATTGACACTTATTTAGTTTTGAGAATTTTAAAAGAATTTTTCAAAATCCCTTACAGTGACTGGAAATACCCTGGGGTGTTGCAAATTCAGAGTTGGGGATTATTGTGGAAAAGCTAAAGCTATGCCTGTGTTCCTAACAACCAGTGGAAAACTGCTGCTCTGGTTGTTTTGTCTGTCGAATAGCTGGTGGTGGTTATTTCTGCATCAGATAGAATAAGTGGATCAGACATATAGCACGCACACGACAGATGGTGCTTGTATTTACATGACACCAAAATATATTTGTTTTAAAGACAACATCCTGGAACAACAGAATTGAGCCTGACTCGTTTTATGTTTTTCCCTGATTTAACTATTTAGCTCAGCGTCATTCAGGCAGCTTAGAGTGGTGGGGAGAGAGTGGGCTTTGGAGCAGACAGAACTGGATTGGAATCTTGGTTCTGTTCTTTGTGAGCCCTGTGACGTGGTATCCTAGTGTGGAAGATGAGATCAATGGCATAATGGTACTAATTCTCACCTTGTGTACATGAGAGTTAACAGGGAAAATGTATGTGAAACCATGTACTGTATATTCAGTAAATGCTTGTTCTCCTTCTTTTTATTCTTCCCTCTCAGCAAAAGATGAGAAGTGTGATGGTGGCAGTGGCCATCATAATTACAGATGTGGGAAGCAGACTTCCTAAGATCCCAGACACAGTGGAGGACAGAAGGTGCTTGGAGGCAGAGGCAATTCCTAGAAACACAGCTAGTTATCTGAGTCTTGGTCCTCATTTCAGAGAATCTGGGAGTCCAGGTAAGTCATGGGGCAGAATACCTCAAAGGTTTTAAATCTACTCATCTGCAGAGGGAAGGCTGCCTCTCTCCTCACAGCCAAGGAAAGACAAGAATAAAGAAGGGGAACCAGACTGTGTGAACCGAGGTGAAGACAAAACCTGGGGCAGGAAGAAAAGCCATAAGCTTCAGTTTCTCCACCTTTTAGGTGATGGAGAAAATAGCAGGCTCTTTGGGAGTAGAAGTCCAGAAAGAATGTGTATCTTCCTTTAGCCTTAAGGAGAAGGAAAAGCTGGAGATCCCAGAGAAAGAGATCTGATTGGGGAAGAAGACATTTTTAGGGTTTAAGAAAGGAAACAAATGTAAGTGGGAGGGATAGCAGTTGCAAGTCGCCAGTTATGGCTGCCAGCTTCAGTCTCAAAATCATGAATGATCCTTGTCTCTATATGATAATTCTTAACTCTGGACGTGTGTGTGTGTGTGTGTGTGTGTGTGTGTGTGTGTGTTTGTGTCTGTCTTAGACCCTGTTTTAGTTTGCCAGGGTTGTTGTAACAAAGTACCACAAATAATTAGGTGACTCAAAACAACAGGAATCTTATACTTCTGGAGGTTAGAAGCCCCAGATTAAGATGTCAGTAGAGACACGCTTCTTCCGAAACTTGTAAGGGACAGTTCTTCCTTGCCTCTTCCTAGCTTCCGGTGATTTGCTGGGGATCCTTAGAGTTCCTTGGCTTGTAGCTGTGTCAGTGCTGACTTGTCACACAGCATTCTCCCTGTGTCTCTTCTAACAAAGACATCAGTCACACTGGATTAGGGCCTACTCAAGTGATCTCATCTTAACCTAGTTAGACCCGCAAAGACCCTATATCCAAAGAAGGTCACATTCATAGGCACCAGGGATTAGGACTACAATGTATCTTTTTTTGGGGGACACAAGTCAACCCATAATAGACCCTTTTGGGAATCTACTGAAAACTGTGGCTTCTCTATAGAAAAATGCACTTGTGTACAGAATACAGCATTTTGCAGGTCATTTTAGGGAGTTCACAGACTTTCGAAGTCTGTGTGGACTATCTAGGACTTGCTACTCAAAGTGTGATCCAGCAGCATCAGGGAGCTTTTTAGAAATGCACAATCTCGGGCCTCAACTTAGATCTGCTACATCAAAATCTGCATTTTGATATAATTCTTCAAGCGATCTGTGTGCACATCAGAATTTGATAAATCCCCAGCCCCCAGACGAAGAACCACTTCTCTCTCTTTCTCTTGTTCCATGTCTGGTTTCTAGCTGGTAGTATCAGGCTCACCTGCCCAAATATTATCCCCAACCATTCAACACACCTGCTTCCACTGTAGCCAGGCCAGTGTTCTCCCTGTGCCCTACGTAGACCATGCCCATTCCCTCCTTCCTTGCATGGAATACCTTGTCATCACTGGCAAATAACTCCTCAGCACCTGTTTGACACAAGGCAGAATGTTACCATCATTATTCAACAAACTTATATCGAGCAACTACTGTGTGCTAGGCCCTGTATAAGGAAGTATAGGCTGTAGTCTTATCTCTGAAAGAGCTCCCCAGCTGCTGCCTCTCCTCTCTGCTTATGTTAGTCTGCTTGCCCACACTGAGGACTACCCCAGCTCTTCCTGAGCATCCTCCTTGGAACTGTGGCAGCTATGTTTTTTCTACAGTGACTTGGAATGCTCACTGCTGTTGAATGGGTGAAGTTGGGTGCTGGTGGGGCAGAAGAAAAATAATGTTAGAAGTTGCTAGCAATTTTGTCCTAAGAGTCATCAGTTCATTCTTGGGGTAGACTGTTCATTCGGAAAAAGTCTCTAGAATGGGTCTTTTTATTATACAAATGCAAGGAAGTGAGTCAATTTGCTGAATTTGCTAAATTTACAGATTTGCCTTTTAAATTTATTTTGAGAATTATTTTTCTTAAATATATTTCATGAATGTGAATTTTTTGAATATAGTTTATGAATATTTTTGATGTTTTCCTGAATATATTCAGTTAATATAGTTTTCCTGAATTGTCCATCCAACTGCCTTTTCCCCTTCTGCATTTGATTCCCTTACCCTATACATTTCTTTATTTTCCCATTGCACTCATTTTCTTCTGACACACCATAGCATTTATTATGTTTATTATCCTATGAAGGCAAGAATGTTTTGTTCACTGATATTTCCCAAGTTCCTAGAGTAAGGCCTGGCTCATAAAACGTACCCAGTAATATTGTTAAATAAATGGATATATACTTTTTCTGAATATAACTAAAATTTATGCTTTTCTTTTCTTTTTTTTCAAGATTTACTTATTTATTAATTGAGAGAGAGAGAGAGAGAGCACAAGCATGAGCATGGGGGTGTGCAGAGGGAGAGGGAGAGAAATCCTCAAGCAGACTCCCCTCTGAGTGCAGAGCCCAGGCCGGGGCTCCATCTCACGACACTGATATCATGACCTGAGCCGAAATCAAGAGTTGGACACTCAACTGACTAAGCCACTCAGGCACCCCTATGCATTTCATATAAAATTTTCTTAGGTTATACTTATTTATTTTTTGTATTATTCTAATATATGTCATCTTACTATTGACAACATTTTAATATTTATAGATTGTTTTGCAAATTTCCTCAAATGACCAATTCACTGAATTTACCAAATGACAAATGTATTGATTTATAAGGACTTTTTACTGTGAAGTTTGCAGCAATTTGAGATGGTTTTAATAACTTCGGAAAAATTCTGTGAAGTGTTAACTTACAGGTTTTCTTTGTCTTCCTAACAGTGTTTTAAGAAATGTTCCCTCCATTTGTGTCTGCCCCAGCTGGAGGCAGTTGGGGAAGAAGAAGGGGCTCTTCTACAGGAGAAAGTTAGCAGGGCTGAGTTGGTGCCCAGCCCAGCATGGGCTGCTGATCCTGGGGGGAGTGGAGGCTGCAGGACAGGTGAGTGGTAAGGTGGGGGTGGGTGTGGGAAGATGGGGCACAGAGATGGAAAACTGAGGACAGATGACAGGCTGAAGACACTAGTTCATGGCTCCCAACAGCCTCTTAGGTCCTTCCAATTCTTCCAACACAGATTTTCAAATTTGCTTTCGCGAATTGGCCTGGAGTACCCATTGCTGTGTAGAGAAACTATGAATTCTCCAAAAATCTGATTATAGTTGCTTCCATCCGAGATGTTAGGTGTCCTAATTATTAATGCAAATTGGATAAAATGTGCATGGGAACATGCTCTTGAACCTTTAAAGAAATGCTTTTTTCTCCTCTCTAAATGTAGATACGTTTTGGACTGTTCTATTGGGTCCCATACATGATGCTATTTAAGCTTGACTGGCTCACACTCTGTGAAGCATGCTACCCCTTGTGTCTGGGCCATGTGTGGGGTTTCCCTTTAAGGGAATAAATGTTCCTCCCTGGGAGCTTCTCATGGGCTTGGATTGGAAAAGGGGACTCTTTGTCTCTCTTGAGAATAGGGAGAGGGAGGCACTGGACTCAGGTGAGGAGGGCTGGAGATTACTGTGGGTGCCTGTTCTAGTACTTGATGTTCAAGAGCTAGTCAGGACCCCTGAGGCAGATTTGTCCTAGAGAGTCCCAGGGTTGCTTCTTATGAGAGCAGTGGAGGAGCCTGTGTCCCTCTTTGGAGGGAATTGGGGCAAGAGAATTGTGATGGCTGGAGAAGCCACCAAGTGGGTATTTTGAGGAAACAGCAGAGTTACAGAACACCAGTGGGTGAGAGCAGTGCTATCTGTCAGAGGCAACAGATGAGCATGGAGACAGGTCTAGGTAACATACGAGTCCTCCATGGGGATGGAGAGTAGTGGCAGCTAAGACTGAAGAGGCAATTTGTTTCCATGCCATAGCCTCCAGGAGGAAGACTCAAGGTGGACCCCAAAGCTCATTTCATAATTTATTTATTGCTGTACCAGACAATGTCTTTAAAGAATAGAAACATACAGAGATGATCTTATGATAAGTAGGGTGAGATCTGTGATGGCACCCTTGCACTTGGCTGTGTAATTCTCAAGAGATAATGATGATGGGGAGCACTAGCCCTCTGGATTCAAAGGCCACCTCCATCACTCACTAAGCTTTGCTTTGCTCAGCTATACTCATCCCAGTGTTGTTGTGAAGATTAAATGTAAATAAATTGTATGTAGGGAAGTTCTGGGAGCAGTTTCTAGCCCCTAGAAAGCCTCCATGTATAATGACCATTGTTGTGGTTACTACTCTTTCTAGGTTTTCCTTGTAAAAAAAAAACAAAAACAAAAACAAAAACAGCAGCATGAGTTTTGGAAACAAACTACTTCAACAATACATATTTCATTAAGTTTTCATGGGAGCATATAAAGTAGGATGAAAGAATCTATAAAGAAATACACTCCAATCCACTTTCTGGTTGGGAGCCTTTCAGTAAACTGCCCCCCCTTTTACCCCAGGTAGCATTAACAATCCCTCCCAGGACCCACAAGAAACCTATGAGTCCTAGGTTACATTTAGGGACCTCATTCTCATAAATATACACTTCTCTGCCAGACTGGGGCTATTTGAGGACTTTTATGGAGCCTGGATCAGGTCTTGTTAATTTTGTATTATACCCAGCATCGATCCCAAGCTTCATCATATTTATTTAGTGAATACATGAATAAGCAGACTTTTTAACTCTTACTCTGGATTAAGATCATATTATAACACAGAGAGGAGAAAAATTGAGCTTTTTCAAATCTCACTCAAAGTCTTACCTGTTCTTTCTGAATGTGTAGCTAAATCTGCCTCACAAAACCTTACCCTGTACCGCTCCTCTAGTTTTAAAGAAGTGCTCTCTTGGAGGCTGTCTTGGAAGGCCTGGCTGATTCCCCAACCTGTAATAAAATGTATGTATAAAGATAGCAGTATTGTCATACAATTTAATTAGTACATCATTCAGACATTTGGACCAATGCCTGGCTCTTTTTTTGTATGTTCATTTAGCTTTTAGTCTAACTCCCACATGAAATAAACAAAAAGGCTAATTGCTTTTGGATTTTAGCACTGGGTGAAATACCTGGATTCATTATGTGAATCATATTTTATAGGTGGATTAAGGGTTATATTGGTAAATGAAAAATTCTAGGATGACAGCTGTAATACTTAAAGCAAGGCAGTTGAAAGGTTTGGTCTCCCAAAGGTAGCATATGACTCCAACTGACATGTTCCTAGTTTTCATAGCAGCGTAAAATGTTTGCACATTGATGAGAACATTGTCTCAGGCTGGTAAGATTTTATATCTCATCACCCTGAACAGTGGTGTGCTGGTAAATGTTTAAGAACCAGCTCTCCAGGAAAAAAGAAAAAGTCTTGATTTGTAGTGTTTAACTATTTCCAAGGTGTAAATATTCCCACCATGGTTAATTTCAAAGCACTAATGAGGAGTTAGGAAGAGATGCACATAATTGGCTCTCATTGCTGTTATCAGCCCATCTGAACTGCCTTTTTTTTTTTTTTTTCTGATGATACAAGGGGGAGGTAGGCCTAGAGGTCAAAGCCTATGGTGGCTTTTCCAGTAGTTTCTGCAAGATGTCTGGTGGGGGCAGGCAGGGGGCAGCAGCTTCCTTATCCTGAGCACATCTGGGGCCAGCAAAACAGGATGTCCCTCTCCAACTCCAGTGAGTGTGGTGGATGAAAGAAACTTCCTTCCATCTTGCATTTTCAAATGTGCTCGAGGCAGTTTGGTTAGGACATGTGCATGGCCTTTATTGTCAGATAGGCTGTTTGCTGCCACATATTTTCCAGATCCATATAATGAAGGACTGGCTGGGGAATTGATAGAGTGTAATGGGCCTTGAAAGAATTTGCACAGTGCATGGCATTTAGCAAATGGCAGTTGTTAACTATGTGGGGACTGAGGTAGTAGGAAAGAAGAGGGGACTTATCCCCAACCAATGCTCATTATGCCTTTTGTGCTTAGTGCTGGATTATAGAGAAAATTCAGGCCTAGGCCTTGTATTTGGGGGCTGGCTGCATATGGGAGATCTCTGTGGAGTGTGGTTTGGATTAGTCACAGAACCTGCCTCTTTCTCATTTCCCATGACAGTAACTGCATGATTATTATACTCCAATCAGAGTTTTGGCTCCAGCTGCCTGGCAGCAGATGTACAGACCACCTGGGACGAATAGGAGATTTTCTGGTGGTCCTCCAGGCATGGTGGGTCCTCCAGGGGGCTAGAAGTTTGAGTCCCTCAGCCACAGAACCAGCACTGTCATCTGGCAGCTTCCCTAACAAATGATTGCAGCATGTGAATGAAGAGTAAAGTTAGGGCCCTACCTAAAGTCTCAAAGAGAATTTGTGAAAATGACAATAACTAGTATGGCTTATCCCTTATCCTGTGCCAGGCATTGTGCTGAACACTTTACAGCCATTATTCATTTAGCCCTCACAATACCCCTATGAGGTTAAGCTTCTTGCTCAACGTCACACTGTAGAGTCAATGGTGGGATGCCATTGAGATGGTTTGACTCCCAAATCTAAGCTGTTTATCCCTAAACTATATAATCTCTCTCTCTTTCTCAACCTAGAAAATGGACATTATGACTCATATTCCTGATGAACACTGCACAGGCCCAAACCATTCATGTCTTCAAGTCCTTTGTCTAGCTCTTCTATCCACTGCCCCAGAAGGCCTGGTTCTGAAAGTGTCCCTCATGGCCCCTGCTCAGGGAGGGAATTCAGATAACTCCTCCCCAACCCCATCTGACCATGCCAGTTAAATTCCAGGACCTGGTCTCAGTCCCACATATTACACTGATGGAATATGCCTTCCACCAGTTTCCCAAGGGAGTCCATGAATTTGGAGTCCAAAAACCTCCAAAACCCAGCCCTGCCCATGGTGGAGCTGGCTCAAGGTTCAAGTGTATGATTTTCTTGCCAAACAACCAATTGAATTAATGAGCAGTTACAAAAATATTGTGACTGAGAATAACCTAAAGCTTCCGTGGGGGAGAAAAAAGTGTGCATTTTGCATGTGGAGAGTCACGAATGACTGGGGACCAGAGGGCAGACTGTGGTAGATAGCCCTCCATGACCTCATGTCCTGGTATTTTTACCCTTCTACAATTCTTTCTTGAGTGTGAGCTGGACCTAGTGACTCACTTCTAACCAATACAATCCCGCAGGCATGATGGGTATCCCTTTTGAGGTTAGTTTACAAAAACACTGACTTGTAGCTACTAAGTCTCTCCTGCTCTCTCAGAGCTCTCACTGCGGGGAGAGCAAGTTGCCATGTTGCATGTAGCCCTATGGAGACTTCCACATAGCAAGGAACTAATGTACTCCACCATCAGCCATCAAACACCTAAGGCCTGTCAACCCTCATATGAATGAGCTTCAACACAGGTCCTTCCCCCACAAAACTTCTCCCTCATTCAAACTGGGTTTATGATGGCCGTGGCACAGATATGTGATACTTGCTGGATTAAAAACATAGAATTTTATTTCCTGAAAATTGCAAGCTTTTACTTATAAGCTAAGGGATGCTTTCTATAATTAGTAACTATTTCAAACCAAGGACTAAAAAAATTAAATTTTCTTTCAAAGTACTTTTAACACACTTAATGGTTGAGGCAGGGCATGACTCATAAATGGTATCTCCTTAGAGCTAAGTTTTTAATGGGTACAGGAACTCAGAAAGCACTACAATTAAACTCCTTTAAACGCGTTCCAGAATCCAGGCTTGTCACAAACTGCCTGGCTGTATGACTAATTAATAAAATTATCAAAGTTTCACTGTGTAGAATTCAATTTTGCAACAAGCATTCCTTCCAAATTATTATTATTTCTCTCTGTCAAGGTTGATATTAAAAGCTATTTCCAAACATTTCATACTCCTGGATGATGGCCCAGCTGACATTTGCTCTGTGTTGGTGATAGATACCTCAGTACCTTGCCTGTTGGGCAGAATATCTTTGAGGTGCATTGTATCTTGCTTCCACATATGACCCTGCTCAATTCACCCCAGTGGACCACTCTGGTAGCCTTTACATGAGCACATCCTGTACTGGCTTCTTTCCCCTCCCTATCTTATTCTCCACATCCTTACCCATCAGCTTCCTGGAACCACTGCCCAAATAAACTACCAGCCTTCAAATGTTTTTGAGTGCCTGCCTCTGTGGACCCCAACCTAAGACCATATTTAATGTTGTCCATGGTCCTGGCTCTCAGTAGCAATAACTTTAAGAGCTTAGTATGTACCAAGCCCTATATAAACACTTGATTAAGCTGTTGTCTTGTTTCCTAACTGATTTTACTGCTGCCTCAGTCCTGAGGTGTTGGTGAGAAAGCAGAGGTGCTCAGCCTACCACCCCTACTTTAATGAAGTTCACTTGGGGTTTCCACCCTTGCCTCCAGCCACAGGGCAGACCCTCATCTTTCTCATTGGGAATGAATAACCCTGGAAGCCTGAGGTGCCGCTTATGAGGATGCTGTGTAAAGGACAAGGCTTGGCACTTGCAATTGAGAGATGGATCTTGTGGCCCTGGCCCTGACACTGACCAGTTGCAGGTTGGGCAGATCATTAAACTCTGTGAGAACTGGTTTGTTCATCTAGATAGTAAAGGGGCTAGGCAAGGTCAGCTTTTCTTAAAATGTGTTCTGTAGAAACAATGACTTCTAGACGTTTTCTGAAACAAAATTCCCTGCTTAAAGAAATGTGGGAGATGTTACTTCCCAAGCCGCCTCTGGTAGATTCACGACACACATGTACATGTTAAAGACTGTGAGGAGTCTTGCATGAAATAAATCTTTTTAACATTGTTTAATCTGGTGTTTGCCGCACTGTTTTTGCCCACAGAATTTCTGTTAGGCACAATACCTATTAATATCCTGCAGAATTACTGTTAGAAAGAATAGGGATTCCTGGACTCATGGCCATAGGACTTTCCAGGGCTGGTGTTTGAGTGACTGGAATATCTGTTAAAGTTATGAGAAGAGTGCGTGGTGGTGTAACTAGCATGTGAATTTATGGAAGAATAGTTCTGGGGAAAGACTAAAGACAAGTTAAGGCCAGACTCCAGACTCTGTGGGCACATCTGGTTATTATGTCTTTCTGAGCATAATGGTTATTATGTCTTCCTGAGACCAGCAAAGAGGCTTTCGGTCACTTTGTATAAGTGATGGGGCGGGGAGGTAAATGGTGGGGAGAAGCAGGTGCAGAGCAGTGGTTCTCAGTGCAGAGGCCCGGTGACCTATACTCTCCTTCTCCACTTTGACCAACGGGGATGCAGGTGTGCTGTCTCCTAGTTTCTTGGGTTCTGCTTTTACTAGTGTTTCAATACTTGAGTCTTCAGAAGAGCCTGGTGACATCTCTTATTTCTGCTGGCCTCCAGTCCATTCCTCCCATCTTAGTAATAGCCCTTCCACTGTCCTGGGGGAAACTTTCCCCCAACACTCAAGCCGTGTGTTCAGTCTCATTCTCTAACTACAGGGCTGTGATATGACCCAGTCCTGGGGAAATTGGCATATTTCATTCAAGGGTCAGCAAGCCAGCCAAGCTGGTCTAATGGGACTCAGTTATGGGACCTTTTAATTTTGAATGATTTGGGTGGGACAAAAAGCTCTTTGTCAGTCCCCAGAATGTGAGCTGGAGATGCTGTAGCCTTTACCTGAAGAGGCCAGCCAAAGGAAGAAGTCAACACAGAGGCAAGAGGATCAGAGGGAGGGGACAAGTCCTGTACCTGGGCCAATAAACATGCTTAAGCCAATTAAAAGTCTTCAACTTATCTAAAAATAGAAAAAGAAGTGTGGTCAGTGTTAGGATGTTTATTTTTGATGAAGATTGGTCTCTGACTTAATGAGATGTAAACATGAGGCAACTTTTCAGATTTCTTCAAGTATCTAGGGAGTTGTTGTTACTCAGGTCAGAGCTCAGTGAGAGTCTCAAAATTAGAAGAGAGAAAAAGAAGAGAACTTCCCATAGGAAAGCTTTCCACTGTGCAGGATATTAAGTCCTACAACTCAGCACTTTTACTCTTTTTGGTCACGGTCTTAGCTCGGGATGCTGTAACAAAGTCCCACAGACTGAGTAGCTTATAGACGACCAAAATTTATTTCCTCGTGGTTCTGGAGGCTGGAAGTCTAAGATCAGGATGCCAGCATGGTCAGGTTCCAGTGAGGGCCCTCTTCTGGGTTGCAGATGACTGACTTCTTGTTGTATTCTCACATGGTGGAAAGAGTGAGCTAGCTCTCTGGCCTCCTCTTATAAGGGCACTAATCCCGTTCTTTAGGGCCCCAGCCTCACGATCTAATCACCCACCAGAGGCCCCACCTCCAAACACTCTCACGTTGGGGGTTAGATATCAACATATGAATTTAGAGGGGAGGACACAGACATTCAGTCTAAAACAGTAACTCTTCTTGGAAGTTTAAACAAGATTGTTTCAGCTGACATAAAACTCTAGCTCTTTTAAAGTCAGGAAGAAATTAAGACATGCTATCTTCTTAAATTATTTCTTCTTTTTGCTGCTCATTAAGCTGCTTTCTTTTCTTCATCCACTTCTCTGCCCTTGTTTTTGTTGATGTCGTTTACTATGCAGTTTGTACCTTCAGCTTTTATCACTAGTTAAATCCATTAGGAGTTTAAAATGGAGAGACCCCAGCTATTTTGTTTTGTTTTAAACCAGCAGTGTTGTACATTTTAACACTGTTGATTTAATGGTCTACTCTAAATTCACTACTTGTCATATAACAACACAATTATTTCCCATTCTTTTGAAAGAGAATTTGGCACTTCACCTTGAATCATTTCATACTTCTTAGAAGGACATTAGCACACATGAGGACTCAGCTTTGACTGTGGCTGCTTGTGTGTGCGTGTGTGCGCATGCACACACACCTGTGTTTGTGTGATCACTTCATTTTCTCTCAGTACAAACAAAAGTGATTGAACTGTTTTAGCCACTAGATTTATCTGCTGATTAGAGTCTGGCAAGGGCCCTCTACAACACTAAACAAGTTGTTCCATGATCATTATTAGGTGATTGTAATGTAACTGGCTACGTTAGAAGATACAGAATCCAGGTTTTCCCAGCTTGTCTTCTTCTCCAGTTCTCTTTAGTCCCTGAGGCTCTCCTGCTGGGAGTGGAGGAGAGGCGGGAGGCCAGGCTCCCTCCAGGGCTCCTCGCCTAGATTTGACAGTGTGCATATGCTCTGTTCTGTCTGGTGGCCAGCAGGAGCCTCCATGGCCCTGGGGGTCCAGCGTCCTGGATTATGAACTAGAATTTTCCATAATTTAACGCCTAATTCCAAAATGTTTTCTATCACCAGAGCCTCCATGTTAGTCTGGAGTGAACTTTGCCCCGGTCCCCTTGGCTCAGGTGTCTAGCAGCCTCCTCCTCAACTTCCCATCTCTTTCTGGATAATAGCTCAACCCCTCAGCGGGACATTCAAGGTCCTCCTGGACTTGGCCTTTGGAGCATTTCCAACCTTACTACCATCCCCTCCTCCTGTGTCTCAGCCATGTCAAATGCCATAAAGGGTTATGGACTTCTGGCTGCTTAGTGCTCTCATCCCTGGATGTTTGGGACTTCCTTCTCATCTTTTAAAATGTCCACCGTGAAGCCCTTCTTGACCCAGCTCAGGTGTATTGGCTGACCCCTCCTCTGTGTGAATACATTTCCACAGCAACTGTGGCTATTTAGATAAATTCATTAGCTAATTAATTCAAATATCTCTTTCTTTAAACTGTCAGCTCCTGTGGAGAACTACATCTCCTTTACCTCTCTGTCTTTAACACCTGGCACAATACCTAAACCATATAGGCGCTTAGAAAATATTTGTTGGATAAATGAATGCAACAGACAAATAACACTACTTATAGTTCATGTTAGAAAGAAATAACAATGACAACGATCTATGTCTTGATAGGGGTTTTCCTCTTACCGGCATGTACATTTGTCAAAACTCACAGAATGGCACTTAAAATTCATGCAATTCACTTTATATAAATTTCACCTAGGAAAAAAGTATTGTAAATAAACCTTGAACTCTGGTTAATGATAAGTGTGATGAAGTGTTTAGGAGGGTAGTATACTGGTGTCCTCAACTTCCTTTGAAATGCACCAAAGAATGGGATGGATTGGTGAATGGATCGGGAAGGTGGATAAATGTATAGCAAATATAGCAAACTGCTGATTGTATAGTCTACGTGGTGGGTATATGGGGTGTACATGTCTCAATCTCTTCAACTTTTCTACATGGTTGAAAATGCTTATAATAAAATATTGGAAATAAAGAAATCACCAGAGGATGTACTTATTGCTTACAGAGCCAGAAACCCAGAGTTTAGTTCTGGAGCAATATTGTATCTAAAGATAACTCAAAGCTTTACAGGTTAACCAACTACTTAAAATCCCCTATGCATGCCTGTTCCTTAGTGCAGGAAACTCCCAGCAGCCTCTCAGTCTCCTACCTGCAAAGCTTGCTGTTTATCATTCATGGCATCTGGTCCCACCAGCTTCATCCCTCCCTTATCCCTGCCTTCTGTGTTAAGGAGCAGCCCCAAAGGCAGGACTTGTGGACATACCCTGTTCCCCTACTGAGATAGCTTCTTACTTCATTGCTTTTTTTTTTTTTTCTTTTGAAAAATCTGTTCAGGTGGCTCTTGTCCTTTGGAATCAAGGTGGGGGAAGGAGGAAAGGACAAAAGGTTCATCACTCTGGACCATGGTTATGAAAGGGAAATTTGGGAGACTTGCACATGAAAAATGTTTACAAGAGAGAATAAATTATCACTTTCTCCTCACAAACAGAAGTGAGGAAACTGAAGACAATGAATGCTTTCTTTGGAAAAGGAGTGTGGTTTCTTCTATCAATATTTTCTCTTCCTCATCTTTTATTATTGGCAGAAAATACATTATAAAAAATAGTCTGAAAATCTCTTTCCCTTAAAACACGTGAAATACATATATTTGGCTGTCTTTGGGCAGCAGTGTTTTGAAAAAAAAAAATTAGGTGGCAACAGAATGCATCCTTTCCATCCCTATAAACTTCAAGTAAGCACTCTTTCAGCCTCCAGTCAGTGTTTAATCAGCATACCATAACTTTTATGGGACTGAAATGAAATGCTTCTGAGACACTAAATTTCAAATGTTGCTGTATACTTTGGTCATCTGAGTTTGATTTACATATGATGGCCTCATCCACTGTGATGATGGGGATAATGATGATTGTTGGTGTTGATCATTTGGGAAAATACACATACATAGACACATACCATCATACCCTCCATCTGCGTGGTGTCTTTAGCATATTGGACAGGGAGTAAGTAGCAGAGGTGAATCACAGCTATTGTTATGTATCAAAACAAGCATACTTTACACTAATTTTAAGGTATCATCATTGTATTAGTTAAGAAGCTTTTATCTGAAAGTAACACATGAGCTTAGATAATAAAATTTATCAATTCATGTAACCATAAAGTCTAAGTTTAGGTAAAGTCTAATGTAGAGGTTCATGATGTCATCAGGGCCCTGGCTTCGTTTCTTTGCAATTCTCTACATTTTGGCTTCATCATCAAGTGGTCTGCTTTGTGGCAGCAAAATGACTGGAGGAGTTTTAGACTTCCTATTTCCAGAGGAGGAGAGAGAGCTTTTGATTAGGCTAGGAGATGGAATGTGCTGATTTGCTTAGACTTAAGACATGTGCTCACTTTTGGCATCAGAGAGCAGAGTTAGTTTCCTTGGAACCACATGGATCCCCAAATGGATCCCCAGATGAAAAAAGGACAGGAGGGAGGAATGGATATTGAAGAAGTTACCACAAATGTCCACTACAAATCATCAACTTCCCTCTTGTGACCTTACTGAAGTCGAGTTTCTTCAATAAAAATCAAGTGATGAAGAGCAGACAGACATAATTTTCCCTGGCTATACAAACACAAGCATCAAACATGCTGAGGATATAAAAAGACATTGGAAACAGCGAGTGCTTTTTGATATTCCAATTCAATAGACGGTCACCTTTTTTTTATTTCTATTTTTCTCACCAGAATGACATTGACACAAATCTATTCTCTCTCTGCTGGTTCATTTAGCAGAGTTCACAGGTCAATGTAAGTACAGGAATGGGGCAGAGAAGAAGGGAGAGGAGCATTTAAATACGTGTTGAAGTGCGTAGAGGAAGAGAATGCACATTTATTGAGTACCTATGGCAGTGGGCCAGGTAGGCAGTTTTGAGTATTGTGGCTTTTTTTTTTTTTTTAAACAAACAAACTATTGCAAGTGAAGGATTGAAAATGGAACAGAAAGAAAGTGCTATAAAAGAAAAACATGTTCAAGGAAAAGATAAGGGAAGGGAAAATCCCTGACCCAGGAAAGGATGGAGAGATAGGGTGAGAACAGGACTCAAAAAATATGTGGTTAGTTTGAACTCTGCCTTTAACTGTGGGCTTTCCATGTGGTAAACTGCACAAAAAGCAGAGCAATGCTATGGAAAGATCATTGGGCTGGAAACCAGGAGACCTGGGTTGGCCCTGCCTGGACCACTGCCATAACATGTGACAGGTTGTGTGCCCTCTTTCCCTTGAAGGACAATATTCCTTCTTTCTGACTGTGACTTCCTGAAGGGGAAAACATAGTCCAGAGTGAGGACAAAAACTGAAGAAGAGAAGAATTTACTACTCAGAAGATTGTGGACACTCAGTAAAGAAATCTGGCTGAATAGATGACCAATGAGTTGGAATTTTTTTTTGATCTATTAATATCTATTTATTATCTATCTCTCCACCTGGTTAGCTATCCATGTGTCATCTATATTCTTTTCTGGATTTTGCAAGAGTTGAGGATACATATAGAAACCTATATAATAAAATAGAGAAATACAAATAAAAAATTTTAGATAAAACATGATGTAGATATGTGAGCCCAACTCAGTTTCCATAATTGAGGTGTAAGTTTGGCTCTGAGCTTTCTGGCGGATAAAGGAGAAAAAGGAAAAGTTACCTGGTTTATAATTTTCAGTATCTGTGGACATTACAAATACTAGTTCCTTAGTGTGGGAAACCAAACTTTTTATAGAAATAAGTTCTAAAAGGAAATTCTTCACACAGGGTGTAGAGGACTGGAAGGGAAGAGTTTTGAGTGGAAGCATTTTGCAGCTCAACACAATGAAAGAAAAGAACCTAAGAGTAGTGTGAAAGCTGTGTTTTTGTATATCTTTGCTCAGGTTAGTACAGAAAGTAGGAGCATTTTATTTATTTATTTATTTATTTATTTATTTATTTATTTATTTATTTATTTTAAAGATTTTATTTATTTATTTGACACAGAGAGAGAGGGAACACAAGCATGGGGAGTGGGAGAGGGAGAAGCAGGCTTCCAGCAGAGCAGAGAGTCGGATGTGGATGTGGGGCTTGATCCCAGGGAAGGCAGATGCTTAAGGACTGAGCCACCCAGGCACCCAAAGTAGGAGCATTTTAAAGAGACAGTAACATGAAGCAACAGCAGGCTGACTATGACATGGAATAAGACTTTCTGGAAAGAATTCCCAAGTTGGAGAAATGGTTTGGGTTTTGGAGGAGACTGTGATGAAGTAATTTGTGAGATGAGGAGTGCTGCTAGCTGCTGCTAAGTGTGGCTGAGTGTCTGTCCTGTCTCAGTGTCCAAACGGGCAAGGCCAGGAGGACATGCCTTCACCCCTCCTCTGCATTTACAATCCAGTTTGCTGCGAGCAGTCCCAGGTGGCTAGCCTAAGCTGGGCCCCTTGGTCACGGTGAGACAAGACCTGGAGGGTGGGGGACGGAGGAGGACCTCTGGCCTAGAATTGATCTTCCTATTGGTGTGTCTACTGGAGTGGAGCAAGGTAAGTTGGTTCCTTGAGGAGCCTGTGGCTTTGTGTGTATGTTGGGGGTGGGGGCCCTGGGGAGCAGTAGCAGTAATAAGGGTGATAAATTATCCTCACAGGCTTTCCTATGACTGGGCCCACACTGTCCCTACTGAAAGTGAATGGGAAGAAGTCTTCCTTAGGGTGTGCTGAGGGGACCCAAGTGAAGAACTCTAAGTCATACTTCGGGCATGCACTGAGGGAACAGCACTTCTAGGGCAAACACCGTGACCACTGAGGTGGCTAGTGTGCTCCAATGGGAAGGTTAGTCTCAGCAGACCTATCAGGGCTGAGGGACACAGCCATACCACCAATGAGATTCTTCCCCCACTATTGATCTTGGACAACTGAGAGATGGACTTATTAAGGGAGCCAGCAGGATCTCTCGCAGCAGCTTTAATTTGTCTCTCCTTAAGACTGAGGATGTGTATAGAAGAGACATTATACATATGCTTCTGTATTTTAAGGCATGACAATGCGTAAAAATATTAAAATGTATGAGGAACATCCTGAGCTCTGATTACCAACTCTACTGTCTTGGGGGAGTCCTAAGAAGGAGGTAGAAGGATGTGATGTGGCATTGGGAAAGAGGGTGAAAGTTTTCCACTTTCTACAGAAATATCTGTAAATTAATGATCTGATTTTTATTCAAATGTATCAAATTATGAAGAAATAGTCACAATCTGACATATCCACGAATGTTCCTTTTTTGTGTGTGGGTGGAAGAGAAAAAAGTGTAGACTCATTATGTAATCTAGGAAGTGGTAGGAGAGTTATATTCTAAAATTTCATAAAGCAGGAGAGCTACAGGTGGAATAATTCTGACATATATTCATATGTGACTTTTAGCTGCCATTGGATCTTTTGTTTGTATTTAATTTTCTCAGACTGAAAGTCTGTTGAGGACAGAAAGTGTGTATTTGCCTGAATAGGAATTTAGATTTAAAGAAAGTGAGAGTCCATTATTTCTTAACGTTATTTCCTTAGACTGATGTTAGGCACAATTGAACTTCAATTATTATATTCGTTAAATGGATTTTTAATAATGTTATTTTCCTTCTGTTAATTTTATCTTAATATTAATTTTTATTAATGTTAAGTTTTTAAATCATGACAACCACTGGTTTTTCCTCTTAGAAATACGGGAATATATTAATGTTATATGTTGTGTATTTATTACTGTTTTGTAGAGGGAAAACTAAAGTCATCACAATTTTTTGTTCATTGGTAGAAAGAACAAATTCAAAATTGAAAAGGTACAACCAGGAGCGCCTGGGTGGCTCAGTCGTTGGGCGTCTGCCTTCGGCTCAGGTCATGGTCCCAGGGTCCTGGGATCAAGCCCCACATCGGGCTCCCTTCTCCGCGGGAAGCCTGCTTCTCCCTCTCTCACTCCCCCTGCTTGTGTTCCCTCTCTCGCTGTGTCTCTCTGTCAAATAAATAAATAAAATCTTAAAAAAAAGAAAAGAAAAGGTACAACCATACCTTGTTTAACACACACATTAGCACTGGAGCATCTTTATAAAAATTATGGGGAAAGGTTTTTTTTTAAAGATTTTATTTATTTGAGAGAGAGAGAGCACAGAAGGAGAGTAAGAGGGAGAAGCAGACTCCCCGCTTGAGCAGGGAGCCTGATGCCAGGCTTGATCCCAGGCCCCTGAGATCATGACCTGAGCCGAAGGCAGATGCTTAACTGACTGAGCCACCCAGGCGCCCCCGGGGAAAAATTTTTATAATAATCAGTTCCTATTTTTTTCTAAGTGGCAGTTGCTTTATATGCACTGTCTTATTTAATACAACAACTCTTTTTAAAAAAGATTTATTTATTTTAGAGAGAGAGAGAAAGAGAGCGCGTGCATGTGTGCACGGGAGTGGGGAGGGGCAGAGGGAGAGAAAGCCTCAAGCCACCTCCACACTGAGTGCAGAACCCACTGCGGGCCTTTATCCCACAACCCTGAGATCATGACATGAGCCAAAACTAGGACTGGTTCTAAGACCCTCTGTAGTATCACACCATCTCCCATTTAAATTATAAGAAGTCATTTGTCAGCTAGCCTCAATGTTCAGTGCCTTCAAATCAGTCAGAATAGGCCAGATTTTATTGTGGTGACAAACGTCCTCCAAATCTCAGTGGCTTAAAACAACTCAGTGCCATTTCTTGATCATACTATGTATCAATTCTGCTTCACGTTGTCATTCTTCCAGGATCCAGCAGACAGGGCAGCCTTTCTCTGGAGGACTGCCCAAACTTTAGGCAGAAGGCAACAGAGAGCATGGAGATTGCACACTGGCTCTTAAAGTTTCCACCTGGAAGTTATAAATCACCTGAGTCACATGTCATTGGCCAAAGCTAATCATTTGGCCAAATGCGACTCCATGGTGCTAGGGTAGGGCAATTCCAAAGGGCTGAGCTCCAAGTATCCCTCCCCTTTCCCAAGTTCAGTTCTGGATAAAATATACATGCATAATCCAACCTCTATACATGCATTGGGACCTTGGGCAACACATATAACGGTACAGCTTTGGGCAAATTTAATAATTCCACATAATACCACAGAGTTTTTGTGAAGATTAAATGAGAAAACTGCCTTTCTTTTTTCTATGTACATTTTTCATTGAAAAGTACAGAATTGAGGACATACTGTATATATAATTTCACATTCTGCTTTTAAAGTAATGTTATTTCATAAACATTTCCCCAAGTTATTATAAACCCCTTGTAGGAATCCTTATTATATTAGAATAATATTACAGGACACATTCTAAAGTAAGATATACATTTCTATATAAAAGGGCATTTTGCATTTGTAAGATGTTCCCAATTTTCAGTGGCTCCTTATCATCCAAATAGGTGCCACTTCATTAAAGGAAGAAGTGGAAGCCCAGGCTGGAATAGCCCCCAACCGTTCCCCAGTGAGATGAATCAAACTTCCCACTGAGGACGACAGGCTCCAGCACACATTCGCTTTTCCAAATAAAGGTTCGGGAGGACGTCTCCCCAAAGAACAGAGTGCACAGTGCTGTTTTGTAGGTCAGGGAGAAAGCCCTAAGGTATATTTAAAAAAAAGAAAAAAGGTAGTTACCAAAGGAAGTGGATAAATTGAAACTGCTGCATAGAAAACATTTGGTCACTGCAGCTTGGATATTAGTGACCTGGGAAGGAAGAGAAAGACGATAATTCACTGTCCTTAAACAAGTTTAGAGGATCATGAATATGAGATAACATTAGCACACCTCACTTCTCTGGCCATGCTCTGTGCCACGGACTATCTATTTGGGAGTCTTTAAGAGCTGGAACCTTAAAAACAAAACTTTCAGGGTGCCTGGGTGGCTCCGTTGGTTGAGCATCTGCCTTCAGCTCAGGTTGTGAGACCAGGGTCCTGGGATGGAGCCCCGCATAGGACTCCCTGCTCAGTGGGGAGCCTGCTCCTCCGTCTGCCTGCCGCTCCCCCTGCTTGTGTGCTCTTTCTCTCGCTCTCTCTCTCTGTCAAATAAATAAATAAATAAATAAATTCTTTAAAAACTTTCTATCAAAGTTATTTTTTAAAAGTATTACTTCTCTGGCTTTAATTGCCATGCCTTCCCCCTAACACCCAGGAGGAGTAGAGGAGCACTTAAGAGCTAGAGGCGATGTAAAGAAACTTCCATTGATTCATTCACTATTTTGTTCACTCACTCCTTTCCGAAGCCTTTATCCAGGGTTATGTTGGGGGAGATGGAGATGACCTAGATACAGTCCCTGGCCTCAGTTGTCCCCTGTCTAGAAGCGAAGTCATGCAAGCAACTCACATTCATCATAGAATGATCAAGCTCATTACTGGGCACTGTGGCATACGGAAAAGGGACAACTTGACCAGCTTGGCCGAGTCAGGGAAGGCTTCCAGAGAGGTGGTATTTAGGCTAGGACTTGAAGAACTAGTGGAGGTTGTGAGCATTCCCCATGACAGCCCTGTGGCCACCTGTCCACCTAAAAGGGCCCCCTGGTTTTCTGGCCCACAGGTGGGGAGGGGATCCCACATCCAAACTTACGTGAGGTGAACTGAACATACCAGAATACTTTGAGCTGGAACAGGGAGAGGGAGCTCTGTTGGGGAGCAGGCAGCTTTAACTATTAGGCTCTATTGACACTGTGTTTAGGGCTGTTGGGATTCTCAAGGGTCTTCCAAAGTGTTTGAACAAATGTTCCCAATTTGAGATTAAAGCAAAAACCTGCAAAATAAAAATTAGTATACACCTAATTTATACATCATTATACATTTATACAAAATCTATAGAAAACTATACATTTATACAAGGCATCCTTATGTCAGCCAGTGTACGGCACATGCTGGGTGCAGTATGAAGCTGTGAGGAAGTTGTGCCGTGGGCCCCAGGCCCACTGCTAAAACCTGGACCCAGTATGAGCCCAGCTCTCCACTCAGTAACTACGTGACTTTGGGCAACTTATTAACCTCTCTGAAGAGTCCGTTTTTTCTCTTGCCCAGCAGGGATAATGCTGTCCACCTGCCTGCCTCATACGGTGGTTGTGAAGCAACCAGATGACAGATGCTGATGTACTTTGTAAGCTGCAAAGCCCCATACAAACTCGAGCCATCTTGCCTGGCCCAGACTCCGGCAGGCTCGGCAGGCAGGCGGTTCTGCTCACAGCCGACCTCTGATGGATGTCCAGACTTCCCTGTCCACAGTTTCATCTCCCCTAATGTGGAGAAAGCAACACTGGGGACAGTTATTTTGGACTCAATCCTGACTGACGAGGGAGAAAGGGTTGGTGGTGTGGAATAGATACATAGGGCTCTACAGTTCACAAAGCGTTTCACATGCATCATTGCATTTGGTTCTCCCAATAACCCTAAGAGGAAATTGAGGCTTGCTCGTTATCTGACATCCATGAGCTGAGGAACCATGACTCTAACCCAGGCTTTCGGATTCTGTATCTTGTGCCTATTCCCAAGTGACCTTGCTCCCTGGGAGTTCATAAAAGGGGAGGAAATATTCAGACAAGGTCATGGATTGAGGATAACCATCCATCAACCTACAGGTCCAGGGACCGATAGGTTATTTTCTTTTTGATGGAGGCCCGGGGAGGGAGGAGTGTCGGGAAGGGTGTTGATGACAAACCTAAGTGAGGGACAGCTTAGCCTTCCTTCCTTGATGGGAAAAGAGCCTCCTCTGGGGAAATAGAGAAGGAAGGACCCAAAGACTAGAACCTGAAGTATTATCATCAGTGGAGTAGACAGGGAACTGATAGCCTTTGGGGTCAGACTTCCCCTGAGTTCAAATCTTGGCACTTTCATAGCTGCATGCCTTGGACAAGTCCCATTACTTCTTGGACCCTCAATTTTTTTCATCTATGAAATAGATGCTAAAATAGTTTTCCTATGAGAAATGAACAAGATAATACATGTCAAGCTGCTAGTTCAGTGCCTGGCATATATCTGGTGTTCAATAGGGGAACTACCAGTCCTCAGACATTGGTGGGACTGAGTGCAGCAGAGGCCCTGCCCGGAATACTCCAGGAACCCGATGAGTTGTAGAAGGGAGGCCATGCTGCCAGGCTCGTGATGACGGTGGTTCTGGCACACTGCACATTTCTTACCCCCTGGCTCCAGGCTTTGCCATCTCAGAACATTTTCTGAGAAGCAGTCTTTATTCTTTTTCTCTTCCTCCGCATGCTCTGTCTTTCCATGGCCACAGCTGCCTCCACAGTCAAGGCCTATCGTCACGGCAGTGTCCAGGGTAGGGGTGAAGCCCTTGGGCTTGAATCCTTGCCCTGCTGCTTACCAGCTGTGGAGCTTTAGGCAAGTAACTTAACCTCCCTGTTTCCCAGTTTCCTTATCTATAAAATGGGATCATAGTCATACTGACAACATAGATCTGGGCCAGTTTTTAAACGAGTTAATACATGTGAGACACTTAACAGCGCCTGACATACAAATACATACTTAGTAAATATTAGCTGTTACGGTTGTTGTAGTTTATTGGCTGATTTTTCTGTCCCTCTCTTCCACAATTTATCAAGCCCACATTAAGTGCAATAATCTACAAACACTGGCTTCTGTACAATATCCTTTCACCTGAGACCCTAGAGTGGTGGCCCACTTGTTGTCTTTCTCACAGAAGTTTTTTTTTTTTAATTTTTTATTGTTATGTTAATCCCCATACATTACATCATTAGTTTTAGATATAGTGTTCCATGATTCATTGTTTGTGCATAACACCCAGTGCTCCATGCAGAACGTGCCCTCCTCAATACCCATCACCAGGCTAACCCATCCTCCCACCCCCCTCCCCTCTAGAACCCTCAGTTTGTTTCTCAGAGTCCATCGTCTCTCATGGTTCTTCTCCCCCTCCGATTCCCCCCCTTCATTCTTCCCCTCCTGCTACATTCTTCTTCTTCTTTTTTTCTTTCTTAACATATATTGCATTATTTGTTTCAGAGGTACAGATCTGAGATTCAACAGTCTTGCACAATTCACAGCGCTTACCAGAGCACATACCCTCCCCAGTGTCCATCACCCAGTCACCCCATCCCTCCCACCCCACCCCCCACTCCAGCAACCCTCAGTTTGTTTCCTGAGATTAAGAATTCCTCATATCAGTGAGGTCATATGATACATGTCTTTCTCTGTTTGACTTATTTCGCTCAGCATAATACCCTTCAGTTCCATCCACGTCGTTGCAAATGGCAAGATCTCCCACTTGTTGTCTTTAGGTATGATGCCAGACTGCTCATCTGGCAGGCAAAAGCTCCCACTGCCCTCCCATCCCACCATCTCACTCTCCTCATTCCCCACCAGCAGGACTTCCCATCCACTCGCCCTCAGGCTCTCTCCTGACAACCCATGCCACTGACCCCAAGGGGGAATATTCCCAGGACTCCACATTGGGTTCAGTTACCTTCCTCCTTCTCTCACTCCTGGTAGGCAAGTTTAGCCAAGCCTGTGGCTTCAGTAGCTTTCCCTTCCTATTGACTTAAAGCAAATCTCTCTTTCTCTGGTTTGATTTTTTTGTTAGTTTGTTTTGTGATTTCCACCATTAGTGATTCATTCTTTTGAGTTTAAGCATTGTCCCTTCTCCAGGATCCTCTTTTAAAATGCAAGTAATTGGGGCACCTGGGTGGCTCAGCGGGTTAAGCCACTGCCTTCAGCTCAGGTCATGATCTTGGGGTCCTGGGATAGAGCCCCGTGTTGGGCTCCCTGCTCAGTGGGGAGTCTGCTTCGCCCTCTCCCTCTGCCCCTCCCCTCTGCCTCTCTCTTGCGCTTTCTCTCTCTTAAATAAATAAATAAAATCTTAAGAAAAAATGAAATGCAAGTAATTATGGAATTCCTAACTGATTAAATCTTTACATACTCTGGGAGGAAGGACTTAAGAAGCTAACACCTTAGTTATAGCCCATCCTATCCCTGGGCACTGGGATCTCTGCAGAGAAGGCACTGAAGTGGAGGTGCGGGGGTGAACATGGAGGAAGGGGAGACAGGCACATTTTGCCCCATTTTGTTTCAGAATGGTCTGAGCTGGGCATGGGGAGAGAATGGATAAAGAGGAAAACTCAAAAAGCTATTGTCTATAAGGAGATGAAAGGGGAATGGTTGTTAAGACTGTTAGATTGAAGAAGATGCTTTAGGGAATCACACAATCTCAAGTTTAAACCAAAGGGGCACACCTGGACAGACGAAGGCTTTTAAAGGAGCAGTCCTCTCTGCAAAACACTGGGTCCCCTTCGAATCAAAGAGAAAATCCTATAAAAATCTACTAGGTCTCATTCCCAATTAGTCCTAAATAAATATTCAGAGATGTGATCAAAGATTTATATATAAGAGTATTACATAAATTAGTTTTATATCATCATAATATTGTATATATATTAGTTTTTAAAAAATCCAAAAATATCCTGTTGAGGAATAAGAAACTATTTCAATGAAATACTGAATAGACTATCCTTACATTGAAATCTTGCACATTCATTGAAATCAGACTTTAAAGAATATTTAATGACATGGGGAAATGCTAATGGCATAACATGAACTAAGAAATTAGGATTTACTATTTAATAGTATTACAAGTGAGAGTAATACCTATAACTTGCTCCCAACTTCCCCGTGAAAAACTTGATCTCTAAGACATACGATAAAACTGTCAAAAGT